>NC_092726.1:107233967-107833967 GCF_047496885.1 Scyliorhinus torazame
CCCGCTGAAGCATCTCTGCATCCTCCTCGCAGCTTACCCTCCGACCAACTTTGTATCATCTGCAAATGTGGAGATAATACATTTAGTTCCCTCGTCCAATTCATTAATATACAATACCAACAGCTAGGGTCCTAACAGAGATTCATGCAGTATCCCACTAGTCACAGCCTGCCAGGCAGAAAAGTACCTACTTATTGCACATTTTTGCTTCTTGTCTGCGCAATCCAATTGTTATCCATCTCAAGTCTTTACCATTAATCGCATGTGTTTTAACTGTACATATTAATCTGCTATGTGAGACCTTGTGGAAAACCTTCTGTAAGTCTACATACACCACACCCTCTGGTTCTCTCTGGTCAACTCCATCAGTTACATCTTTAAAGATTCCTAGTAGATTTGTGAAGCATTATTTTCCCTTCGTAATCCATGCTGAATTTGTCTCATTATACCACTGCTTTCCAAATGTTGTGCTATGAAATCCTTGATAATGGACGACAGCAACCTCCCTATTCCCTTCGTTAGGCTCACTGGTCTATAGCTCAGTTTTCTTTCTGTCTCCTTTTTTTCACAGGGTGGATTTACATTCACTACTTTCCAATCTGGAGGAACCATTCCCTAGCCCAAAGAACTTGGGAAATGATCACCCTTTTTCCAGGGCCTTAAGTATTCTGGGATGCAGATTATCGGGCCCTGGAGAATTGTCCGCCTTCATTACCATTAATTTCCCCCAAACCATGTATTTTCTAATACTAATTTCCTTCAGCCCCTCACTGAAACCTGTGTTTTTCAGAACTTCCATTCACTCATCCACCCGCCCAATCCCCGCACCCCCATAATCTTCCCTGCATATCCCTGGACACAACGGGCAATTTAGCATGGCCAATTCACCTATCCAGTACATCTTTGGACTGTCACATGCATCTATGATTCCTTGTCTAATGATATTTCGAACTTTACCGTTGCAGTTGGCGGTCTGTATACCACTCTACGAATATTTGGTTTTTGTAGCAAGCTACATTTTAGAATTAAATTAGCTCCCTTGATTTTATTACTTTTGCCTGGAATTGAAGACGAAAATAAATCAAAGTTAATTGAGAAAAAATGCGAAATGTGATTTGATGGCGCCATGCCTGAAGTTACATTTTACATCGGCTCCCTTATTGTGTAACAGAGGCCGATGAGAAAATAGGCCTTAGAGAAAACTCCGTGAACGCAAAGATTCTCTCCAAGCCCACTCGTACCACACAAAACGTCTCCCGACCGTCAAGATGCACCGTGAGCCATTGGGCAATGTGATCATTCCCGTACATCAGGGCCTCCATTTGGAGGGATCAGACATTGACAACGGAATCCAGCATCTACTCTAATGCACCAGTGCAGTGTTCAAACGGCTGAGGAACAGAGTGTTCGAACACCTAGACCCATTAATCCAGCACCGAGATCATGGTTTCCAGAGCAGCCGTGGTCTTCGCTTACGTGTATGCATCTGAAACATGGCCAATGTACAACAGACACCTCAAATCCCCGGAGCGACATCACGTACGATTCGTACAAATCCACTGACAGGTTAGCATACCAACGTGAGCGTCCGCTCCCAGGCCATAATCTCCAGCAAAGGGATACTGGTAACGCTCCACCAGCTGCGATGGGTGGCATACAATGCCCGCATGCCCAACATAAGGTCATTATCCAGAAGTGTCATGCAGCTAATTGTGATTTATAGGGACAACTGGAAAGTAACACCCCAGACCATTTGTAAAGTGACACTCTCTGTCCAAATCATTTCGCTGGGTATTTTCCAAGCAAGGATTCAGCTATTCCTCTGAGTGGTTGAGGGCGCACTTATGTAAAACTAAAGTCTCCACCACCCATATAATACCGCAATGTCTATTTTGTAAGCGATTTAACTCGTGCACACATAGGCACCTAGAATGATGCCAGGCACAGTAGGCAATTCAAGCATCGTGTGCCTGCTCACGCCCAGTACTGGCAGTGAGGGGGCGTGTCCGCGTGGATTATGTAGGTTAAATTGTAGAATGTGTACGCCTACCTCTGATGTGCAGCACTCCCTCAGTGCTGACGCCAGGGGGAGTGTGTCGGCCAGGTTTATCGAGCTCAAGTCCACCAGTCTAAGCATTTACCTCTGGCATTGCAGCGCTCCATCAGTCCTGGCACCGGGAGGCGGAATATCAGCTCAACATGTATGACCCATCCCTAATTGGCCGTTCGGAAGTTCGTTACTGAGCTGCCTTCTTGAGGCGTTGGAGCCATACGAGATGTAGATGCAGCAATGCCATTGAAGCTTTCTAAGTGATCATTTTGAAATGTAGGTAATCGTCATTTTGCTTGTAATGGAGCCACTTAATGTAATCCTTGTGTCGAAAACCTGAATACTGTTACATTTTGTTCGCTGGTCATTTTAAATGTTTGCAAATTCTTTCAGATATTTTATAAATCTAGTGCATTGAATTCAAAAACAAAATGATTGGTCTGCAAGGTAATAATGCCGAGCGGTAGCTCCTTGGAATTATGAAGCAATATTCACCCATCACTTTTGCAGGCAGCTGAAGAGTCTGTCGATATATCAGGGCTTGGTGAGTTAAGTCCACAACACGTTCAAATGTGTATGTTCCAACACGTATCTAGTGACTCACAATTCAATGATTAAAAAGGAAAAATAGTATTTTTTTTAATTTCCAAAAGCCCTTCCATCGCCTTTGTAGTTAATCCAGAGAGTGAGCTGTTTGATATAAGATTTAAACAATGCTCAAGTTCATTATTATTCCCTGTTTTTGGCTGTTTATTTATTTATGTGGATATGTATGTAGTGATGTGTTTGGAGAGACAGCTGAACAGGTCTTATGAAGCCAACGCAGCTATATTTCTATCATGCTCCTCACTGATCCCTACTGTTGGCCCACAGTGCCCGGGATCACAATGCAACTGAATTAGCCATTAATTCTGATAGAAATCTACGAGGCCTTTTGTTCTTTTCATACTGCATAATTACAGGTTTGTAAGTTGCAACACAATAATGCTTCTGTATAACCAGAAATAATATGAAATTTGCATGGATAAAATTGGTTTGATCTATCTCTTCATTCTCTTGGTGAAGAGAGATGTGAATCATTTGTTTATCACATAGCTAATGTCCTCGGGCGTAGCACACAGATTTCTCCCTTGGTCATTGATGAGCCCTACTATTTCCCTGGTCATCCTATTGCCACTGATATACTCATAAAATATCCTGGGATTTTTCCTATTTTTACCAACATTTGCTCCTCAATTTTGCACTGACTATTTGGGGATCTTTAGTATTATGGAATCTCTACAACGCAGAAGAAAGCCATTAGGCCCACCGAGTCAACAACGGCCCTTGGAAAGAGCATCTTTCTTAAGCCCACGCGTCCAGTCTCGCCCATAACCCAGTTAAGAATATTTGGAACACTAAGGGGTAATTTTCCAATACCAATCCACCTAATCTTCACATCTTTGGACTGTGGGACGACACCGGAGCACACAGTGGAAACCCATGCAGACACGGGGAGAAAGCACAAGCGCCGCACAGACAGTCACCTGAGATCGGAATTGAACCCGGGTCTCTGAAACTGTCAGGCACCACTGTGCCACCGTGTCGCACTATAGTAAACACCTAGCAACGTAGCTGTCCTTTTTTTTATTCCTGCGCTCGACCCAAAAACGTCATTTGATCACCCTTCAAAGATATAATCTTACTGCAGCAACTGCGTCCTTATCACACAATGCAATGTCTCCTCCTCGTTTACCCGGTATTCCGTCTTGTATGCAGATTCGATACGCCGGGATGTTGAACTGCCAATCCTTCCCCTCACGCACCACGTCCTTGTGATAGCTATGTATCATAATTCACGTAATTACATACTTATATCAGACGTACTAGGCTATTAATGTGCAGCGGTTAGATGATGTTACAGGGTTAAGGGGATAGGCTGGGTGTGGGTCTTGGTAGGCTGTTCTTGCAGAGGGTCGCTGCAGACTCGAGAAAGCGAATAACCTCATCAAGCACCGTCGGCATTCTATGCAATTATGGGAGTAATCATCAATATTAACCATTGGGAGCTTGGTGGAACAAGTGAGAAAGTTCTGTTCTTGATTTTAATCCATTCTGAAATATTGCAGAAATTCAACACGTCTTCGACAGAAACCACTGCAGTATTCTTCCTCTTTACGGGGTTGAGCTCTATTCCCAGGATGAACACAATGCCAAAGACGAACATGGCGCCGAGACACAAACGAATTGTGAAAAGTATGGATGATTGTTATAACCTGCCTGCTTACCATTGGCTGGGGACTAATGAAAATCCCACAATCCTGTGGGAGCATGAGCTTCCCCAATGAGGGGGGCGGAGAAAACATTAGCAGACTCCCTGTATAAATAAAGCTGGCCAGTTTGGAACCAGCAGGAAGGAGGAAGCAGCAAGGGAAGTTGTTGCTGCTGTTATATATATATGTTATTGTAAATAAATGTTATTATTTGTAACCTTGAAACTCGTGCTGGATTCTTCGTGGCCCTCACAAAACTGGCGACGGGGGTTAAAGTGAATAGCTGTCTACACTGCTGAAGCCACCTCCCTGGATTTTTGTTGGATACAGGTTGGAAGTTGTTTTCTATTATGCCCTGCCTCTGTCCGGACGTTTGGATGTTTTTGATGCTGCGCTGGAAAGCTGGAACCAGTATGCACAACGGATGCGTTACTATTTCCGGGCAAACAATATCACCGAAAACGAGCGCCAGGTGGTCATATTGCTCACCGCCTGCGGCCCGCATACGTTTGGGGTGATTTGTAGCCTTACGTACCAAGCTGCGCCGGACACCAAAACGTTTGATGAACTTGTGAATATAGTGGGGCAACATTTTAGCCCAACCCCGTCCACGATAGTCCAGCATTACCGGTTTAATACCGCTGAGAGGACCCCTGGAGAATCCCTTGCCGATTTTCTATCCAGGCTACGCAGGATTGCGGAGTACTGTGACTATGGTGAGACCTTGTCAGAACTGTTACACAACCGTTTGGTTTGCGGTATTAACAATGCGGCCACCCAGAGAAAGTTGTTAGCTGAGCCAACATTGACTTTTCAACGGGCCATTCAAATAGTATTGTCCAGAGAGAGCGCAGAACGAGGAGTACAGGAGCTACAGGGAATGGAAGTGCATGCCTTGGGGTGCAACCCCTTCCGTCCGAAAACGTCCCCCCGCACTCCTGCGGTACCTTGGGCGAGGCAACGTCCGGACCGACGCCAGTGGCCGTCGGACATTCCACCCCGAAGAGAGCCTTCTCTAGAGCCAATGGATGCCGAGCCATGTCCGTGTCAGACTTGTAGGCGCCGACCATGTCGCGGACGGCGGTCCAGGGTGCGCCAGAGGCGCCGTCGTTCCGACCGAAACTGGGACCAGCCCAGGGGCCGTACCTTCCATGTGGATGAACGTGCGGCGACTACTCCTGAGGACGTGGAGACGGAGGACGGCTGCCTGCAGCTGCATTGTGTGGCAGCTCCCCTTGTGGCCCCCATTAAGGTGACAGTACGGATCAATGGCCACCCGCTTCAGGTGGAGTTGGATACTGGCGCAGCAGTCTCCGTGATCGCCCAGAGGACATTCGACCACATCAAGCAGGGTATACAGATCCTTACATTAACCGACTCACAGGTCAGGTTGGCCACCTACACGGGGGAACCACTGGACATTGCAGGAACTACAATGACCTCTGTTGTTATGGACGCCAGGAGGGGCGTTTCCCACTTATTGTGGTGTGCGGCCATGGGCCCAGCCTGTTGGGTCGGGACTGGTTGCGCCATTTGCGGTTGTAATGGCAGCACATCCTCCAAACAGTTTCGGAAGGGTTGACTGAGGTGCTAGGACGATACCCAGATGTATTCCAGCCTCGTTTGTGGAAAATAAAAGGGGCCGTAGCCTGTATCCACGTCGAACCAGGAGCCACGCCGCGCTATTTCCGGGCGCGCCCGGTGCCTTACGCCTTGCTCGAGAAGGTAGAAGGGGAGCTCACTCGTTTGGAGAGTTTGGGTATTATCAGGCCCGTCCGTTTTGCTGACTGAGCAGCACCAATTGTACCTGTAATGAAGCCAGGTGCCACAGTTCGCTTGTGTGGCGACTATAAACTTACAGTGAATACGGTTTCCCGACTCGACCGATATCCAATGCCTTGCTTAGAGGATCTCTACGCGAAAATTGCAGGTGGACTCTCGTTCATTACTCTATGTAATGATTAATACACACCGGGGCCTGTATGAATATACACGGTTGCCCTTTGGAGTATCCTCTGCCTGCGCAATTTTTGAACGTGTTATGGAGGGCATTTTGAGAGGTTTCCCACGTGCGGCTGTCTACTTAGATGGCGTTTTGATTACAGGCACGTCTGAGAAGGAACATTTGGAAAATCTGGAGGCTGTCCTTAGACGCCTTTCGGAGACTGGAGTCCGTTTACGTCGCACAAAGTGCGTATTTCAGGCAAAGGAAGTAGTCTACCTAGGGTATCGGGTGGACCGCGAAGGTTTGCACCCCGTCGCAGAGAAGGTGCGTGCAATTCAACATGCCCCCGCCCCGACTGACACTTCGCATCTTCGTTCTTTTCTCGGTCTTGTAAACTATTACGGGAAGTTCCTCCCCAATCTGGCAACTACGCTGGCCCCTTTGCACCTTCTTCGAAAGAATAATCACACCTGGGTTTGGGGTCAGCCGCAAGAAACCGCTTTCCGGTGGATAAAGCAACAATTGTCGTCGTCTGGGTTACTAACCCAGTATGATCCTGGAAAGCCTTTGCTCGTCACATGTGATGCATCCCCGTATGGTATTGGGGCCGTCCTGTACCACAAGATGGAGAACGGGGCCGAGCGACCGATAGCTTTCGCCTCCCGCACATTGACTGCCGCGGAGAGAAAGTACACGCAGATCGAGAAGGAGGGCCTGGCAGTGGTTTTTGCGGTGGAATACATCCATCAGTACGTGTATGGCCGCCATTGCACCATCATGACTGATCATAAGCATCTGCTGGGACTTTTCAGAGAGGATAAGCCAATACCGCCCATTGCTTCTGCACGGATCCAGCACTGGGCTTTGTTGCTTGCTGCATACGAGTATTCTCTGGAGCACAAACCAGGTACGCAGATAGCAAATGACGACACACTGAGCCGATTGCCTTTATCGACCAGCCCCATGTCGACCCCCACGACCGGTGAGGTGGTTGTAACCCTACATTTTATGGACACTTTGCCTGTCACGGCATCACAGATCCGTGAGTGGACCCAGACAGAGCCAGTCCTGTCAAAGGTTCGGCACATAGTCCTGTATGGTGGGCAGCATAGACAGCTCCGAGGCGAGTTGCGGGCATTTTCCTCCAAGCTGTCAGAATTCATCGTTGAAGACGGCATCCTCTTGTAGGGGACGCGTGTGAGTGTCCCGGAAAAGGGCCAGGAGCTGATACTAACAGACTTGCACAATGGGCATCCAGGTGTGACCAAAATGAAAATGTTGGCCCGGAGTTATATCTGGTGGCCAGGCCCCTACATCTCTGGGAATGGCCAGGGCGGCCTTGGGCACGCTTGCATGCAGATTTCACAGGCCCTTTTCAAGGATCCATGTTCCTTCTACTAATTGACGCCCAGTCTAAATGGCTAGAGGTGCATAAGATGCAGGGGACAACGTCCTGCGCAACAATTGAAAAGATACGTTTATCGTTTAGTACGCATGGCCTCCCCAAGGTGCTGGTCACAGATAACGTCACTCCATTCACGAGTGAGGCGTTTGCGAGGTTCACGTAGATGAACGGCATACGCCATATTCGCACTGCACCTTACCACCCGGCTTCAAATGGGTTGGCAGAGCGCGCAGTGCAGATATTCAAAAGAGGCCTAAAGAAGCAGTCTTCCAGCTCAATGGACACGAGACTGGGTCGCTTTTTGTTTACGTACAGGACCACCCGCCATGCAGTGACTGGGGTAACTCCCGCAGAACTCCTAATGGGCCAGAGACTTCGCACCCACCTTAGTATGGTTTTCCCGGACATTGGCGCAAAAGTACGCCACACACAAGAACGGCAGGGACAGGGATTTTCTCGGCATCGGCCGATTCGGCAGTTTGCGCCCGGTGACCCAGTGTTCGTTCGGAATTTTGCTGGTGGTGCCCAATGGGTTCCTGGTGTAATCTTTCGCCAAACGGGCCCTATATCTTACCAGGTGCAAGCCCAGGGTCGTCTCCAGCGCAAACATGTCGACCACGTTCGGTCCAGAAGACTATCCCCTCAAAAGATTCCCCGCCCCCGGAGCTCATTTCTACAGCCGCAGAGACCAGAGACAAGGGAAGGTAGTCCTCACAATCTTCCACTGGTGCCTCACTCGAAGCCTGCGCAGGTCGTTACGGAACCGAATGGAGATAGAGACGCTGACATGACGGAGGCAGCAGACTCTGACTCCGAGATGGAGACACAGGATGCATCAGAGGGGGAATCCTCGGGTCCATGGGCCATGGATGTACAACCGTTGCGCCGTTCATCACAGAAGTGCCGGTCCCCATCTCGTTACACGTCGCCTGATCCAGCGCCGCGTGCAAATGGTGTCCGGCCAGCGGCCAAACGAGTCCGACGCCCTCCTTCGCCAGGTTCTTCGGTAGATTCCTTGGACTTTGGGGGGAGGTGGGATGTTATAACCTGCCTACTTACCATTGGCTGGGGACTAATGACAATCCCACAATCCTGTGGGAGTATGAGCTTCGCCAATGAGGGTGGGGCAGAGAAACCATTCGTAAAGTCCTAGTATAAATAAAGCTGGCCAGTTCAGGAACCAATAGGAAGGAGTATGTAGCAAGGGAAGTTACTGCTACTGTTATGTATATATGTTATTGTAAATAAATGTTATTACTTTGTATCCTTAAAACTGGTGCTGGATTCTTCGTGGCCCTCACAAAACACCCCCTTAACCCAACGATGTGCAGGGCAGGCGAATTGGCCACACTAAATTGCCCCTTAATTGGTAAACAAATGAATTCAGTCCTCTAAATTTATTGAAAAAATATCTTTATTGCCATTTTCACAATTCTGTGCATTGCGGTCCGTTTACATTTATTATACAGTGAACAGGCTTTGGCTTTTGTTTCTTTATTTGCAAACTGATGTTGTCTAGTTCAGCGTGTCTGACCCCCCCCCCCACTCTCCCCCCCCCCCCCCACCCCTGCTCCCTACCCCACAGCCGACCTTTCCCTAACCCTTCCCCTCTCTCACCCGCAGACCCTCCGTGATGCCCTTCCTGGCCGATCTGGGGTGTGACCCCTCTCCTCCTTGTTTCCCCCTGTTATAGAGGAGGCGTTTTCAGAACCCCAAAATGTATCATGGAGTTCAACCAACCTCACCCTTTAATGTATTTGTTGCTTTTCCGAGCACGTGGCTTTTTTCCCTCGGAGTGGGATTACAATTATGAACACGTGGGTTTTTTTAAACACAAAACACTGTTTATTCCATGAAATCAACCTAACATCTCAAATAAACATTGGATCTCTTAACGCTCCTTACTTCAAAGATAACTCATAAAATATTGCAACAGTAAATACTTCCTTAAAATATTCCTTCAAACATACAAGAGACTTAACACCTTCAAACAGTATCACGTCAGGTTAAAGGATATATATATTTTCTGTAGAATGACAGAGATATATTAGCTTGGGTGACTTCAGCTCCAGCACCTTGCTTTCTTCCTGCAAACTGAAAAACTAAACTGCAAAATGGCTGACCTGACCTCAGCTCCACCCACTCTCTGACATCACTGTTTTCTTAAAGGTACATTGCTTAAACATCTATGTCTTAAAGGTACCCTCACATGACACCCCCCCTTACCGCCCCTCCCTTTCTGTTCTCCTTCCATCAGTTTCAGCGGTGATCATTTTGTGGATTGAGGGGGGGGCGTTCACCCCTTTCCATCCCTCTCGGTCTCTGCGTCTCTCCGTCTCTCTCTGGAAATCTGTCAAAACAAAATCCACAATCAGCAATCGGCCATTTTATGTCAGTTGACGGTGGACATTTTATGTCAGTTCATGGTGACCATTTTCTGTCAGTTGACGGTGGCCATTTTATGTCAGTTCACGGTGTCCATTTTATGTCAGTTCACAGTGGCCATTTTCTGTCAGTTCACAGTGGCCATTTTATGTCAGTTCACGGTGGCCATTTGATATCAGTTCACGGTGGCCATTTTATGTCAGTTCACGGTGGCCATTTTATGTGAATTCCCGGTGGCCATTTTCTTTCAGTTCACGGTGGCCATTTTATGTCAGTTAACGGAGGCCATTTTATGTTAATTCACGGTGGCCATTTTATGTCAGTTCAAGGTGGTCATTTTATGTCAGTTCACGGTGGCCATTTTATGCCAGTTCACGGTGGCCATTTAATGTCAGTTCCCGGTGGCCATTTTATGTCAGTTCACGTTGGCCATTTTATGTCAGTTCACGGAGGCCATTTTATGTCAGTTCACGGTGGCCATTTTTTGTCAGTTCACAGTGGCCATTTTATGTGAGCACAACACGGATCGGCCCTTGTGTCCTCAGTCCCGTAGACAGCTGCGCTAACCACTGTGCCATATGCCACCACACAGAGACATTTCTGTCAGTTGTCCATGTTGATGTAAAATAAACTGAAGGATAGAGTCATATAAATGGTGAAATGTTGGGCAATGTGGAAGTACAATCGGATTTGTGTGACTTTGTACATCAGTCAGTGAAAGTGGAGAGGGGATGCAGCAAGCAGTTAAGAAGGCCAATGATATGTTGCCCTTCATTGCAAGAGGGATCTGGATTCAGAAGTGGTGATGTCTTCCTGAAGTTATACAAGGCCTTGGTGAGAACACAACTGGAGTACTGTGTACAGTACTGGCCTTGTAGCCATCTGGGATGGCCACGTCCCGATTACAAAATGGACACTTTGCAAAGAATGCAGGGAACATGGACAATACTGAGAAAGCAAGCAGGTGCAAGGTGTGTCTGTTGCTCGGAGCTGTAGCTCCCAGACAAGACCGATACTGTGAAACCATCACCATACTAATGAGCCATCACCGGGGACAAACAGGGAACATTTAAGTAAACAATACCAAGGCAGACACCCCGGCGCCACTGGAGACTAGAACAAAGCAGGCCAACGGCCACCTAGGACACGCCCAGCAATCAGGGCACCCACCCCTCTATTGGAGGAAATCGACAGGAACGATTGGGAAACGGACAATTTCAAGGTCCGCCCAAAAGCGTGCGAAGCCCCTTTTGGGTATAAGAAGGATCCCCCAAGAGAGACTCTCTCTCTCGGCCTTGGCTCTCAGCGAGGAGAGACCTGACTAGCAGCTGCACCAGACCAAGTAAGTCCAAAGTCAGCGCACGCTACGAGACAGACGCTCTCAGCTGCTATCCTGTACCAGCTCAACCCCAGCAGCCTCAGAACCGAACAACGGCCATTGTTCCTCTGACGGAGTGGGCGGGCGAAGCTGGGTATGGGCTTTAGCAGTCGTGATAGTTTAGTTGGTAGAGTTTTGTGCATGAGTATATTAGACTGTGTGTGTAAATAAATGAGCACTGATTTCGAACTTACTAACGTGTTACGAGTCTTTGAACAGTCTCCGGTTTTGAACCTTCTGTCGTATCGAAAGAAACCTGGCGACTCTTGAGCAAACGTAATTAGAATTCAGGAAGACGACCAAATTAACCGCCATAAACAGCCAATTAAAGAGAGAACACAATTAGCAACAGTCTCCCTAACTAAGAAAGGATATAGTTGCCAGAGAGTGGGCGCAGCGGAGAGTCAATCGGCTGATAGGGAGGTTGCCAGACTGTCCGAGGAGGAGAGATTGGTTCGACAGGACAAAGAGCTCCTCCCCTAGAGCGAGCCCTGCCAGTGCTCCCCACAGTCAGCACTGCCAGTGCACCACCCACAGCCAGCACTGACAATGCTCCCACCCACAGCCAGCACTGCCAGTGCTCCCCAACAGCCAGCATTGTTAGTGCTCCCCCCCCCCCCCCCACAGCCAGCGCTCCCAGTGCTCCCCCCCCAGACAGCACTGCCAGTACTTCCCCCAGCCCCTACAGCCAACACTGCCAGTGCTCCCACACCCACACCCAGCACTGCCAGTACAACCGTCCGCAGCTAGCACTGCCAGTACTCCCCCACAGCCAGCACTGCCTGTGCTCACCCACCCCCACAGCCAGCATTCGCCCCCATAACCAGCACTGCTAGTGCCCTCGCCACAGTCAGCACAGTACGAAGTCTTACAACACCCACTGAAAGTCGTACAGATTGGTTTCGATGTCACGAGCTTTCGGAGCGCTGCTCCTTCCTCAGGTGAATGAAGAGGTATGTTCCAGAAACACATATATAGACAGATTCAAAGATGCCAGACAATGCTAGGAATGCGAGCATTAGCAGGTGATTAAATCTTTACAGATCCAGAGATGGGGTAACCCCAGGTTAAAGAGGTGTGAATTGTGTCAAGCCAGGACAGTTGGTAGGATTTCGCAGGCCAGATGGTGGGGATGAATGTAATGTGACATGAATCCCAGGTCCCGGTTGAGGCTGCACTCATGTGTGCGGAACTTGGCTGCAAGTTTCTGCTCGGCGATTCTGCGTTGTCGCGCGTCCTGAAGGCCGCTTTGGGGAACGCTTACCCGGAGATCAGAGGCTGAATGCCCTTGACTACTGAAGTGTTCTCCGACTGGAAGGGAACATTCCTGCCTGGTGATTGTCGGCATCTCCACATCAGTCAGCACTGCCAGTGCTCCCCACAGCCAGCACTGCCAGTACTCCCCACATCCAGCACTGCCAGTGCTGCCCCCCCTACAGCCAACCCTGCCAGTGCAACCCCCACAGCCAGCACTGCCAGTGCTCCCCACAGCCAGCACAGGCAGTGCTCCCTCACAGCCAGCATTGCCAGGGCTGCCCCCCACAGTCAATCCTGCCAGAGCAACCACCAAAGCCATCACTGCCACTGCAAGTGTTCCCCCCACAGCCAGCACTGCCTGTGCTCCCCCACATCCAGCACTGCCAGTTCTGCCCCCCACAGCCAACCCTGCCAGTGCAACTCCCACAGTCAGCACAGCCAGTGCTCCCGCAGCTACTGCTGCCAGTGCTCCCCCTCAGCCAGCACTGCCAGTCATCCCCCAGAGCCAACCCTGCCAGTGCAATCCCGACAGCCATCACTGCCAGTGTTCCAGCCACAGCCAGCACTGCCAGTGATTCCCCCCACAACCTCCAATGCCAGTTCTCCCCACGTCCCCCCCCCCCCCCAGAGTCAGCACATCCAGTGCCCCCCAATCTCCAGCCGGCACTGCCAGTGCTCGCGCACACAGCCAGCACTGCCAGTGCTCCCACACACAGCCAGCACTGGCAGTGCACCCCCCCCCCCCACAGCCAGCAGTGCCAGTGTTCCCACACGCCCCACAACCAGCTCCTGATTGGCTGATAGGCTGTCAGTTAGCGACTGTAGCTGCTGATTGGCTGAGAGGCTGTCAGTCATCGGCTGGAGCTGCTGATTGGGTGAGAGGATGTCAGTCAGCGCCAGGAGCTGCTGATTGGATGAAATGCTGCCAGTCAGAGACTAGAAGCGCTGATTGGCTTAGCGGGTGTCAGTCATCAGCTGGAGCTTTTGACTGGCTGAGAGGTTGTCAGTCAGCGGCAGGAGCTGCTGATTGGCTGAGGCGCTGACAATCAGTGGCTAGAGCTGATGATTGGCTGAGAGGCTGTCAGTCAGTGGCAAGAGCTGCTGATTGGCTGAGATGCTGTCAGTCAGAGACTGGAGCTGCTGATTGGCTGAGAGGCTGTCAGTAGCGGCTGGAGCTGCTGATTGGCTGAGAGGCTCTCAGTCAGAGACTGGAGGTCCTGATTGGCTGAGAGGCTGTCAGCCAGCGGCTGGGGCTGCTGATTGGCGACGAGCGTGTCAATCAGTTGCTGGAGCTGCTGAGTAGCTGAGAGGCTGTCAGTCAGCGGCTGGAGCTGCTGATTGGCTGAGAGGCTGTCAGTCAGAGACTGGAGCTGCTGATTGGCTGACAGGCTGTCAACCAGCGACTGGAGATGCTGATTGACTGAGCGGATGTCAGTGAGTGGCTGGAGCTCCTGAGTGGCTGAGAGGCTGTCAGTCAGTATTATTTTCTCACTAATGTAATGATTGATGTAATCGGATATTTCACCGCGATCTTGATCTGCTCCCTGTACCTGGACTGAGTCACCACATAAATAAATGTGTTTGTGCAGCAATTTAAATCCCGCAGCATAAATCCGACTTGTTGTGAATTATATTGAGGAAGGGTGATGTAATATATTCCTCTCACTTCGATATAGAAAAATTTAATAACAGCCACGGTCCAGAGGGACATAGAACATAGATCATAGAACAATACAGCGCAGTACAGGCCCTTCGGCCCACGATGTTGCACCTAAACAAAAGCCATCTCACCTACACTATGCCATTATCATCCATATATTTATCCAATAAACTTTTAAATGCCCTCAATGTTGGCGAGTTCACTACTGTAGCAGGTAGGGCATTCCACGGCCTCACTACTCTTTGCGTAAAGAACCTACCTCTGACCTCTGTCCTATATCTATTACCCCTCAGTTTAAAGTTATGTCCCCTCGTGCCAGTCATATCCATCCGCGGGAGAAGGCTCTCACTGTCCACCCTATCCAACCCCCTGATCATTTTGTATGCCTCTATTCAGTCTCCTCTTAACCTTCTTCTCTCCACCGAAAACAACCTCAAATCCATCAGCCTTTCCTCATATGATTTTCCCTCCATACCAGGCAACATCATGGTAAATCTCCTCTGCACCCGCTCCAAAGCCTCCACGTCCTTCCTTTAATGCGGTGACCAGAACTGTACGCAATACTCCAAATGCGGCCGTACCAGAGTTCTGTACAGCTGCAACATGACCTCCCGACTCCGGAACTCAATCCATCTACCAATAAAGGCCAACACTCCATAGGCCTTCTTCACAACCCTATCAACCTGGGTGGCAACTTTCAGGGATCTATGTACATGGACACCTAGGTCCCTCTGCTCATCCACACTTTCAAGAACTTTACCATTAGCCAAATATTCCGCATTCCTGTTATTCCTTCCAAAGTGAATCACCTCACACTTCTCTACATTAAACTCCATTTGCCACCTCTCAGCCCAGCTCTGCAGTTTATCTACATCCCTCTGTAACCTGCTACATCCTTCCACACTATCGACAACACCACCGACTTTAGTATCGTCTGCAAATTTACTCACCCACCCTTCTGCGCCTTCCTCTCGGTCATTGATAAAAATGACAAACAGCAACGGCCCCAGAACAGATCCTTGTGGTACTCCACTTGTGACTGTACTCCATTCTGAACATTTCCCATCAACCACCACCCTCTGTCTTCTTTCAGCTAGCCAATTTCTGATCCACATCTCTGAATCACCCTCAATCCCCAGCCTCCGTATTCTTTGCAATAGCCTACCGTGGGGAACCTTATCAAACGCTTTGCTGAAATCCATATACACCACATCAACTGCTCTACCCTCGTCTACCTGTTTAGTCACCTTCTCAAAGAACTCAATAAGGTTTGTGAGGCATGACCTACCCTTCACAAAGCCATGCTGACTATCCCTGATCATATTATTCCTATCTAGATGATTATAAATCTAGTCTCTTATAATCCCCTCCAAGACTTTACCCACTACAGACGTGAGGCTCACCGGTCTATAGATGCCGGGGTTGTCTCTGCTCCCCTTTTTGAACAAAGGGACCACATTTGCTGTCCTCCAGTCCTCTGGCACTATTCCTGTAATAGTGCCAGAGGATGAAAGTTCCGGAGATGCTGAAGAGTAAAATCATTGACTTCCTTCTGCTCCCCATCTCTGGGTCGGTGCGATTGTCTCCCTGACTCTGAGCCCTCAGTGCCTTCCGGACCCGACTGCTGAGTAAAATGTGTCTGACTGTCAGAGCGTTGGTCAACAGGATTGAGAAGAACGACATCAATGGGGTTAAAACCTGATCAAACCAGTTATATCCAACCCATCCCGGGTCAGTGAAAACGCTGCTCATTGTGACACAGTCCCACTGGACATTGTCGATTATCCCCCAAGGTTCCGATGTAAAGTACTGGGGCATATTTTTCACACAGAGCAGGAGGCCGCTTGTGGACAGAACCACAGCCGCAGTTTTCCCGGTGCAATATTTCGTTTTCAGTTTCTGGCAGCGAATGGCCACAAATCGATCAAAGTAGAAAGTGACGGTGAACCAGAGAGAACAGTCCCTGGATGCAGTCATCAGGACAGAGTTAACACTACACACAGGGGTGAGGTCCAGGAAATTCCAGGGGAAATAATAAGCATTGATCCTGTTCAGTATGGGACGAGTGATAATATACAGCAGATCCGCCATTGCCATGGCCACCAGGTAGCGAGTGGTGCAGGTAGAGAGGCCACACGTCCCCCGACACAGAATCACAATTCCCAGTAAATTAACTGTCAGAGAGAGATAGGAGAGACGCGGGAAATTACTGGATAATGAATCTCCCTGTCTGAACCAGGACATAATTTCAGCATCAATATAATGGACAGTGGGTGGGTGGGGGTGTTGGGAGAGGAGTGGGCACAGAGAATAACATTGCAGAGAGGGAAGTAGGAAATGTAACTCCATTGTTAAAGATGGGGAATGGGGGGAAGTGTGAATTGCAGCCCTGTCAGTTTGATAGCAGTGGTAGGAAAATGTTTATAATTCAGAGGCCTTTGGGAGAGGTAACATTTCTCATTTAGTCTGATTTACAGGATTCACTCAGGCCGGCCAGGTTTCCCAAAGCGGATACAAACATACCAGAGATTGTCATCCCAGCTCAATTATTGGACCACTCCCCGGATTGGGCCGTTCCCAGGACTGGGATTCTGATGGGATTGGACACCACTCCTGGTTTATTTGAATACTCCACGATCAATGGAAAAAATAAAAAAAACGCAGGACCTTCGCACTTCATAATCATGGGAGGAATAGAAATACAGAATGTACAGTGCAAAAGGAGGCCATTCGGCCCATCGCGTCTGCACCGGCCCTTGGAAAAAGAAAACCAGTTCAGCCCACCACATCCCCATAACCTCGTGACCCCATCTAAATTGTTTGGACACTAAACACAATTTATCTTGGCCAAACAACCTAACCTGCTCATCTTCGGACTGCGGGAGGAAACCGGAGCACCCGGAGGAAACCCACGCAGACACGGTGTAGAAAGTGCAGACTCCGCAGTGACAGTGACCCAAGCCGGGAATCGGTCCTGGGACCCTGGAGCTCTGAATCAACTGTGTCTACCACTGTGCTACCGTGCAGCCCAGCCTGTCCCGAATAGGGTCTGTGCAGTCTCCAGAACATTCCGAGGGCACACCCCTAACAGGTTTAGTCATTCGTAAAGCACCGGCTCCCAGGAATCCCCCATTTCCATGACTCGAACATCCCAACATCTCTGTTCCCAGAAATCCATTCTCTCCCAGTTTGAAAACAATCCCTGCCAAGCTTTTCTCAGGAATATTCCCACTCCGACAGTGGACATTCCCCAGAGTTCACTTGGTCGGAACAGACTCTCCCCAGATTCGGACTCATTGCATTCGACAAAAAAGTTGTAAAGTACCATAACAACAGTGTTAAGATGGAGGAGAAAGTTCCCAGACTAAAGTTGTTTAAATTAAAGTTACGTCCTGCGGGATGTAACATCCTAATTGGACGATGAGATGTTGCTCCTCCAGCTTGCGTTGGGCTTCACTGCATTCTGGCAGCAGGCCAAGGACAGACATGTGGGCCTGAGAGCAAGGTGCTGAGTTAACATGACCACAACAGGAAGGCTGGGGCCATGCTGTGGGCTGAGTGAAGGTGTTCCACAAAGCAGTCTCCCAGTCTGCGTTTAGTCTCCCCAATGTAGAGCAGACGGTATTGGCAGCGAATACAGTAGAACAAATTGAAGACACAGAAGTGAAACGCTGCTTCTCCAGAAAGGCGAGTTTGCTGCTGAGAACCGGGAGACGGGAGGAGGTAAAGGGACAGTTATTGCACCGTCTCTGATTGCAGGGGAAGGTGCTGGGGGAAGGGAAAGGGGTGAGGGGTGTGAGGGGAAAGTGGACAAGGGGGGAGGGTGCGGGACCTGAGGAATGCAGAAATTGAGGGGGGTGGTTGGAGAGAGGTGAAGATGTGTTTGGTGGTGACATCATGCTGGAGTTGGCAGAAATGGAGGAGGATTTTCCTTTCAATGGGAGGCTGATTGTGTGGAAAGTTAGGACAGGGAGACACTATCATGTTTCCGGGAGGGAGGGGGATGTGTGAGGATAGAGGTGTGAGAAATGAATTGAACACGATTGAGAGGCCTGTTAACAAAAGGAAGGCAGCCCGGGGACAGCCCGGTTAAGGAAAAGACAGACATGCCAGACGGGCTATGTTCGACCACGTCACCATCAGAACAGAGGCGATGGAGGCGGAGAAAGTGAGAGAATGAGATGCAGTCTGTACAGGAAGCAGGGATCTGTACACAACCCTCGTGTTGGAGAACGGATTTGCAGAGGGATTGGACATCCCTTGTGAAGATTAGGCGGTTAGGGCCAGGGAAATGGACCTTCTTTATATGACATACGGCACCAGAGGAATCAGGAATTATAGAATCCCCACAGTGCAGAAGGAGGCCATTCGGCCCATTAAGTCTGTACCAAACCTCTGCAAGAGTACCTCAACCAAGCTCACTCCCCCGCCTATCTCATTAACCCCTTAATCTAACCTACACATCTTGTTGGACACTGCGGAGTAATTTAACATGGTCAATCCACCTAATCTGGGAGGAAACCGGAGCACCCGGAGGAAACCCATGCAGACACGGAGAAAAACTGCAGTCTCCACACAGACAGTCACCCAAGGTGGGAATTGATCCGGGGACCCTGGTGCTGTGAGGCAGCAGTGCAAACCACTGTGTCACTGTGACACCAATGTCTTTGGGAAGGGGCAGAACATGGTAAAGCGGATGGAATCAAGATAGGAAGATTGATCTTGGTGGGGCTGGAACAGGCCGAAATAATGGGTGTTCTGGGACTTTCCTGTTTGTGGATTTTGGGAACGCGGCAGAAGCGGGAGGTTGATGCAGGATGTGTGGGGTTGTAGGACTATGATATCCGAGTCTGTGAACAGAAGATATCCAGAGTCGATGAGGTCAGTGAAAGTCCTGGAAACAATATCATGATATTTGGTGGTGTGCTGCTGGTTCAGGGGGAGGTAGCAGGATGGGCCTGAGAGCTGACGGTCAGACTCTGAGAGGAAGATGTCAGGACACCAAACAATAATGGCACCACCCTTGTGAGCAGCTTAGATCACCAGGTCAGGGTTGGATATTCGAGAGAGGATTGGAGCAAGTTTAGAGTGAGTCAGGATAGAGTTGGTGAGAGGCACAGGGAAATTGAGACGGTCGATGTTGCACTGACAGATCTCAATGAGAAGATCAAGAGCTGATAGGAGGCCAGAGGGTGGGGTCCAGGTAGAGGGAGATTAATGGAGGCGGATGGATTTCAACAACAAATATTCATAAAATAGACAGTGAGAAACAGCAGAGACAATATTATCTATTCACTGATCACCATCAGAATAATTACCAAAGAATTGAAAAGCAGACGTCGGTCTCTGTTATTCTTGAGTTTAGAACAGAATATAATCAAATCTTCCAGTCACAATGTCAACAGTTGGAAAAATGGAATTAGAAGCATGAGTTAAAGACATCCAGTAACACAGAGTATACTAAATAGTCGGCACATATTCCAAAGTCAACATTATTCCTGACACATTTCATCCAATTATTTCAATAACTATCAGAAATAATAGACCTGAGTAGTATGATAGATGTTAAACAATTTGATTTTCTCAAGGCCGTCAGTAAGATCCGACATAACAGACTGATGGGTAATCTCAGAGCCAGTGGAGTTAGGGGACACAGCAGCAGAATGGACACATGCTGGCGACACACACAGAAAACAGGGAGAGGAGTTAAAGGGATTTAGGCTGATTGGTGGAATGCGGGAAGTGGTGTTCCACAAGGATCAGCACTGGGATCACTATCCTTCACCATTCCCATCAACAGTATGGGATCGGGAAGCAGAATGATAATTATACAATTTACAGACAGAATCAAATTGGAAGTGATAGTGAATACAGAGGAAGGATACAACTAATTACAGGCACACATCGTCATTAATTATGAATTTGCAAAGTGGGTATTTCAATGGGAGATAAATGTTCCGACAGATCAGTGTCCGCTGCTGCATTTTGTTCAGAACAAGAAGTCCCCCAATCACTCCTTGGAAAACAAGTGTATGAATGGACTGGAGGGGTTTCTGGGTTCAGGTGAATAGATTCACAAATCGTGTGAAGCAAAAACACAGTTTATAAACACCCATAAAAATTGATCAAACATGTGAGCTCATTTCAGGATGAATAGAAATGAGAAAATATCACAAAACCTATTGGAATACTGCACTTTTGTGGGTTTTATGAAATATTAGAGTGTGGGTGATATCTGTTCCTGTTGGAGTCGGTCAATAGAAAACAGAGATAGAGACATTCACTTCATACAATAAATATCAAACATCTTCAAAACACAGCCAAACTCGTCCTGTTTTCAGTCTATTCCAAAGTTAAAACACACAGAGAGAACTCCACAGAATGGAGCGACCACTCCCCAATAAAATACATCATTTCAAAACAGAACCAACTAATTTCAGTCCAGTTACTGACCCACACACAATACAATTCCACACGGACAGGTCGTCCCAGTAATAGATAGATAATTGGATCAGATCTTCCAGTCTTGTGAGAGACCCACACTCAGTACAATTCTACACTGACAGATATATCCAGTAATCCTTGTTCACTGCTGTCAGATATTTCAATCTGATCAGTGATCCACCCTCAGAGGGATTTCATTCTGATTCCCACTAAACCTTCCTTCAGAGAGATTGCCTTCACTGAGATCCAATGTAACATTATACAAGATTCCATTCAACATAATAACTTTATTGAACATAGATCCCATGAGTTACAAACAAGTTTATTGTTAGTTGATGAAATGGATTCAAACCATAGACATTATTAACGAGATTTGAATTAAGTAAATTATATCGTTGACCAGGTGTCTGTGTGACAGTGATCACGAGATCAGCGTTAAATATTTCCAGTCCCAGTTTAAAATCAGAGAGCCGCTAACGCACAGATTTACACAACTTCAATGGTGACAGTCACTTACCAGGAACACCAACAATAGCAAGGATTGGGTGGAATATTTTCTCAGCAGTCTCAACTGGGACAAGCATTTTCACTGTGAAAAAATGTGTCCCTTCCTGCGATTGGCAATCTCTCTGTCTGAAACTCTGAGGATATATATTCCATAATCTTTTAATTAATGCCCTGTGGAACCACCTCAGGGATATTGAGGTTGTGACATCGTTTAACTTATTTTTCAAGATGTGAACAAACAGATTACGATATTGTGTTCAGTGAAAGCAAATATTATTTTTGTGAGTGAGTGATCTCTTTGCAAACACTGGACTGTGTTGATCACATTGTTCAGCTAACATTAACAGAAAGGATGCTGTCCACTCAGATACCATCAGTCCCATCTCTACATCTCAGATTGTTTCAGTGATATCCCGCACTCCACTGTGACCATTCAGTGATTCAGTTCCAATTGTCAGTGTGTTTCTCTGGGTGGTTCCACTGCACTCTGGGGTGTAGCTGCCTCTGTAACTGTGACCATTCAGTGATTCAGTTCCAATTGTCAGTGTGTTTCTCTGGGTGGTCCTACTGCACTTTGGGGTGTGGCTGGCACTGTAAATGTGACCATTCAGTGATTCAGTTCCAATTGTCAGTGTGTTTCTCTGTGTGGTTCAATTGCACTCTGGGGTGTAGCTGCCTCTGAAACTGTGACCATGCAGTGATTCAGTTCCAGTTGTCAGTCTGTTGCTCTGTGTGGGTCCACTGCACTCTGGGATGTAGCTGCCTCTGTAACTGTGACCATTCAGTAATTCAGTTTCAATTGTCAGTGTGTTTCTCTGGGTGGGTCCACTGCACTCTGGGGTGTAGCTGCCTCTGTAACTGTGACCATTCAGTGATTCAGTTCCAATTGTCAGTGTGTTTCTCTGGGTGGGTCCACTGCACTCTGGGGTGTAGCTGCCTCTGAAACTGTGACCATTCAGTGATTCAGTTCCAGTTGTCAGTGTGTTGCTCTGGGTGGGTCCACTGCACTCTGGGATGTAGCTGCCTCTGTAACTGTGACCATTCAGTGATTCAGTTCCAGTTGTCAGTGTGTTGCTCTGGGTGGGTCCACTGCACTCTGGGATGTAGCTGCCTCTGTAACTGTGACCATTCAGTGATTCAGTTCCAATTGTCAGTGTGTTTCTCTGGGTGGGTCCACTGCACTCTGGGGTGTAGCTGCCTCTGTAACTGTGACCATTCAGTGATTCAGTTCCAATTGTCAGTGTGTTTCTCTGTGTGGGCCCACTGCACTCAGGGGTGTAGCTGCCTCTGTAACTGTGACCATTCCTTTGCGTAATTTCAGTAGTTTCTGTTTGAGCATAAGTAGCAAATTTCAATGTCTCCAAAATCTGGAACAATTTAAAGCGCAAAGAATGTGATCCCATATCTAAATCTGATTCAGCACCTCAAACTAAGAATTAATTCAGAATCATTGTAACCTCAGAAAACTTAGAGACTGCAGCAGCAACAAAACCATCACCTCAGAGAGCAGCATTAAAAAATATTCAGCTGTGAAAAACAAATACCCCTTCTCTAACTGATACCGGCCATCCGTCTGATACACACACTTCACCTGGGAGAGAGGAGGGGCGGGGTGAGATGTGGAGGAAGAGAGAACTGGTCTGTGAGATGTGCTGATAGAAGACAGGCTGAGAGAGAAAGAGGGTGGGTGGAGATTGAATGGGAGCGAAAGAGGGTGTAGAAATAAAGAATAAAACGAGAGAAGGAGGTAGGTTGTCTGAGAGAAAGGGAAGCAGAGAGTGGAGGGCGAGCGTTTGTGGGCGAGGGAGACAGATTGTGTGTGAAGGATGGTGTATAAAATACGAACATAATCTCAGACATAAGTACTGGAGAGAGCGACTGAGTGACTGAGGGAGTGGGAGAGGGAAAGATTGTGAGAGAAAGTGTGAGAGAGGGAAAGAGCGTGAGAGAAAGTGTGAGAGAGGGAAAGAGAGGGAGACAAAGTGTGAGGGAGGGAAAAAGTGTGAGAGAGAGTGAGAGAAAGTGTGAGGGAGGGAAAGAGTGTGAGAGAAAGTGTGAGAGAGGGAAAGAATGTGAGAGAAAGTATGAGAGAGGAAAAAAGTGTAAGAGAAAGTGTGAGAGATGGAAAGAGTGAGAGAATGTGTGAGACAGGAAAAGAGTGGGAGAGAAAGTGTCAGTTAGTGAGTTGTGTGAAAGGGAGGGAGGCATGGAGGGAGGGAGGCATGGAGGGAGAGAGTGTGAGAGAGAGGGACGTTGAGAGAGAGAGTGTGAGAGAGGGAGAGAGTGCAAGAGAGAGATAGAGTGTGAGGGAATTCTTGGAGATATGGGGAACTGGGTATCATGTGGGAAACACAATCCCGATTAATACATTTGCTGATTAAACAAACTTGTTCCTAAATTATAAACTCAGATCCTGGATAAAGTAAATGTCCTTCATGCAGTATTGCCCCATTTAAGTTGTGAATAACTGACAGTGTGATAGGTCAGTTATTGTGCAGAGCTGGAATAGAACTTGTCTTTCCCCAGTGAGAGGCCAGAAAGCAAACACGTGGCACAGCCGCTTTTAAAAATAATTGTAAAGCAACCTGAAAAAAGATAGACCTCCCTCTAATTATTAAATGTGCGTCTGCTTTTATTGGGAGCAACACAGATTTTTTCAATATTAACAGCACAGACAGCGCCCAGGGTCAGACAGATTGGAACTTACAATGACGTTGATGCTGTGAAGTAAGCAGTGAGCTAAAGCGGACGCTGAGATCATACATGGACACGGTGAATAGAAAGGATTACAGTGAGAATACTCGCGGTGCTGGGGAATTTGGACTAAACCTGCAGGTGTTGGTCCGCATCATCTCACAGCCAGACCACATCCAAGCCGATAAAGTGCGTGAATTCCCGAAGGACATTCATTCCTGGGGCTAGTTTAGCACACTGGGATAAATCGCTGGCTTTTAAAGCAGACCAAGGCAGGCCAGCAGCACAGTTCAATTCCCGTACTAGCCTCCCTGAACAGGCGCCGGAATGTGGCGACTAGGGGCTTTTCACAATAACTTCATTTGAAGCCTACTTGTAACAAGAAGCGATTTTCATTCAATTTCATTTCATTCCGTTTGACCTCAGCGGCTCTGTAGATGAGCAGATGATTCAATCCGACTGGTGCGCCCTTTCCCTGGAGACATACATTTGATTTCTGTCACTCCTACCATTCCCTGTGAAACCATTGTTGTATCTGCCGGCACCAGTGTCCCAGGCCGTGCAGGCCAGATCAGAATCACTCGCTGTGTGAATCGTTTAGAAGCAGTTTTCCCTGCGGGATGATTGGATAGGCTGGGGCTGGGTTATTGGGAATAAAAGACGATGATGTGAGATTCGTTCCAAACATTTGAGATGATATAAGTTTTGGATAATCTGGATGTAAATGAACTGTTTCCATGAACAATATAACTATCTGTTGGAAAGATGTAACTGAAATATATGATCATGCAGCTACATTCATCAGCGAGTATTGCAGAGCCGGAACTGATAACAAATGGCAACATGGGGAGACGACACGGTCACTCACACCTCCTCCACCATTCAATGTAATCACTGCTCAGCTTCTGCCTCAATGTCATTTCCCGCTTGTTCCTCACAGCCTTTCATTACCTCATTTTCTGTAAGAATAATGGAGGCAGACACCCAAAGCCATATTTCAAACCGAGTTGGACATTTACGGCCATAAGACCATAAGACACAGGAGCTGAACTTGGTCACTAGGCCCAGCGAGCCTGCTCCGCCATTCAATCATGGCTGATATGGTTCTCATCCTCATTCTCCTACCTTCTCTCCTTCTCCCCAAAACTCCTGATCTCCTTATTAACCAAGAAACTATCTATCTCTGTCTGAAAGACACTCAGTGATTTGGTCTCCACAGCCTTCGGGAGCAAATAGTTCCACAGATTCACCACTCTCTGGCTGAAGAAATTCCTCCACATCTCTGTTTCAAAGCATCGTCCCGTTAGTCTGAGATGGTGTCCTCGGGTTCTATTTTTTCATACAAGTTGAAACACCCTCTCCACATCCCCTCGATCCAGGACTCCTGTAAGTTTCAACACGATTCCCCCTCATCCTTCTAAATTCTAACGAGTACAGTCCCATTGTCCTCAACCGTTCCTCATACGACAAGCTCTTCATTCCAGGGATTATTCTTGTGAACCTCCTCTGGACCCTTTCCAAGGGAGGCATATCCTTCTTCAGATACGGGGCCAAAGCCGCTCGCAATACTTCAAATGGGGTCAAAGCAGAGCCTTATACAGCCTCAGAAGTGCATCCTTGGTCTTGTATTCTAGACCTCCCGAGTTGAATGCTAACATTGCAATTGCCTTCCTAACTGCCGACTGAACCTGCACGTTAACCTTAAGAGAATCGTGAGCAAGGCCTCCCCAGTCATAGAAAACATAGAAAATACGGCACAGAACAGGCCCTTCGGCCCACGATGTTGTGCCGAACCTTTGTCCTAGATTAATCATAGATTATCATTGAATTTACAGTGCAGAAGGAGGCCATTCGGCCCCCTGAGTCTGCACCGGCTCTTGGAAATAGCATCCTACCCAAACTCAACACCTCCACCCAACACCAAGGGCAATTTTGGACACTAAGGCCAATTTATCATTGGCCAATCCACCTACCCTGCACATCTTTGGACTGTGGGAGGAAACCGGAGCACCCGGAGGAAACCCACGCAGAAACGTTGAGGACGCACAGACTCCGCACAGACAGCGACCCAAGCCGGAATCGAACCTGGGACCCTGCAGCTGTGAATCAATTGTGCTATCCACAATGCTACCGTGCTGCCCTGAAGAACAAATAAATCTACACTCTATAATTTTACCGTAATCCATGTGCCTTTCCAATAGCTGCTTGAAGGTCCCTAATGTTTCCCACTCAACTACTTCCACAGGCAGTGCATTCCATGCCCCCACTACTCTCTGGGTAAATAACCTACCTCTGATATCCCTCCTATATCTTCCACCTTTCACCTTAAATTTATGTCCCCTTGTAATGGTTTGTTCCACCCGGGGAAAAAGTCTCTGACTGTCTATTCTATCTATTCCCCTGATCATCTTATAAATCTCCATCAAGTCGCCCCTCATCCTTCTCCGTTCTGATGAAAAGATGCCTAGCACTCAACCTTTCCTCGTAAGATCTATTCTCCATTCCAGGTAACATCCTGGTAAATCTTCTTTGCACCTTTTCCAAAGCTTCCACATCCTTCCTAAAATGAGGTGACCAGAACTGCACACAGTACTCCAAATGTGGCCTTACCAAAGTTTTGTACAGCTGCATCATCACCTCACGACTCTTAAATTCAATCCCTCTGTTCATGAACGCGAGCACACCATAGGCCTTCTTCACAGCTCTATCCACTTGAGTGGCAGCTTTCAAAGATCTATGAACATAGACCCCAAGAGCTCTCTGCTCTTCTACATTGCCAAGAACTCTACCGTTAACCCTGTATTCCGCATTCATATTTGTCGTTCCAAAATGGACAACCTCACACTTTTCAGGGTTAAACTCCATCTGCCACTTCTCAGCCCAGCTCTGCATCCTATCTATGTCTCTTTGCAGCCGACAACAGCAGTCCTAACTATCCACAACTCCACCAATCTTCGTATCGTCTGCAAATTTACCGACCCACCCTTCAACTCCCTCATCCAAGTCATTAATGCAAATCACAAACAGCAGAGGACCCAGAACTGATCCCTGCGGTACCCCACTGGTAACTGGGATCCAGGCTGAATATTTGCCATCCACCACCACTCTCTGACTTCTATCGGTTAGCCAGTTCGTTATCCAACTGGCCAAATTTCCCACTATCCCATGCCTCCTTACTTTCTGCAGAAGCCTACCATGGGAAACCTTATCAAATGCCTTACTAAAATCCATGTATACTACATCCACTGCTTTACCTTCATCCACATGCTTGGTCACCTCCTCAAAGAATTCAATAAGTTTTGTCAGGCAAGACCTACCCCTCACAAATCCGTGCTGACTATCCCTAATCAAGCAGTGTCTTTCCAGATGCTCAGAAATCCTATCCTTCAGTACCCTTTCCATTACGTTGCCTACCACCGAAGTAAGACTAACTGGCCTGTAATTCCCAGGGTTATCCCTAGTCCCTTTTTTGAACATGGGCACGACATTCGCCACTCTCCAATCCCCTGGTACCACCCCTGTTGACAGTGAGGACGAAAAGATCATTGCCAACGCTCTGCAATTTCATCTCTTGCTTCCCATAGAATCCTTGGATATATCCTGTCAGGCCCGGGGGACTTGTCTATCCTCAAGTTTTTCAATATGCCCAACACATCTTCCTTCCTAACAAGTATTTCCTCGAGCTTACCAGTCTGTTTCACACTGTCCTCTCCAACAATATCGCCCCTCTCATTTGCAAATACAGAAGAAAAGTACTCGTTCAAGACCTCTCCTCTCTCTTCAGACTCAATACACAATCTCCCGCTATTGTCCTTGATCGGACCTACCCTCGCTCTAGTCATTCTCATATTTCTCACATATGTGTAAAAGGCCTTGGGGTTTTCCTTGATCCTACCCGCCAAAGATTGTTCATGCCCTCTCTTAGCTCTCCTAATCCCTTTCTTCAGTTCCCTCCTGGCTATCTTGTATCCCTCCAATGCCCTGTCTGGACCTTGTTTCCTCAGCCTTACATAAGTCTCTTTTTTCCTCTTAACAAGACAGTCAACCTCTCTTGTCAACCATGGTTCCCTCACTCGACCACCTCTTCCCTGCCTGACAGGGACATACATATCAAGGACACGTAGTACCTGTTCCTTGAGTCCCTTTGTGCTTCTGATTTCCGAAGCATTTCCACATTTGGAAAACAGCCATCGCCTCTATTCCTCCTTCCAAAGTGCATAAGCTCACACTTTTCCACATTGTATTCCATCTGCCACTTCTTTGCACAATCTCCGAGCCTCGAAGTCCTTCTGCAGCCCCCCTCGCTTCCTCAATACTACCTGTCCCTCGACAGATCTTTGTATCATCTGCAAACTCTGCAACAGTGCCTTCGGTTCCTTCTTCCAGATCATTAATGTATATTGTGGAAAGTTGCGGTCCCAGCACAGACTCCAGAGGCACGCGATTAGACACCGGCTGCCATCCTGAAAAAGGCCCCTTCTTGCCACTCTCTGCCTCTGCCAGTCAGCTAATTATTTTTCCATCCCAGGATCTTACCCTGAACACCATGGCCTCTGAACCAACTTTACAGACTGTAATGCGGCACTATGTTAAAGGCCCTCTGGAGATCTAAATGAATCACGTCCACTGATTCTCCCTTGTCTAACTTCCTTGTTACTTCCTCAAAGAACTCTAACAGATTTGTCAGACATGACCTCCCCTTGACGAAGCCGTGCTGGCTCAGTCCTATTTTACCATGCTCTTCCAAGTACTCCGCAATCTCATCCTTAATAATGGATCTAAAATCATCATACCAATGACCTAAGTCAGGCTAACCGGCCGATAATTTCCCGTCTTCTGCCTCCCTCCCTTCTTTAACAGCGGTGCTACATTAGCCACTTTCCAGTCCTCTGGGACCCTTTCTGCCTTCAGTGATTCCTGAAGGATTCCCGCCACTGCCTCCACAATCTCCTCAGCTATCTCTTTTAGAACCCTGGGATGTCGTCCATCCGTCCAGGTCATTCATCCACCTTCAGACCTTTCAGTTTCCACAGAACCTTCTCCTTAGTGATGGCCACGGCACTCCCCTCTGCCCCCTGGCTCCCCTGGAGCTCTGGCATCCCACTGGTGACTTCCACCGTGAAGACTGATGCAAAGTAACTAGACAGTTCCCCTGCCATTTCTTTGTTACCTATTATTACTTCTCCAGTCACATTTTCGACTGGCCCAATGTCTTTTTCTTGTCTCTCTCTTACCTTTTATATATTGAAAAGAACATCTTCCTATCGTCTTTTACATTACTAACGAGCTTGCACTCATATTTCAACTCTTCCTTCTTTATTGCTTTTTCAGTTTTCCTCTGCTCGCTATTAAAGGCTCCCCAATTGTCTGGAATCCCACTATTTCGCGCCACATTGTATGTTTTTTATTTTGCTTTACTGCTGTCCTTGACTTCCCTCGTGAGGCATGGATTCCTTGGCCTCCCCTTAGCATGTTTCCTCCTTCATGGGATGACATTCTGTTGTTCCTCCCGAATAACCCCCCAAAACTCCTGCCATTGCTGGTCCACTGTGTTCCCTGCTCGGCTCCTTTTCCAATCAACTCTGGGCATCTCCTCCCTCATGTCTTTGTAGTTACCCCTATTTAATTGTAATACTGTTATGTCTGATTGCAGCTTCTCCCTCTCAAACTGCACGGCAAATTGTAGCATATTGTGGTCACTGCCCCCTCAGGGTTCCTTCACCTTTAGTTCCCTAATCAAGTCTGCCTCACTACACATCACCAAATCCAGAAATGCCTGTTCCCCAGTCAGCTCTGTCACAAGCTGCTCCCAAAAAAATCTCTTAGACTTTCCACAAATTCCTTTTCTTGGGATCCACGACCAACCTGATTATCCCAGTCCACCAGCATATTGAAGCCCCCATGGTTATTGAAATGTTGCCTTTTTTACAGGCCTTTTCTATCTCCTGATTTATTTACTGCTCGGGGTCCTGCAAATAACTCCCATCAAGGTCGTTTTATCTCCTCCATTCCTCAACTCTGTCCACAGATAATCTATGCCTTCTGATACTATACCACTCCTTGCTATCGATTTAACACCAGGTCTAATGCAGGTAGGGAATATACAGTGAATGATAGAACCCTCAAGAGTATTGAAAGTCAAAGAGATCTAGGAGTACAGGTCCACAGGTCATTGAAAGGGGCAACACAGGTGGAGAAGGTAGTCAAGAAGGCATACGGCATGCTTGCCTTCATTGGCCGGGGCATTGAGTATAAGAATTGGCAAGTCATGTTGCAGCTGTATAGAACCTTAGTTAGGCCACACTTGGAGTATAGTGTTCAATTCTGGTCGCCACACTACCAGAAGGATGTGGAGGCTTTAGAGAGGGTGCAGAAGAGATTTATCAGAATGTTGCCTGGTATGGAGGGCATAAGCTATGAGGAGCGATTGAATAAACTCGGTTTGTTTTCACTGGAACGAAGGAGGTTGAGGGGCGACCTGATAGAGGTATACAAAATTATGAGGGGCATAGACAGAGTGGATAGTCAGATGCTTTTCCCCAGAGTAGAGGGCTCAATTACTAGGGGGCATAGGTTTAAGGTGAGAGGGGCAAGGTTTAGAGTAGATGTACGAGGCAAGTTTTTTACGCAGAGGGTAGTGGGTACCTGGAACTCGCTACCGGAGGAGGTAGTGGAAGCAGGGACATGTAAGGGGCATCATGACAAATATATGAATAGGATGGGAATAGAAGGATACGGACCCAGGAAGTGTAGAAGATTGTAGTTCAGTCGGGCAGTATGGTCGGCACGGGCTTGGAGGGCCGAAGGGCCTGTTCCTGTGCTGTACATTTCTTTGTTCTTTGTTCTTACTGACAATGCAACCACGCCCCCTTTGCCGATCTGCCTGTCCTTTCGATAGAACACTTGCATATTTTGATCCCAGCTCTGATCACCTTGCAGCCACGTCTCTGTGATTCCCACCACATCCTCCCAGCCAATAGCTCTGTGAACAACATGCAAATTTACCTTGTTACCTATACTGCGCACATTTAGGTCCACCACCCTCAATCCTGCATTGAGCACCTCCCTTCTCACACTTGTCACCTTGTTTGCTCTGCCTGAGGGTGATGTTGTTCAGGTATTTGTGTTCTCCATTTCCCCTTCAGTTATTACACCTGCTGAGCTACCGCTCTGGTTCCCACCCCCTTTCATATTAGTTTAAATTCTCGCGGGTGATACTAACAAAACTCCCAGCGAGGATAGTGATGCCCCTCCAGTTTAGAATCGACCCGCCCTTTTTGTCCAGGTCCCACCTTTCCCGGAATATCGCCCAAATGGCCCAGAAATCTGAAACCCTCCCTTCTGCACCACCAGTTTAGCCACGTGTTTAGCTGGACTATCATCTTATTTCTGGCCTCACTGTCACGTGGCACTGGGAGCAATCCTGAGAGTAATCCTCAGAGCACCCGGAGGAAATCCACGCAGACACGAGGAGAACGTGCAGACTCTGCACAGATAGTGACCCAAGCTGGGAATCGAACCTGGGACCCTGGTGCTGTGAAGCAACAGGTTCACGCCTCTGTGCTCCGGTGCCGGCCTTCAAATCAGGAATCCTCAATAATTGGGAGAGTGTCGGTATCACGGAGAGCTGTGGATCTGCTGTGTAATACTGAGAAATAAATCACCAAGGCCATGGCAGGGTTTGATTCTCCTACAATCCGCCAGCTCTAATCTTAACCATCACATTAGACCCCGGCATTGATCAGTCCATTAAACCCGGGAAACAGACTCTAATTGATGAATAATGAATGGAAACAATGGTTGATGACTCTCTTATTGTGAAACAGTCAGTATCTTCCCGAGGAGAAACACTAGAGGATACAGAAGGGAACCAAAAGGACCAGTCTCCCCAACAACACCAGCGGGAGTTTGTAGTTATCCAGTTCCAGCAGTCAGGTAGCCTCAATAATTTAAATAAATATGTGATACAATATATAATTGTTTTTGAGCCCATTACTTCCCGGATTCCATTATTTAAATTGCTGAGACGTCTTCAGTAGAAACAGGCAGAGAGATCACATTGTATTCCACCACATAGCAGCGATATTTCTAGTAATTCAAAGAATTAAAAACTGAAAGATAATTTCTGATACTCATAGACATTTCCAAATGCATATTATTGTGAAAAGTATAAAGATTTCTAGATATATTCAGTAATCATTGGACTGAAAATAATCATGTTCCCGGCATGATGATTCCATAGAGAGATAATCACAGTTTAGTTAATTGTGAGCAGAAATGTGCATGTTCAATTTATTGTGTTATTATAGTGAGGTCAGGAATTACTGACTCTATTTGAACGAACAATCTTATTATCAATATTGTCCAACAATATTTCTTTACGCCTGTGATTACTGGAAGAATCAATCCTTCAATAATCACATTCAATGTTGCAATTAAATGTTTTTCGTTATTTACTGTGTTCAATGGACTGAAAACGAATGTGATGCTTTCAATCAATGTTGTGCAAACATGATGTCATCCTGCCTTCAACATTGGATTTCATAGATCATAGAATTTATAGTGCAGAAGGCGGCCATTCGGCCCATCGAGTCTGCACCGGCTCTTGGAAAGACCACCCTACCCAAGCCCACACCTCCACCCTATCCCCATAACCCAGTAACCCCAACTAACCTAAGAGCAATTTAGCGTGGCCAATCCACCTAACCTGCACATCTTTAGACTGTGGGAGACAATCAGAGCACCCGGAGGAAACCCACGCAGACACGGGGATAACGTGCAGACTCCGCACAGACAGTGACCCAAGCGGGAATCGAACCTGGGATCCTGGCGCTGTGACGTCATAGCGGCACCACTATGCTATCGTGCTGCCCGATTTGCTCAGTTTTCTTTGGTGGAAACAGGCAGAGAGAATTCTCACACTATTCAGTCATGGCACAACTATGATTAATGGAATTAAATCCTGAGATATAATTGCTGGTATCATAGACATGGAAAATATTTCCCAATACATATTATTGTGGGAAGTGAAAAGATTTATTCATTCCGTTAGTGATCAATGGATTAATCAGTATCTTGCCATGATAATTCTCTTGGAAAATGACCATCGGTTTAACGTCCTGTACTCGGTTCTCCGTCCCGCCAGCCCCGTTATCCGGCGCTGCGAATCATCCTCCACAACGGGATTCTCCGTTCCCGCAGCCAGTCAATGAGGTTTCCCATTGTGACCACCCCACGCCATCGAGAAACTCGCCGACATGGGTGCGCTGCCGGCGGAATTGGAGGATGCTGCCGAGGGAAAATCCCATTGATTGGGATTGTGAGCTGAACAAATGCATTTTTAATTGATGTTATTATTGTTGTGTGGTCAGGAATTACAGATTCTATTCCACTGAATAACAATCTTCATTTGATTATGGTCTGAACAATAATTAGAAACCGCCTGTGATTATTGCAATGAACAATCCTTTGACAATCAGTGAAAGATGCAATGACATGTTTTTAGTTATTTGCTGTGTTTAATGGACTGAAAACGAATTTGTTATTTTCTCTCAATGTTGCACAAATAATAATTAGTTGTGTAATGTTTGTTGGACATTGACATAATGAGCTGTTCACTGATTTAATTCAACCTCGCAATGAATGAATGTGATAATTATTTATTGGACCAAACAATCAATTCAAGTTCACTCTGATTATTGGGACGAACTATGTTAACAGACGATTAATCTTCCACAGAAAATAAATAAATAATTCAAATAAAAAGCACCAGATCCGTCAAAATGTCACCAGTTTAAAGACATTTAATGTTGGGAAACTGGCAATCACTGATTCAAATATTCTGAGCCATTTTAACAGATAGTTCTTTCATATTCGCTTTGGTTATTAGGTGTAATGATTAATAGTTAGTTACTTTAACTCTTGGACGATGAAGAATTAGCTCTTCACTTTTATACTGAATCCAAACAGTAGAAATAGTGTTGGCCCTCAGGACAATCTCAATAAAAGGACATTTGAAAAGGGACATGTTGCAGTGACTGATGTTGTCTCCAAATCCCGCAGCCCACTCAGCCCTTTCTGGGGTTGGGTGATATCTGGGTTTGGGTGATCTCTGGGGTTGGGTGATATCTGGGGTTGGGTGATATTTGGGGTTGGTTGATATCTTTGGTTGGGTGATATGTAGGGTTCAGTGAACTCTGGGGTTGGGTGATATTTGGGTTTGGGTGATATCTGGGGTTGGGTGGTTTCTGGGGTTGGGTGATCTCTGGGGTTGGGTGATATTTGGGTTTGGGTGATCTCTGGGGTTGGGTGATATCCGGGATTGGGTGATCTCTGGGGTTGGGTGGTTTCTGGGGTTGGGTGATATCTGGGGTTGGTTGATACCAGGTGTTGGGTGATATCGGGGTGGTGGGTAGATATCAGTTCTGCGGTGATGTTTGGGGGGGGGCATGAATTACAGGCTGGGTTCATATCGGAAGGGGGGTTGATATCTTTGGTTGGGTGATATGTAGGGTTCAGTGAACTCTGGGGTTGGGTGATATTTGGGTTTGGGTGATATCTGGGGTTGGGTGGTTTCTGGGGTTGGGTGATCTCTGGGGTTGGGTGATATTTGGGTTTGGGTGATCTCTGGGGTTGGGTGATATCCGGGATTGGGTGATCTCTGGGGTTGGGTGGTTTCTGGGGTTGGGTGATATCTGGGGTTGGTTGATACCAGGTGTTGGGTGATATCGGGGTGGTGGGTAGATATCAGTTCTGCGGTGATGTTTGGGGGGGGGGCATGAATTACAGGCTGGGTTCATATCGGAAGGGGGATGACATATTAAAATTAATAATCGATTACTGTCACAAGTATACTTCACTGAAGTCACTGTGAAAAGCCCCGAGTTGCCATATTACGGCGCTTGTTTGTGGAGACGGGCACTGGAAGTGAACCCGCGCTGCTGGCATTCTTCTGCTTTGCAAGGCGGCTATTTAGCGCACTGTGCTAATCCAGCCCCTGGTGGGCTAGTTCGGGGGTTTGGGGTTGTCATCGGGCGGGATGATACCTGCCTGGGGACGTCCGGAGGTTGTGGGTAATATCCGGAGGCTAATATCGAGGGTCGTTATATCTGGGACTGATATACGGGGGGGGGGGGGGGGAGGGCGGGGTTGATATTTAGGGGTTGTGACATTCGGTTTGGTGGGGTAACATTCGGCGGGCGGGGGTGATATCTGGTTGGGACGGGTGACATTTGGCCGGCGGCGGTGATATCCGGGGGAGGGGCGGAGTTGATATCCCAGAGAAGTGACATCTGCCGGGGGGGGGGGGGTGGATTTGATGATATCGAGGGGCTGACCTGGGCGGGGGCGTGACCTGGAGTGGGTGGTTTGGGGGGGTGGGGACTGGATTTGGTGGGATCATAGGTAGAATCATAGCATCAGCAGTGCAGAAGGAGGCCATTTGGTCCATCATGTCTGCACCAGCCCTTGGAAAGAGCGTCTCACCTAAGCCCACATCTCTGTCCCATCCCATTAACCCAGTGACCCCCTAACTCCGAGGTAACAATATCAGAGAGGCGAATATCCGACTGGGAATGATGTTTGTGGGGGGGGGGGGTGATATGAAGGGGGTAATATCGGGGTGGGGGTGATATCAGGGAGGGGGATATCGGGAGGGGGTGATGTCGTGAGGGGGTGATATCGGGGAGGGGGTGATATCGAGGAGGGGGTGATGTCGGGGATGGGGTGAAATCGGGGAGGGGGTGATATCAATTTGAGGGTGATATCCGGGAGGTAGCGATATCGGGGAGGGGGTGATATTGCAGAGGGGGTGATATCGGGGGGGGGGGTGATATCGGGGTGGGGGTGATATCGGGGAAGGGGTGATATCAGGGTGAGGGTGATATCCGGGAGGTGGCGATATCGGGGAGGGGGTGATATCGGGGTGGGGGTGATTTCGGGGAGGGGGTGATATCGGGGAGGGGGTGATAACGGGGAAGGGGTGATATCGGGGAGTGGGTGATATCGGGGTGGGGGTGATATCGGGAAGGGGTGATATCGGGGAGGGGGTGATATCCAGGAGGAGGTGATATCGGGAAGGGTGATATCGAGGAGAGGGTACTATCGGGGAGGGTGTGATACCGGGGAAGGGGTATTATCGGGGTGGGAGTGAGTTCGGGGTAGGGGTGATGTTGGGGTGGGAGTGAGATCGGGGAGGGAATGATATCGGGGAGGGTGTGATATCGGGGAGTGGGTGATATCGGGGAGGGGGTGATATCGGGGAGGGGGTGATATCGGGGAGGGAGTGATATCGGGAGGGGTGATATCGGGGAGGGGGTGATATCGGGGAGAGGGTGATATCGGGGAGGGGGTGATATCGGGGAGGGGGTGATATCGCGGAGGGGGTGATATCGGGGAGGGGGTGATATCGGGGAGTCGGTGATATCGGGAAGGTGGTGATATTGGGGAGGGGATATCCGTAGTGGGGGAGGGGCAGTGCTGCGGTGTCTATTGAGACACAACAATCCCGACGACCCCCCAATGGGGCCAATGGGCATCAGAAGCCGCCACTGCGCCTGTGCGACACCCAGCCCAGCATGCCCTGCGTGCCGGCGGCGGTCATCTGTTGCCAGTAGGACCTCCGGCAGCCAAATTGTGTTTCCAGGGGAGACTCCAGGTGGTCATCTTGTGTTGCCAGGGGAGACTCCCTGCGGCCATCTTGTGTTGCCATGGGAGACTCCAGGTGGCCATCTTGTCTTGCCAGGGGAGACTCAAGGTGGTCATCTTGTGTTGCCAGCGGAGACTCCAGGTGACCATCTTGTGCTGCCAGGGGAGACTCCAGGTGGTCATCTTGTGTTCCCTGGGGAGACTCCAGGTGGCCATCTTGTGTTGCCAGGGGAGACGATGTCAGTCAGTGGGTGGCCCGCGCACTGCCTGCTGGGATAGTGACCCTCCCGCACATGCGCACGGACAGCTCTGAGTGAAGCCTCCATTGTCTGAAGCATTATTACTGCCATACGCCCCAGAGTCCTCATCCGTTCCTCATTTGACAAGCCCGCCTCTGTCTCCAGACTCCGGCTTCACTCTCGGTGCTGAAACACCCATTCCCCTTTCCTTGGAGGGACAGCGGCCTCTGGCGGCGGGGGGACAGCGGCCTCTGGCGGCAGGGGGACAGCGGCCTCTGGCGGCAGGGAGGAGGACCAGCAGCTGGCGAGCAGTGAGTGCGAGTTGGGCTGAGTTTGTCTGTGTCTGTGTCTCTGTCTCTGTCTCTCTCTGTGTCTCTGTCTGTGTCTTAGGCTGTGTCTGGGTCCGTGTCTTTGTGTCTGTCCGTGTTTCTGTGTCTCTGTCTGTGTCTCTTCCTGTTTCTCTGTCTGTGCCTATGTCTGTGTCGCTGACTGTCTCTCTGTCTGCCTAGCTGTCTATATCTGTGTCTGTGTCTCTGTCTGTGCCGTTGTCTGTGCCTACGTCTGTGTCTCTGTATGTGCCTGTGTCTATGTCTGTTTCGCTGGCTGTCTCTCAATTTGTGTCTTTGTCTCTGTCTGTGTCTCTGTCAGTGTCACTGTTTCCCTCTGTGTCTCTTACTGTGTCTCTATCTGTGTCTATGTCTGTGTCGCTGACTGTATCTCTGTCTGCATCTCTGTCTATATCTGTGTCTGTGCCTCTGTCTGTGCCGTTGTCTGTGCATGTGTCTGTGTCTGTGCCTGTGTCTATGTCTGTGTCGCTGACTGTGTCCCTGACTGTCTCTCAATTTGTGTCTTTGTCTCTGTCTCTATCTCTATCTACGTCTGTGTCCCTGCCTGTACCTGTGTGTCTCCCTCTGTCTGTCTCTCTGTCTGTGATTCTATCTGTGTTTCTGTGTCTCTGTGTGTGCCTGTATATCTGTCTGTGTCTGTTACTCTGACTGTGGCTCTGACTGTGCCTGTGTCTCAGTCCGTGTTTCTGCCTGTGCTTGTGTCTGTGTCTGTGCCTGTGCCTCTGTCTGTGTTTCTGTCTGTGTAATGTCTCTCTCTGTGTCTCGGTATCGGTCTATGTCTGTGTCCCTGTCTGTGTCTTCGTTTCTGTCTCTATCTGTGTCCATTGTCTGTGCCTCTGCCTGTGTCTTTGTCTCTGTCCGTGTCTATGTCTGTGCCTGTGTCTCTGTCTGTGTCCCTGTCTCTTCTGTGTGTGTGTCTTTCTCTCTGTCCGTGTCCGTGTCTCTGTCTTTGTCTGTGTCTCTGTCTCTGTCTGTGTTTGTGCCTCTGTCTCTTTCTCGCTCTGTGTCTCTGTCCATGTCTATGTCTCTTTCTGTGTCTCAGTCTGTGTCTGTGTTCTGTCTGTGCCTGTGTCTCTGTCTGTGTCACTGCTTCTATAAGTGTCTCTGCCTGTGTCTCTGTCTGTGTCTATGTCGGTGTCGCTGACTGTCTCTCTGTCTGTGTCTGCGTCTCTGTCTATATCTGTGTCTGTGTCTGTGTCTCTGTCTCTGTCTGTGTCTCTGCCTGTGCCTGTGTCTGTGCCAGTGTCTCTGCCTGTGCCTGTGTCTCTTCTGTGTCTCTGACTGTGTCGCTCACTGTCTCTCAATCTGTGTCTGTCTCTGAGTGTGTCTCTGTCTGTGTCTGTGTCTTTGACTCTGTCTGTGCCTCTGTCTCTGTCTGGGTCTGTGTCGGAGTTTCTCTCTGTGTCTCTGTCATGTCTCTGTCTTTGTCTGTGTCTGTGTTTGTGTCTCTGTCTGTGGTTCTTGTCTCTTTCTCTGTCTGTGTCTCTGTCTGTGTCATTGTATCTATCTGTGTCTCTGCCTGTATCTGTGTCTCTCTCCCTGTCTGTCTCTCTGTCTGTGATTATTTCTGTGTTTATATCAGATTCTCTGTCTGTGTCTCTGTCTGTGTCTGTGCCTCCGTCTATGTCTCTGTGTGGGTCGGTGTCTGTATCTGTGTCTCTGCCTGTGTATGTGCCTGAGTCTGCGTCTCTGTATGAGACTGTGTCTCTGTCTGTGTGTCTCTCTGTGTCTCTGAATCGGTCAGCGGTTCTGTCTGTGTCTCTGCCTTTGTCTGTGTCTCTGCGTGTGTCTCTATCTGTGTCTCCGTCTGTTTCTCTGTCTGTGTCTGTCTGTGCCTGTGTCTCTGTCTGTGCCTTGATATCTGTCTGTGTCTCTGTCTGTGTCTGTTACTCTGTCTGTGTCTCTGTCTGTGTTTCTGTCTGTGTCTGTGTCCCAACTCTATCTGTGTCAGTGCCTGTGCCTGTGTCTCTGATTATGTCTCTGCCTGTGTCACTGTATCTGTCTGTGTCTCTGCCTGTATCTGTGTGTCTCTCTCTGTCTGTCTCCCTGTCTGTGATTCTGTCTGTGTTTCTGTCAGATTCTCTGTCTCTGGCTGTGTCTCTGTCTGTGCCTGTGTCTGTGTCTGTCTGCGCCTGTGTCTCTGTCTGTGCCTTTGCATCTGTCTGTGTCTCTGTCTGTGTCTGTTACTCTGTCTGTGTCTCTGTCTGTGTTTCTGTCTGTGTCTCTGTCACAACGCTATCTGTGTCTGTGCCTGTGTCACTGTTTCAGTCTATGCCTGTGTCACTGCATCTGTCTGTGTCTCTGCCTGTATCTGTGTGTCTCTCTCTGTCTGTCTCCCTGTCTGTGATTCTGTTTGTGTTTCTGTCAGATTCTCTGTCTCTGGCTGTGTCTCTGTCTGTGCCTGTGTCTGTGTCTGTGTGTCTGTGTCTCTGTCTGTGCCTTTGCATCTGTCTGTGTCTCTGTCTGTGTCTGTTACTCTGTCTGTGTCTCTGTCTGTGTTTTTGTCTGTGTCTGTGTCCCAACGCTATCTGTGTCTGTGCCTGTGTCACTGTTTCAGTCTATGCCTGTGTCACTGTATCTGTCTGTGTCTCTGCCTGTATCTGTGTGTCTCTCTCTGTCTGTCTCCCTGTCTGTGATTCTGTTTGTGTTTCTGTCAGATTCTCTGTCTCTGTCTGTGTCTCTGTCTGTGCCTGTGTCGGTGCCAGTGTCTCTTTCTGTGCCCGTGTCTCTGTCTGTGTCTCTGACTGTGTCGCTCACTGTCTCTTAATCTGTGTCTGTCTCTGTCAGTGTCTGTGTCTGTGTCTGTGTATTTGACTCTGTCTGTGTCTCTGTCTGTGTCTGGGTCTGTGTCGGAGTTTTTTCTCTTTGTCTCTGTCATGTCATTGTCTGTGACTCTGTCTGTGTCTGTGTCTCTGGCTGTGTCTGTGTCAGTATCAGTGTCTGTGTCTTTGCTTCTGTCCGTGTCTCTGACTTTGTCTGTGTTTGTGTCTCTGTCTGTGATTCTGTCTCTTTCTCTGTCTGTGTCTCTTTATGTGTCATTGTATATGTCTGTGTCTCTGCCTGTATCTGTGCCTCTCTCTCCCTGTCTGCCTCTCTGTCTGTGATTATGCCTGTGTTTATATCAGATTATCTGCCTGTGTTCTGTCTGTGTCTCTATCTGTGCCTGTGCCTCCGTCTATGTCTCTGTCTGTGTCTCTGTCTGTGTCTGTGTCTCTGTCTGTGTCTCTGTCTATACCTGTGTCTCGGTCTGTGTCTCTGCCTGTTTTTGTGTCTTTGTCGCTGTCCGTGTTTCTGTCTGTGTCTGTGTCTTTGTCTCTGTCCGTGTCTCTGTCTGTGTCCCTGCCTCTGTCTTTGCCTCTGCCTGTGTATCTCTATGTGTCGCTGACTGTACCTGTGTGTCTCTCTCTGTCAGTCTCTGTCTGTGATTCTGTCTGTGTTTCTGTCGGGTTCTCTGTGTCTGTCTGTGGCTCGGACTGTGCCTGTGCCTCTGTCTATGTCTCTGCCTGTACCTGTGTCTCTGTCTGTGTCTCTGTCTGTGGCTCTGTGTCTCTATTTGTGCCTCTGTCTCTGTCTGTCTTTGTCTGTGTCTCTGTCTGTGCCTGTGTATCTGTCTGTGTGTCTGTCAGTGTCTGTTACTCTGTCCGTATCTCTGGCTCTGTCTGTGTCTCTGCCTGTGCCTGGGTGTCTCTCTCTGTCTGTCTGTGTCTCTGCCTGTGCCTGGGTGTCTCTCTCTGTCTGTGATTCTGTCTGTGTTTCTGTCAGATTCTCTGTGTCTGTATGTGGCTCAGACTGTGCCTGTGCCTCTGTCTGCGTCGCTGCCTGTGCCTGTGTCTCTGTCTGTGTCTCTGTCTCTGGCTGTGGCTCTGGCTGTGTCTCTGGCTGTGTCTGTGTCTCTGTCTATGCCTATGTCTGTTTTGGCGACTGTCTCTCTGCCTCTGCCTGTGTCTCTGTCTGTGTTCCTGTCTGTGCCGGTGTCTGTGTCTCTGTCTATGTCCATGTCTGTGTCTGCGTCTGTGTCGGTGTCGGTAACTGTGTCGGAGTCTCTTTATTTGTCTCTGTCTGTGTATGTGTCCCAGCTTGGTCTCGATGTGTGTCTGTGTCTCTGTCTGTGTCTCTGCCTGTGTCATTCTCTCTCTCTCTGTCGGTGCCTGTCTGTTTTTATCTCTATGTCTCTGTCTGTGCCTGTGACTCGGTCTGTGTCTCTGTCACTGCCTGGTTCTGTGACTCTGTCTGTGTTTCGGTCTGTATCTGTGTCTCTGTCTGTGTCATTCTCTCTCTCTCTGTCTGTATCTGTCTGTGTATTAATGTCTGAGTCTCTGTCTGTGTGTTTATGTATGTGCCTCTGTCTATGCCTGTTTCTGTCTGTGTCTGTTTCTGTGACTCGATCTGTGTCTCTGTCCCTGGCTGTGTCTGTGATTGTGTCTGTGTTTCTGTCTGTGCCTGTGTCTCTTTCTGTGCCTGTGTATCTGACTGTGTATCTGACTGTGTCTCTATCTGTGTCTGTGACTCTGTCTCTATCTCTGTCTGTGACTCTGTCTCTGTCTCAGTGTCTTTGTCTCTGTCTCTGTCCCTGTCGTTTTCATCGCCTGTGTTTCTGTAGGTGTCTCTGTCTGTGTCTCTGTCTGTGTCTCTGTCTGTGTCACTGTTTCTGTCTGTGTCTCTGCCTGTGCCTGTGTGTCTCTCTCTCTGTCTCTGTCTGTGTTTCTGTCAGGTTGTATGTGGCTCAGACTGTGCCTGTGCCTCCGTCTGCGTCTCTGCCTGCGCCTGTGTCTCTGTCTGTGTCCCTATCTCTGTCTGTGGCTCTGGCTGTGTCTCTGGCGGTGTCTGTGTCTCTGTCCATGTCTATGTCTGTTTTGCTGACTGTCTCTGCCTGTGTTCCTGTCTGTGGCAGTGGCTGTGTCTCTGTCTATGTCCATGTCTATGTCTGTGTCTGTGTCTGCGTCTGTGTCTGTGTCGGTGTCTGTGTCGGACTCTCTTTATGTGTCTCTGTCTGTGTATGTGTCTCTGTCTGTGTATGTGTCTCAGTTTGGTCTCGATGTGAGCCTGTGTCTCTGTCTGTGTCTCTGCCTGTGTCATTCTCTCTCTCTCTGTCTGTGAATGTCTGTTTTTATGTCTGTGTCTCTGTCTGTGTCTCTGTCTGTGACTGTGACTCGGTCTGTGTCTGTGTCCCTGTCTGGTTCTGTGACTCTGTCTGTGTTTCTGTCTGTGTCTGTGTCTCTGTCTGTGTCATTCTCTCTCTCTCTGTCCGTATCTGTCTGTGTGTATACATCTGTGTCTCAGTCTGTGTGTTTATGTCTGTGTCTCTGTCTATGCCTGTGTCTGTCTGTGTTTCTGTCTGTGTCTGTGTCTCTGTCTCTGTGACTCTGTCTGTGTCTGTGTCTGTGTCTCTGTCTCTATCTGTGTCTGTGCCTGTGTGAGTGTCCTCGCCTGTGTCTCTGTATGTGTCTCTGTCTGTGTCTCTGAATCTGTCTGCGTTTCTGACTGTGTCTCTGCCTGTGTCTTTTTCTCTCTCTGTCTGTGTCTGTCTTTGTTTCTGCCTGTGCCTGTGTCCCTGCCTGTCTCTCTGTCTGTGTCTGTGGCTCTGGCTGTGTCTCTGACTGTGTCTGTGTCTGTTTTGCTGGCTGTCTCTCTGCCTCTGCCTGTGTCTCTGCCTGTGTTCCTGTCTGTGTCAGTGGCTGTGTCTCTGTCTATGTCTATGCCTGTGTCTGTGTCGGTGTCTGTGTCGGTGTCTGTGTCGGAGTCTCTTTATGTATCTCTGTCTGTGTATATGTCTCAGTTTGGTCTCGATGTGAGCCTGTGTCTCTGTCTGTGTCTCTGCCTGTGTCATTCTCTCTCTCTCTCTCTGTCTCTTTCAGTCTGTTTTTATGTCTGTTTCTCTGTCTGTGACTCTGTCTGTGTCTGTGACTCGGTCTGTGTCTCTGTCCCTGTCTGGTTCTGTGGCTCTGTATGTGTTTCTGTCTGTGTCTGTGTCTCTGTCTGTGTCATTCTCTATCTCGCTGTCTGTATCTGTCTGTGTATATGTCTGTGTCTCTGTCTGTGCTTATGTCTGTGTCTCTGTCTATGCCTGTGTCTGTCTGTGTCTCTGTCTGTGACTCTGTCTGTGCCTCTGTCCCTCTATGTGTCTGTGACTCTGTCTGTGTTTCTGTCTGTGCCTGTGCCTGTATCTCGGTCTGTGCCTGTGTAACTGTATGTGTCTCTATCTGTGTCTGTGTCTCTGTCTGTGTCTGTGTCTCTGTCTCTGTCTGTGTCTCTGTGCCTGTGTCTGTGTCCTCGCCTGTGTCTCTGTATGTGTCTCTGTCTGTGTCTCTGAATCTGTCTGCGTTTCTGACTGTGTCTCTGCCTGTGTCTTTTTCTCTATCTCTGTCTGTGTCTGCCTGTGTTTCTGTCTGTGGCTCTGTCTTTGTCGGTGTCTCTATTTGTGCCTCTATCTGTGTCTGTCTGTGTCTGTGTCTGTGTCTGTGACTCGGTCTGTCTCTCTGTCCCTGTCTGGTTCTGTGACTCTGTCTGTGTTTCTGTCTGTGTCTGTGCCTATGTTTGTGCCTGTGAATTTGTCTATGTATCTATCTGTGTCTGTGACTCTGTCTGTGTCTCTGTCTGTGAGTCTGTCTGTGTCTGTGTAAGTGTCTGTGCCTGTGTTTATGTCTGTGTCTGTGTCCCTGTCTGTGTCTGTGTCCCCGCCTGTGTCTCTGCCTGTATCTCTGCCTTTGTCTGTGCCTGTGTTTGTGTCTGTGTCTCTTTCAGAGTTCCTGTTTGTGTCTGTGTCTCTGTCTTTCTCTGTATCTCTGTCTGTGTTTGTTTCTTTTTCCCTGTCCGTATCTCTGTCTGCGTCCCTGTCTCTGTCTGTTTTTGTGTCTTTGTCGCTGCCCGTGTCTGTGTCTGTGTCTTTGTCTCTGTCCGTGTCTTTGTCTGTGTCCCCGTCTCTGCCTGTGACTCTGTCTGTGTATCTCTATGTGTCGGTGACTGTACCTGTGTGTCTGTCTCTGTCTGTGACTCTGTCTGTGTTTCTGTCTGTGTCTGTGTCTATGTTTGTGCCTGTGAATTTCTCTATGTATCTATCTGTGTCTGTGACTCTGTCTGTGTCTCTGTCTGTGAGTCTGTCTGTGTCTGTGTAAGTGTCTGTGCCTGTGTTTGTGTCTGTGTCTGTGTCCCTGTCTGTGTCTGTGTCCCCGCCTGTGTCTCTGCCTGTATCTCTGCCTTTGTCTGTGCCTGTGTTTGTGTCTGTGTCTCTGTCAGAATTCCTGTTTGTGTCTGTGTCTCTGTCTTTCTCTATATCTCTGTCTGTGTTTGTTTCTTTTTCCCTGTCCGTATCTCTGTCTGCGTCCCTGTCTCTGTCTGTTTTTGTGTCTTTGTCGCTGTCCGTGTCTCTGTCTCTGTCTGTGACTCTGTCTGTGTCTCCATTTGTGCCTCTGTCTGTGTCTGTCTTTGTCTGTGTCTCTGCCTGTGCCTGTGTATCTGTCTGTGTGTCTGTCAGTGTCTGTTACTCTGTCCGTGTCTCTGTTTGCGTCTGTGTAAGAGTCTGTATCTGTGTCTCTGTATGTGTCACTGTTTCTGTCTTTGTCTCTGCCTGTGCCTGAGTGTCTCTCTCTGTCTGTCTCTGTCTGTGATTCTGTCTGTGTTTCTGTCAGATTCTCTGTGTCTGTATGTGGCTCAGACTGTGCCTGTGCCTTCGTCTGCGTCTCTGCCTGTGCCTGTGCCGCTGTCTGTGTCTCTGTCTCTGTCTGTGGCTCTGGCTGTGTCTCTGGCTGTGTCTGTGTCTCTGTCTATGTCTATGTCTGTTTTGCTGACTGTCTGTCTGTCACTGCCTGTGTCTCTCCCTGTGTTCCTATCTGTGTCAGTGTCTGTGTCTCTGTCTATGTCCCTGTCTGTGTCTACGTCTGTGTCTGTGTCGGTGTCTGTGTCGGAGTCTCTTTATTTGTCTCTGTCTGTGTATGTGTCTCAGTTTGGTCTCGATGTGAGTCTGTGTCTCTGCCTGTGTCTCTGCCTGTGTCATTCTCTCTCTCTTTGTCTGTGCCTGTCTGTTTTTATGTCTGTGTCTCTGTTTGTGTCTCTGTCTGTGTCTGTGACACGGTCTGTGTCTCTGTCACTGTCTGGTTCTGTGACTCTGTCTGTGTTTCGGTCTGTATCTGTGTCTCTGTCTGTGTCATTCTCTCTCTCTGTCTGTATCTGTCTGTGTATTTATGTCTGTGTCTTTGTCTGTGTGTTTATGTCAGTGTCTCTGTCTATGCCTGTGACTGTCTGTGTCTCTGTCTGTGTCTGTGACTCGGTCTGTGTCTCTGTCCCTGTCTGTGTCTGTGATTCTGTCTGTGTTCCGGTCTGTGCCTGTGTCTCTGTCTGTGCCTGTGTGTCTGTCTGTATCTCTATCTGTGTCTGGGACTCTGTCTCTGTCTCTGTCTCTGACTCGGTCTCTGTCTCTGTGTCTGTATCTGTGTCTCGTCTCTGTCTCTTTCCTCGCCTGTGTCTCTGTAGGTGTCTCTGTCTGTGTCTCTGAATCTGTCTGCGTTTCTGACTGTGTCTCTGCCTGTGTCTTTTTCTCTCTCTCTGTGTCTGTCTGTGTTTCTGTCTGTGTCTGTATTAGTGCCTCTGTCTGTCCCTGTCTGGTTCTGTGACTCTGTCTGTGTTTCTGTCTGTGTCGGTGTCTCTGTCTGTGTCTGTGACTCTGTCTGTGTCTCTGTCTCTGTCTGTGCCTGTGACTCTCTCTGTGTCTCTGTCTCTGTCTGTGTCTGTGACTCTGTCTGTGTCTGTGTAATTGTCTGTGTCTGTGTCTGTTCCTCTGTCTCTGACTCTATATGCGCCTTTGCCTGTGACTGTGTCCTCGTCTGTGTCTCTGTATGTGTCTCTGTCTGTGTCTCTGAATCTGTCTGCGTTTCTGACTGTGTCTCTGCCTGTGTCGTTTTCTCTCTCTCTGTCTGTGTCTCTGTCTGTTTCTCTATTTGTGCCTCTGCCTGTGTATGTCTGTGCCTGTGTATCTGTCTGTGTGTCTGTCAGTGTCTGCTACTCTGTCTGTGTCTCTGTCTCTGTTTGCGTCTGTGCAAGTGTCTGTATCTGTGTCTCTGTCTGTGTCTCTGTCTGTGTCACTCTTTCTGTCTGTGTCTTTGCCTGTGACTGCGTGTGTCTCTCTCTCTGTCTCTGTCTGTGATTCTGTCTGTGTTTCTGTCCGATTCTCTGTGTCTGTATGTGGCTCAGATTGTGCCTGTGCCTCTGTCTGCGTCTCTGCCTGTGCCTGTGTCTCTCTCTGTGTCTCTGCCTGTGCCTGTGTTTCTGTCTGTGTCTGTGTCTATGTCCATGACTGTTTTGCAGACTGTCCTTGTGTCTGTGCCTGTGTTTCTGTCTGTGCCTGTGTCTCTGTCTATGCCTGTGCCTGTGTCTCTGTCTGTGCCTGTGTCTCTGTCTGTGCCTGTTTCTCTGTCTGTGTCTCTGTCTGTGTCTCTGTCTGTGCTTGTGTGTCTCTGTGTGTTTCTGTGTGTCTCTGTGTCTCTGTCTCTGCCTGTGTCCTGGCCTGTGTCTCTGTAGGTGTCTCTGTCTGTGTCTCTGAATCTGTCTGCGTTTCTGACTGTCTCTGCCTGTGTCTTTTTCTCTCTCTCTCTGTCTGTCTGTGTTTCTGCCTGTGCCTGTTTCTCTGTCTGTGTCTCTATTTGTGCCTCTGTCTGTGCCTGTCTGTGTCTCTGTCTGTGTCTGTGACCCGATCTGTGTCTCTGTCCCTGTCTGGTTCTGTGACTCTGTCTGTATTCTGTCTGTGTCTGTGTCGGTGTCTCTGTCTGTGCCTGTGTATTTTTTTGTGTCTCTATCTGTGTCTGTGACTCTGTCTGTGTCTCTGTCTCTGTCTGTGTCTCTGCCTGCATCTCTGTCTCTGTCTTTGTATGTGTCTGTGTCTCTGTATGTGTCTCTATTTGTGCCTCTGCCTGTGACTGTCTGTGTCTCTGTCTGTGTCTGTGACTCGGTCTGTGTCTCTGTCCCTGTCTGGTTCTTTGACTCTGTCTGTGTTTCTGTCTGTGCCTGTGTCGGTGTCTCTGTCTGTGTCTCTGAATCTGTCTGCGTTTCTGACTGTGTCTCTGCCTGTGTCGTTTTCTCTCTCTCTGTCTGTGCCTCTGTCTGTTTCTCTATTTGTGCCTCTGTCTGTGCCTGTGTATCTGTCTGTGTGTCTGTCAGTGTCTGCTACTCTGTCTGTGTCTCTGTCTCTGTTTGCGTCTGTGCAAGTGTCTGTATCTGTGTCTCTGTCTTTGTCTCTGTCTGTGTCACTCTTTCTGTCTGTGTCTTTGCCTGTGACTGCGTGTGTCTCTCTCTCTGTCTCTGTCTGTGATTCTGTCTGTGTTTCTGTCCGATTCTCTGTGTCTGTATGTGGCTCAGATTGTGCCTGTGCCTCTGTCTGCGTCTCTGCCTGTGCCTGTGTCTCTGTCTGTGTCTCTGCCTGTGCCTGTGTTTCTGTCTGTGCCTGTGTCTGTGTCTATGTCTATGTCTGTTTTGCAGACTGTCCTTGTGTCTGTGCCTGTGTCTCTGTCTGTGCCTGTGTCTCTGTCTATGCCTGTGCCTGTGTCTCTGTCTGTGCCTGTGTCTCTGTCTGTGCCTGTTTCTCTGTCTGTGTCTCTGTCTGTGTCTCTGTCTGTGCGTGTGTGTCTCTGTGTGTTTCTGTGTGTCTCTGTCTCTGCCTGTGTACTGGCCTGTGTCTCTGTAGGTGTCTCTGTCTGGGTCTCTGAATCTGTCTGCGTTTCTGACTGTCTCTGCCTGTGTCTTTTTCTCTCTCTCTCTGTCTGTCTGTGTTTCTGCCTGTGCCTGTTTATCTGTTTGTGTCTCTATTTGTGCCTCTGCCTGTGCCTGTCTGTGTCTCCGTCTGTGTCTGTGACCCGATCTGTGTCTCTGTCCCTGTCTGGTTCTGTGACTCTGTCTGTGTTCTGTCTGTGTCTGTGTCGGTGTCTCTGTCTGTGCCTGTGTATTTTTCTGTGTCTCTATCTGTGTATGTGACTCTGTCTGTGTCTCTGTCTCTGTCTGTGTCTCTGCCTGCATCTCTGTCTCTGTCTGTGTATGTGTCTGTTTCTCTGTATGTGTCTCTATTTGTGCCTCTGTCTGTGTCTGTCTGTGTCTCTGTCTGTGTCTGTGACTCGGTCTGTGTCTCTGTCTGGTTCTTTGACTCTGTCTGTGTTTCTGTCTGTGCCTGTGTCGGTGTCTCTGTCTGTGCCTGTGTATTTGTCTGTGTCTCCATCTGTGTCCGTGACTCTGTCTGTGCCTGTGTCTGTGTCTGTTACTCTGTCTGTGTCTCTGTCTCTGACTCTGTCTCTGTCTCTGTGTCTCTGCCTGTGCCTCTGCCTGTATCTGTGTCTGAGTCTCTGATTGTGTCTGTGTCACTGTCTTTGTCTGTATCTCTGTCTGTGACTGTGTCTCTGTCTGTGATTCTGTCTGTATATCTGTCTCTGTCCGTGCCTCCGTCTGTCTCGGTGTCACTGTCTGCGTCTGTGTCTCTATCTGTGTCTCTGTCTGTGTTTCTGACTGTGTCTCTGTCTCCCTCCGTGTCTCTTTCTCTGTCTGTGCCTGTGTTTGTGTCTGTCTCTGTATCTCTGTCTGTGCCTCTGTCTGAGTCTCTTTCTTTGTCTGTGTTTGTGTCTGTCTCTGGATCTCTGTCTCTGTCTGTGTCTGTGTCTGTGTCTGTGTCTGTCTCTGTATCTCTGTCAGTGAGTCTTTCTGTGTCTGTCTGTATGTCTGTCTGTGTCTCTGTGTCTGTCTGTTTCTCTGTCTGCGTGTTTCTCTATCTTGTGCACATTATGCTGCACACACTGTGTTTAACTGTAAGGCACACAACTAGCTGATCGGCAATGGGGGAGGCACACCCAGCTGATCGGCGTTCGGGGGAAGCACACATCCAGCTGGTTGGCAATGGGGGGAAGCACACACCCAACTGATCGGCAATGGTGGGAAGCCGCACACCCAGTTGGCCAGCCATGGGGGGAAGCACACCTCCAGCTGATCGGCCATGGCGGAGGCACACAGACCCAACTGATCGTCCGTGGGGGAGTCACACAGACACAACTGATCGGCGAAGGGGAGTCACGCAGACCCAACTGATCGGCCATGGGGGAGTGACACTGACCCAGCTGATGGGCCATGGGGGAGTCTCACTGACCAACAGATTGGGTATGGGGGAGTCACACTGACCCAGCTGATCGACCAAGGGGGTGAGTCACACAGACACAATTGATCAGCCATGGGGGGAGTCACACCCACCCACCGGTAGTCCCTCCTGATAATGCAGAATGGTAAATCAGGGTGAGGTTGGCTGGGGATGGTCAGTTTTACCGGCAGTGCGAGGAGAGATATGCCGTGTGGGTGGGGTTTCCTCTCAGGACTTAATGAATTGAAGAATTGAACTAAAGGGAACTTTCAGAACAGTCTTCAACTGCTGTCTGAACTGAGTCTGCGTCACGGCATAAATCGCGGTGTTTGTGCAGCAACTCAGGAGCTGCATCATGAAGCCCAATTCCATAACATAATAATCTAACCATACTGACTTATACCCCAGATACCACATCCGGCTCCATATAGAATAAACCATTAACGTTGACCATAACAAGATGAAATTGGCCGAGATAATAAACAGTAAAATGATGGATTTCCTCCGACTCGCCATCTCTGGGTCTCTGGGACTGTGCCCACTGCTGTGAGCCCGGAGTCTCCTGCGGGCCCTGCTGCTCAGGACAATGTGTCTGACGGTGAGAACATTGAGCAGCAGAATGAGGGCGAATGGAACACCCGGGGTTAGAATGTTGTGGAGGAACTCGATTGGTCCCCAGACCCGAGAGTTCTGAACAGCCTCTGTGACATCACAAAACCAGGGTTCGTTCCCCAGCCGATACCCACCGGTCATCATAAACCCCCAGGAAATGTCCTTCAAACAGCTCAGCACAGCCACTGTTCCCAGAACCACAGCCGCCATTTTCTCGCTGCAATATTTACTTTTCAGCTTCGGGCAACAAATGGCCACAAATCGATCAAAGGTGAAAGTGACGGTGAACCAGACAGAACAGTCGGTGGCTGCAAAAAGCAGGGCGGCGTGGATATTACACACGGGAATGTCACACAGGAAATAAAACTGTTCATCAAAAACAATGGGAATGTGTCTCAATACCAGGTCGAGAATAACGACCAGTAGATCCCCCACTGCCATGGCCAACAGGTAACAAGTCACACATTTGGACAGCCCACAGTTTTTTCTCTTCAGGATCACAATTGTGATGAGGTTCACTGTGAGGAAGGGAAATAAACAATGATATTATACATCAGCCGGGGAAAGACATCACAAGTATGGTCGACGTGGTGTTGAGGAAGACAAATAAATATACACAAATACACACACTCACACACATACAGAGTCAGTAATACACTCACACCCACACACTCACACACAGACAGTAATACACACACTCACACACACATACAGAGACAGTAATACACTCACACTCACACTAACACTCGCACACACACATACAGTAATACACTCTCAGAGAAGGCACCGATACACACTCACAAAGACACTAATGCACACACTCACTCAAACAGACACAAATACACACTCACTGACACAGATACACTAACACAAGCACTCACGGAAACAGAGGCACTAATACACACACTCAAAGACATACCGAGAAACTAATACACACACTGACTGACACGCAGATACACTAATACAAACTCACACACACACTAATACACACACACAGACACTAATACGCACAGACACAGACACACACAGACACTAATACACACACAGAAACTAATACACACACTCACTGACACATCGAGAAAGAAATATACACACTCACAGACACTGATAAGCACACTCACAGGGACAGAGACAATAAAACACACACTCACACACAGGCACTAATACTCTCTCACAGATGCACAGAAACACTAATACACACACAGAGAGAAACGAATACACACTCACAGACACAGAGACAATAATACACACACACACACAGACACTAATACACACTCACAGACACAGTGCGACACTAATACACACACTCACTCACAGATACATTAATACACACAATGACTGGCTCACAGACACTAATGCATACACACGCAGAAACACGAATACACACACACAGAAACTAATAGACACACTCACAGACACACACAGAGACACAAATAGAAGCTCACACAGACCCAGTATTACATACACTCACAGACACACACAAACACAAATACACACACTCACATACACACAGATAGACCCTAATACACACACTCACACACACAAAGGCACCAATGCACACAATCTCACACACACAGATACACTAATACACATACACTCACAGACCTAAACAGAGACTCTAATACACACACACACTCACACACACAGACACTAATACACACACATGTCCACTAATACACACACTCACAGGCACACAGAGACTCTAATACACACACTCACAGACAAAAACACAGACTGCAATACGCACACTTACACACAAAGACTAATACACACACTCACACAAAACAGACACACACATAGGGATACTGATTCACACTCACACACACAGACACTAATACACACACTCAAAGACACAGGCAGAGGCACGAATACTTAAACTCATAAACACACACAGCCACACTCACAGACACACACAGAGACACGAATACACACATTCACACACAAGCAGACCGTAAAACACACACTCATACATACAGACACTAATACACACACAAATAGTCAAACACAGACACGAATTCACAGGGAGACTAATACACAGAGTCACAGATACACAGGCAATGCTAACCACACTCAGACAATAATAATCACGCACAGACACATAAAAAGACAGTAATGCACACACTCACAGACACACATACACACACTCACACACAGCGACGCTAATACACACACACACACAGACAAACATAGACACTAAACACATACACAGAGACACTGATACTCACAGACACACGTATACACGTAGACACGCACTAACACAGAGAGACACTAGTACGCAGCACACAGACAGGCAGAGACACTAATACACACACTCACACACACTCTAATGGAGATACTCACACTCACAGACACTAATACACTCACACACACAAACACAGACACTAACACACACACACACAGAGGCACACAGATACACGAATAAACACAGAAACACAGACTCACACAGAGACTCTAATACACACACTCACACATACAGACAGACACTTATTCACGCTCTCAGAGACACATACAGACATACATACACACACCCACAGACACATTAAGACTCTAATGCACACACTCACACACAGAAACACTGTAGTGTTTATAAATGGGTCTGTATATAAATATCTATGATGTGGAGATGCCGGCGTTGGACTGGGGTGAGCACAGTACGAAGTCTTACAACACCAGGTTGAAGTCCAACAGGTTTGTTTCGATGTCACTAGCTTTCGGAGCGCTGCTCCTTCCTCAGGTGAATGAAGAGGTCTGTTCCAGAAACACATATATAGACAAATTCAAAGATGCCAAACAATGCTAGGAATGCGAGCATTAGCAGGTGATTAAATCTTTACAGATCCAGAGATGGGGTAACCCCAGGTTAAAGAGGTGTGAATTGTACCAAGCCAGGACAGTTGGTAGGATTTTGCAGGCCAGTTGGTGGGGGATGAATGTAATGCGACATGAATCCCAGGTCCCGGTTGAGGCCGCACTCATGTGTGCGGAACTTGGCTATAAGTTTCTGCTTGGCGATTGTGCGTTGTCGCGGGTCCTGAAGGCTGCCTTGGAGAACGCTTACCCGGAGATCAGAGGCTGAATGCCCTTGACCGCTGAAGTGTTCCCCGACTGGAAGGGAACATTCCTGCCTGGTGATTGTTGCGCGATGTCCGTTCATTCGTTGTCGAAGCGTCTGCATGGTCTCGCCAATGTACCACGCTTCGGGACATCCTTTCCTGCAGCGTATGAGGTAGACAAAATTGGCCAAGTCGCACGAGTATGTACCGCGTACCTGGTGGGTGGTGTTCTCACGTGTAATAGTGGTATCCATGTCGATGATCTGGCACGTCTTGCAGAGATTGCCATGACAGGGTTGTGTGGTGTCGTTGTCACTGTTCTGAAGACTGGGTAGTTTACTGCAAACAATGGTTCATTTGAGGTTGTGCGGTTGTTTGAAGGCAAGCAGTGGGGGTGTGGGGATGACCTTGGCAAGATGTTCATCGTCATCAATGACGTGTTGAAGGCTGTGAAGAAGATGACGTAGTTTCTCCGCTCCGGGGAAGTACTGGACGACGAAGGGTATTCTGTCGGTTGTGTCCCATGTTTGTCTTCTGAGGAGGTCGGTCCGGTTTTTCGCTGTGGTGCGTTGGAACTGTCGATCGATAAGTCGAGTGCCATATCCCGTTCGTACGAGGGCATTTTTCAACGTCTGTAGATGTCTGTTACGCTCCTCCTCGTCTGAGCAGATCCTGTGTATACGGAGCGCTTGTCCATAGGGGATGGCTTCTTTAATGTGTTTAGGGTGGAAGCTGGAGAAATGGAGCATCATGAGGTTATCCGTGGGTTTGCGGTAAAGCGAAGTGCTGAGGTGACCGTCCTTGATGGAGACGAGTGTGTCCAAGAATGCAACTGATTTTGGAGAGTAGTCCATGGTGAGTCTGATGGTTGGATGGAACTTATTAATGTCATCGTGTAGTCGTTTCAGTGATTCTTCGCCGTGGGTCCAAAGGAAAAAAATGTCATCGATGTATCTGGTGTATAACGGCGGTTAAAGGTCCTGTGCGGTGAGTAGGTCCTGTTCAAACTTGTGCATGATGTTGGCGTATTGGTGTGCGGATTTGGTCCCCACGGCTGTTCCGTGCGTCTGGATGAAGGCGCTTTGGCCTTCCAAGCCGGTGCCGACCATGCTGCCCGACAAACTACAATCTTCTCCACTTCCTGGGTCCGTATCCCTCTATTCCCATCTTATTCATGTATTTGTCAAGATGCCCCTTAAATGTCACTATCGACCCTGCGTCCACCACGTCCTCTGGCAGCGGGTTCCAGGCACCCACTATTCTCTGTGTAAAAAACGGACCTCGTACATCTCCTCTAAACCTTCTCCCACGCACCTTAAACCTATGCCCCCTAGTAATTCACCCCGCGACCCCGGGGAAAATCCTCTGACTGCCCACTCTGTCTATGCCCCTCATAATTTTGTAGACATCTATCAGGTCGCCCCTCAACCTCCGTCGTTCCAGTGAGAACAAACCGAGTTTATTCAACGGCTCCTCATAGCTAATGCCCTCCATACCAGGCAACGTCCTGGTAAATCTCTTCTGCACCCTCTCTAATGCCTCCACATTCTTCTGTAGGTGTGGCGACCAGGATTGAACACTATACTCCAAGTGTGGCCTAACTAAGGTTCTATACAGCTGCAACATGACTTATCAATTCTTCTACTCAATGCCCCGGCCAATGATGGCAATCATGCCGTATGCCTTCTTGACTACATTCTCCACCTGTGTTGCCCCTTTCCGTGACCTGTGGACCTGTTGACCTAGATCTCTCTGATATTCAATAATCTTGAGGGATCTACCATTCACTGTATATTCCCTACCTGCATTAGACCTTCCAAAATGCATTACCTCACATTTGTCCGGATTAAACTCCATCGGCCATCTCTCCGCCCAAGTCTCCAAACAATCTACATCCTGCTGTATCCTCCGACAGTCCTCATCGCTATAACTATATATGATATAATATATACACGCACAGACACACAGAGACACTAATACACACACTCACACACACACAGAGACACGAATACACACACTCACAGATACACAGAGACACTGATACACACACTCACAACACACAAAGACTCTAATACACACACTCGCAGAGACACAGAGACACTAATACACACACTCACAACACACAGAGACACGAATACACACTCGCAGACACACAGAAACACTAATACACACACTCACAGCCACACAGAGACACTAATGCACACGCTCACAGTCAGGTAGAGACAGGAATATACACACACTCTCCCAGACACTAATCCTGACACTCACTGATACACAGAGGCACTAATATACACACTGACGGACACACAGAGAGACACTAATAAACACACTCACACAAACACAGGCACTAATGCACACACTCACACACACGCAGACACTAATACATACACACACAGACACACACATACACTAAAGCACAAACTGAAAGACACACAGAGACACTAATACACACAGACACACAGGGACACTAATACACCCACTCACACACATACACTAACACACACACTCACTGGCACGCAGGTGCACTATTACACACACTCACATAACACACATAGACACTAATACACAAACGCACACACACGCACTTATAGTAATACACACGCTCAAAGACACAGACAGAGACACTAACACACAAACTCACAAACACCCACAGCCACACACAAACACTAATGCACAAACCCAAAGACACACACTGAGACACTAATACAAAGACACAGACACACACAGACACTAATACACACACTTACACATGCACAGACACACTAATACACACACTCACCGACACATAGATACACTTATACACACTCACAGATCCACATACTGTCACTAATACACACTCACACACATAGATACTAATACACGCACTCACAGACACACGCTGGCACGAATACACACTCACAGGCTCACAGAAACACAAATGCACACTCGCAGACAAACGGAGACACTAATACACACTCACAGACACACATACAGGCACTAATACACGCACTCACAGACACACACTGGCACCAATACACACAGACACTAACACACACAGATACTAATACACACACTAACTGATGCACAGAGTCAATAATATACACACTCCCAGACACAGGGAGACTCGAATGCATACACTTACACACGCAGAGCGACACTAATACACACAGTCACACACACGTGCTCTAATACACACACTAACAAACACAGGCAGAAACTAATACACCCACTTACTGATACACAGAGACACTAATACACACACTCACAGACACTAATACACACACTCACACACTAATAGACACACTCACAGACACACAGACACTAATGCACATACTCACAGACACGCACAGACACTAATACACACACTAACACACAGAGACACTTATACACATTCACAGAAACTGATACACCAATACACAAACTCACACACGCAGAGGCACTAGTACACAGCTCACAGACCAACATAGACACTATTACACAAACACACACACATTAATAGCGACACTCACACACACAGACACTAATACACACACTCACACACACAGAGACATTAATACACACACTCACTGACACATAGATACACTAATACGCACTCACAGACACAGATACAGATACTAATACACGCACTCACAGACAGACACTGGCACCAATACACACACATGGACACTAATACACACACTCACATACACACAATGGCACTAATACACACACACAAATAGGCACTAACACAGACACACACATATACGAATACACACACTACCTGATACACAGAGACAATAATATACACACTCACAGACACAGGGAGACTCTAACGCCTTCACACACACACAGCGACTCTAATACAAACAGTCACACACATGCACTAATAAACACACAAACGCAAACACGCAGATACTAATACACACACACTGATACACAGAGCCAATAATACACACTCACAGACACATACAGATCCTAAGACACACGCTCACAGAGACACAGACACTAATACACACACACACAGACACTAATATACACACCCACACACAGATACACTAATACACATTCACAGACACACAGATACACTAATACAGACACTCACACTCACAGGGACACTAGTGAACAGCTCACAGACCGACAGAGACATTAATACACAAACACGCACACATATAGGGACACTCACACACATAGACGCTAACACACTGGCACACACAGACTAATGCACACATTCTCACACACAGACACTCACAGATACACAGAAATACAGACACACACAGACATTAGTACACACACGCAAAGGTCCCTCCACACACACACACACACTCACTCCCCCAAACACACTACACCCTCCACACACACTACCCCAACACCAAGACACACGAACCCCTCCCAACGCGCAACTAACCCCCTCAACCACAGACATACTAACCCCCACACAAGCGAACCCCCCCACAGACTGACCCCGCCACACACGCTAATCCCCCCACGCAATAACATCCCCTCACAGACACACACTAACCCCTCCCACACACACACACTAATTCCCCACATGCACTGATCCCTCCCACCAATGATCATTTACTAAACCCTCCACACACACACTAACAAACCCCACACATACATTAACCCCCCCCCCCACACACTGACCCCCACACACACACACACTAACCCACCCACACACACTAACCCCCTCACAAATACTAACCCCCCCACACACACAAAGACCCCCCACACACACTATACCCCCAGACAGACTAACCCCCACACAAACACTAACGCCCCCCACACACACTATCCCCCGAACACACGTTAACTCCCCCCCCCCACACACACACCAACCAACACACACACTAACGCCCCACACACGCACTAACCCTCACACATACACACACTAACCTCATCCCCACACACATTACCCCTCCCACCCACAAATTAACGTCCCCACACACACACGAACCCCATACAGACACTAACCCCCCACAAATACACTAACCCTCCCATACACACACTAAACCCCACACACTCTAACCCTCCCACACACACACACACTAACACTCCACCAACACACACAATACCCGCTCAAAGACACACTAAGCCCCGCACTCACACACTAACCACGCCAGACACAAACACTAACCTCCCTCACACACACACTAAAACCCCCACACACACTAACACCCCGCACACACACACTAACCTCCCCCACATACACGCACTAACCCCCCACACACACTCACACACGCTAACTCCACTCCCACAAACACTTACCCCACCCAGACATACTAGCCCCCCCTCACACACTAATCAACCCCACACACACTGACGCCCCACAGACACTAACGTACACACGCGCACACACTGATACCCCTCACACACACACTAACACCCTCACACATTCACTAACCCCCTCACGCACACACACCCACCCCTTACACACACAGTAACCTACCCACACACACTAACCCCCCTCACACACATAACCACCCCCTCACACACACACACTAACCACCCCTCCCCCCACACACGCACACTAACCCCCCTCACACGCACACTAACCCCCCTCACACACGCAAACTAACCCAACGACACACACACTGACGCATCACAGACACTAACCTCCCCAAAACACATACACTAACCCCCCTCACACACACGCTACCCCTCCTCGCAGACACTAATACCCCACACACACTAACCCCATCACACACATTAACACCCCCACACACGCTAACCCCCACCACACACACACTGTCCCACCCAAACACTCTAACCCCCCCCCACCCGCACACACACACACTAACACACCCACACACACACAACCCCCACACACACACTGACCCCTCCCCGTAACACACACTAATCCGCCACCCCACACACAGTAACTCCCCCACACACACTGACCCCCCCCACACACACTGACCCACCCCCACACGAACTAACACCCTCACACATACACTAACCCCCCAAACACACACACCAACCCCCAATACACACACTGACACCGCCCACACACACACACTAAAACCCCACCAAAACACACATACTAACCTCTCCCCACACACACTTACCCCCCACACACACTCACACACACTATCCCCACCCCCACAGACACTTACCGCCCAGACACTCTACCCCACCCACACTATCCTACACCACACATCCTAACCCCCCCCCACACACAAACCAGCCCCCCACACACAGTGACCCTCCCACACACACTAAACCACCCAACACACACACTGTACCCCCACCCACACATAAACTAACAACCACACCACACACACTAACAGCCTCCCCACACGCACACTAAACGCATTCACACACACACACTAACCCCGCCCCACTCGCACACGCACTATCAGCCCTCACACCCACTTTAACCACAACCTCCCCACACAAACGCAAACACTAACCCCCCCACACACACACAGACTAACCCCACACACACTAACACCCACCGACCCACACATTAACCTCCCCCCACACACGCACTAACCCCCCCCCCACACACTAACCCCCTCATCCACACTAACCCTCATCACACATTAATCCTTCCAGCACACACACAAATCCCTCACACACACTGACCACACTACAAACACTATCCCCCTACACACACTAACCCCCACCCACACACAAACACCCCCCCCACACATTCATTAACCCCCATCCCACACAGGCACTAACCCCCCACACACACACACACCAACCCCACACACACACTAACGCCACACACACGCACTGACCCTCACACATACACACACTAACCCCCCACCCGCACGCATTACCCCTCCCACCTACACACTAACATCCTCACACATACACTAACCCTATACAAACACGAACCCCCCACAAACACATTAACCGTCCCTTATACACACTAAAACCCACACACACACTAACCCTCCCACACACAATTACACCCCACCAACACACACAATACCCGCTCAAACACACACTAACCCCCGCACACACTAACCACCCTCACACACACTAATCCCCCACACACACACACTCACACACTCACACTAACCCCCCCCCCACACACACACACGCACACTAACCCCCCTCACATGCACACTAACCCCCCTCACACACGCACAGTGGCCCACATCCCCACACACTGACGCCCCACAGACACTAACCACCCGAAAACATACACACGAATATCCACACACACTAGCCCCCTCACACACACTATCACCCCCACACATTCACAAACCACCCACTCACACACTAACACCCCACACACACACTAACCCCCCACACACGCTAACCCCCCCCCACACACACACTAACCCCCCTCCACACACACACGCACACACACTAACCCACACACACACACACTAACGCCCCCCACCCCCACAGAAACACTGCCCCCCCACACCACACACTGACACCCACACCACACACTGACCCCTCCCCCACACAAACACTAATCCGCCACACCACACACACTAACCCGCTACACACACACTGACCCCTCCCCCACACAAACACTAATTAGCCACCCAACACACACAAACCCGCCGCACACACACTAACTCCCGCACATATACACTAACCCCCCAAAACACCCACTGACCCCCCCAACACACAGATACTAACCACGCGCCCCACACACACACACTAACCGCACCACACAGACTAAGAACCCGAATACACACACACTAACCCCCCCATACACACTAACCCTCCCCCACACACAGACACTATCTCCACACACACACACTGACCCCCCCCACACACAAACACACTAACCATCCACACACATACACTAACCCACAACCACACACACTAACCTCCCCACACACATACTGACCTCCCTCACACACATACTAAACCAGCCTATCACACCATAACCCCCACACACACAAACACACCCACACACACTCACTAACCTCACATCCACAGACACATTAACTCCCCCACACACTAGACCCATCCCACACGCATATTAACTCTCCACAAACACTTACCTCCCCACACACACGAACCACCGACCCCACAGACTAACCCCCCTACAAACACTATCACCCCACACGCAACTAACCCCCCCCCACACACATACGAAATAACCCCCCCCCACACATTAACCCCACAAACACGCACTAACACCTCCATACCACTAATCCCGCGACACACAAACGAACCCTCCTCACAACCATACTAACCCCACTCACACACACTAATCCCCCCACACTCTAACCCCCTCACACACACTAACCCATCCACATATTCACAACCCCCCACACACACACTAGCCCCCTCACACACACTAACCCCCCTCACACACACTACTTCCCCCACAGACACGAACCCCCTCACACACACTAATCCCCCCACACATTCACAAACCCCCCACACACACGCTAACCCCCCACACACACATTAACCCCCCCACACACACACAAAACCCCCTCACACAGACACTAACCCTCCTCACACACACACTAACACCCAATCACACACATTAATCCCCCCCCCACACACTAACCCCCTTACACAGACAAACCCCCCACATTCACATACACCACACACACACACTAACCCCCTCACACACACAACACCCCTCACACACACTAATCCCCCACACACACTAATCCCCCTCACACACACTAACCCCCCCCCACACATTCACAAACCGCACACACACGCTAACCACCCACACACACATTAACCCCACTACACACACACAACCCCCCCCCCACACACACACACTAAACCCCCCCCACACACAGACTAACCCCACACACACGCACTAAACTCCCACACACCCACTGACCCCTCCCCGCACACACTCTAACCCGCCACCGCACACACACTAACCCACCCCACACACACTGACCCCCCCAAACACACACTAACCACCCACACACACACTAACTCCCCACCAACAAACATACAATAACCCCCTCCCCACACACTCACACACACTAACCCCACCCCCACACACTCTTACCCCCCCCAGAGACACAAACTCCCCTCACACACACTACCCCCCCACACACGCACACTAACCCCCTCACACACACTAACTATCCCCCCCACACACACGCACAGTAACCACCCCCACAGACACAATGACGCCCTACAGACACTGACCTCCCCAAATTACACACACTAACTCCCCTCACACACACACTAACCCCCATCACACACACTAACCCCCCACACACACTAACCCCCTCACACATACTAACCCCCCATACCAACACAAAGAGCCCACACACACACTAACCCTCGAGACACACTAACCCCCTACACAAACACTAATCCCCCCCACACCCACTTACACCCGAACACACGTTAACTCCCCCACACACAATCACAGCCCTGACACACACTAATCCCTCACACACATAGACTAACCCGCACACACAGTTACTCCCCACACACACTGTAACCCCACCTACAGATAAACAAGCACCCCCCCACACACTAACCCTCATCACACACTAACCCCCCGCACACACACTAATCCCTCACACACACACAACCCCCCACATTCATTAACCCCACCCCACACAGACACTAACCCTCCACACACACACCAAGCCCCACACACACACTAACGCCCCACACACGCACTACCCCTCACACAAACACACACTCACACCTCCACGCACACGCATTACACCTCCCACCTACACACTAACATACCCACACACACTTACCCCATACAGACACTAATCCCCCACAAACACACTAACCCTCCCATATACACACTAAACCCCACACACACACTAACCCTCCCAGACACACACACTAACACCCCACCAACACACACAATTCCCGCTCAAACACACACTAACCCCCGCACACACACGAACCACCCACACACACACTACCCCCACCCCACACACGCACACTATCCCCCTTACACTCACACTAACGCCCCCCCCCCCCACACACACGCACACTAATCCCCACATACACAATGACGCCCCACAGATACTAACCTCCCCAAATCACACACACTAACTCCCCTCACACGCACACTAACCCCCATCACACACACACTAACCCACCCACACACTCTAACCCCCTCACAAATACTAAACCCCCCCACACACAAAAGACCCCACACACACTAACCCCCCAGACAGACTAACCCCCCACACAAACACTAACGCCCCCCACACACACTATCCCCCGAACACACGTTAACTCCCCCACACGCACTCAAACCCCTGACACACAATAACCACCCACACACACCAACCAACACACACACTAACGCCCCACACACGCACTAACCCTGACACATACACACACTATCCCCCTACCCACACACATTACCCCTCCCACCCACAAATTAACCCTCCCATACACACACGAACGCATACAGACATTAACCCCCCACAAATAAACTAACCCTCCCATACACACACTAAACCCCACACACACTGACCCTCCCTACACACACACACTAACCCCGCACATACACACAGACCCCCACCCACACACACTATCCACCCACACACACACTAACTCCCCGCCAACACACACTAACCCCCTCACACACACTAACAACTCACCAACACGCACACACTAACCCCCCCCATACACACACTAACCCCCCACACGCTCACACACACTAAACCCACCCCCAAGCACACTTACCCCTCCCCCAGGCACACTAACCCCTCTCACACATACTACCCCCACCCCACACACGCACACTATCGCCCTCACACACACACTAACAACACCCACACACACACACGCGCAGACTAATCCCCCCACATACACAATGACGCCCCACTGATACTAACCTCCCAAAATCAAACACACTAACTCCCCTCACACGCACACTAACCCCCATCACACACACACTAACCCACCCACACACACTGATCCCCTCACAAATACTAACTCCCCCCCACACACACAAAGACCCCACACACACACTAACCCCCCAGACAGTCTAACCCCCACACAAACTCTAACGCCCCCCACACACACTATCCCCCGAACACACGTTAACTCCCCCACACGCACTTAAACCCCTGACACACAATACCCTCCCCACACACACACCAACCAACACACACACACTAACGCCCCACACACGCACTAACCCTCACACATACACAGACTAACCCCCTACCCACACACATTACTCCTCCCACCCACAAATTAACATCCCCACACACACACGAACCCCATACAGACACTAACCCCCCACAAATACACTAAACCTCCCATACACATACTAAACCCCACACACACTAACCCTCCCACACACACACACTAACCCTCCACCAACACACACAATACCCGCTCAAAGACACACTAAGCCCCGCACACACACATTAACCACTCCAGACACAAACACTAACCTCCCTCACACACACACTAAAACCCCGACACACACTAACACCCCGCACACACACACTATCCCCCCCACACACACACACACTAACCGCCCCCCACACACACACACGCTAACCACACTCCCACAAACACTTACCCCACCCAGACATACTAACCCCCCGCACACTAACCAACCCCACACACACTGACGCCCCACAGACACTAACCTACCCACGCGCACACACTAATCCCCCTCACACACACACTAACACCCTCACACATTCACTAACCCCGTCGCGCACACACACACCCCTGACACACACAGTAACCTCCCCACACAAACTAACCCCCCCTCACACACACTAACCACCCCCTCACACACACACTAACCCCCCTCCCCCACACAATCACGCTAACCCCCCTCACACGCACACTAACCCCCTCAGACACGCACACTAACCCACCGACACACACACTGACGCATCACAGACACTAACCTCCCCAAAACACATACACTAGCCCCTCTCACACACACGCTACCCCTCCTCACAGACACTAATGCCCCCCACACACTCACCCCCTCACACACACTAATTCCCCCACACACGCTAACCCCCACCACACACACACTATCCCACCCACACACACTAACCCACCCCCCACACACACACTATCACACCCACACACACTAAACCCCCACACACTCACTGACCCCCTCCCCCCACACAATCACTAATCCGCCACCCCACACCCACTAACCCCCCACACACACTGACCCCCCCCACACACTGACCCACCCCCACACGAAATAACACCCGCATACATACACTAACACGCCCACACACACATTAACCACCCCCAAACACACACACTAACCCCTCAATACACACACTGACACCCCCAAAACACACATACTAACCACTCGCCCCACACACACACACTAACCGCCCCACATCACTACCCCCCACACACACTGACACCCCCCCACACACACTAACCACCCGCACACACACTAACCCCCACCAACACACACTAAACCCCCTCACACACACACTAACACCACACCAACACACACACACTAACCCCCCCCACACACTAACTCCCCACACACACTCACACACATTATCCCCACCCCCACAGACACTTACCACCCAGACACTCTACCCCCACACACTATCCTACACCACACATACTAACCCCCCTACACAAACCAGCCACCCCACACGCCGAGACCCTCCCCACACACAGTAACCCACCCAACGCACACACTGTACCCCCACCCACACATAACCTAACAACCACACCACACACACTAACAGCCTTCCCACACACACATTAAACGCATTTCCACACACACACTAACCAACCCCACCCCCGCACACGCACTCTCAGCCCTCACACCCACTTTAACCCCAACCTCCCCACACAAACACACACACTAACCCCCCCCACACACACACACACACAAACCCCACACACACTAACACCCACCGACCCATACATTAACCTCCGCCCCACAGACGCACTAACCCCCCCCCCCACACATCCACACTAACCCCATCACACATTAATCCACCCGCACACAAACAAATCCCTCACACACACTGACCCCACTACAAACACTATCCCCCTACACACACTAACCCCCACCCACACACAAACTCCCCACACACATTCATTAACCCCCATCCCACACACACACTAAAGCCCCCACACACACACCAACCCCCACACACACTAACGCCGCACACACGCACGAACACTCACACACACACACACAAACCCCCCCACCCACACGCATTCCCCCTCCCACCTACACACTAACATCCTCACACACACTAACACTATACAAACACGAAGCCCCCACAAACACACTAACCGTCCCTTATACTCACTAAACCCCACACACACATTAACCCTCCCACACACACACTAACACCCCACCAACACACACAATACCCGCTCAAGCACACACTAACCCCCGCACACACACTAACGACCCTCACACACACACTCACCCCCACACACACGCATTACCCCTCCCACCTACACACTAACATCCTCACACACACACGAACCCCATACAGACGCTAACCCCCCACAAATACACTAACCCTCCCATACACACACTAAACCCCACACACACTAACCACCCCAGACACAAACACTAACCCCCCACACACACTAACCCCCCCACACACTAACACCCCGCACACACACACTAACCCCCCCCACACACACACACACATTAACCCCCCACAGACACTCACACACGCTAACCCCTCTCCCACAAACACTTACCCCACCCAGACATACTAACCCCCCACACACTAACTAACCCCACACACACTGGCGCCCCACAGACACTAACCTACCCACGCGCACACACTAATCCCCCTCACACACACACTAACACCCTCACACATTCACTAACCCCCTCACACACACATACACACACACACCCCTTACACACACAGTAACCTCCCCACACACACTAACCCCCTCACACACACTAACTACCCCCTCTCACACACACACTAAACCCCCCCCCCACACACACGCACACTAATCCCCCCTCACACGCACACTAAACCCCCTCACACACGCACACTAACCCACCGACACACACACTGACGCATCGCAGACACTAACCTCCCAAAACACATACACTAACCCCCCTCACACACACGCTACCACTCCTCACAGACACTAATACCCCACACACTCTAACCCCCTAACACACACTAACTCTCCCACACACGCTAACCCCCACAACACACACATTAACCCACCCACACACACACTAACCCCTCCCACCCACACACACACACTGACCCCACCACACACACACACTGACCCCTCCCCACACATACTGACCCCCCCACACACACTAACACACCCACGCACACACTAAACCCCCACACACACTGACTCCCCCACACACTGACCCACCCCCAGACGAACTAACACCCGCACACATACACTAACACGCCCACAAACACCCTAACCCCCCCCCAAGCACACACACTAACGCCCCAATACACACACTGACACCCCCAACACACACATACTAACCAGCCGCCCCACACACACACTAACCGCCCCACACACACTACCCCCCACACACACTGACAACCCCACACACACTAACCACCCACACACACACTTACCCCCCCACCAACACACACTAACCCCCCTCACACCCACACACACACATTGACCCCCCCACACACGCTTACCCCTCCCCACACGCACTAACCCCCGCACACACACTAATCACACACACACACCCTGTCCCCTCCCCACACACACTAATCCCCGCACACACACTAACCACCCTCACACACACTCAGACCCCACAACACACACACACTAGCCACCCCAGACCCACACACTAACCCCCCTCACACACACTAACCCCCCACACACACGCTAACACGCCTCACACACACTAGCCCCCCCACACACACACACTAACCCCCACGCACACTACACACGCTAACCCCACCCCCACAAAGACTTACCCCACCCAGACGTACTAACCCCCCACAAACTAAACAATCCCACACACACTGGCGCACCACAGACACTAACCTAGCCACACGCACACACTAATCCCCCTCACACACACATTAATCCCCTCACACACACACCCAACCCCTCACACACACGCCCTCACACACACACTAACCACCCCCCGCACACACGCATACTAACCCCCTCACATGCACACTAACCCCACTCACACACGCACACTAACCCAACCCCCAAACACTGACGCCCCACAGGCACTAACCACCCCAAAACATACACACGAATATCCACACAAACTAACCCCCTGACACACACTAAGACACCCACACATTCACAAACCACCCACCCACACACTAACACCCCACACACACACTAACCCCTCACACATGCTAACCCCACACACACACACTAACCCCCCTCCACACACACACACACACACACACACACACACACTAACCCACCCACACACACACACACTAACGCCCACCCACCCCCACACACACACTGCCCCCCCACACACAGACAGACCCCTCCCCCACACAAACATTAATCCGCCACCCCACACACACAGACCCGCCACACACACACTAACACCCGCACACATACACTAACCCCCCCCCCCAAACACACACACACTAACCCCCCAAAACACACAGTCACCCCCGCAGCACACATATACTAACCACGCGCCCCCCGCACACACACCATCCGCCCCACACAGACTAAGAACTCGAATACAAACACAGTAACCCACCCCACACACACTAACCCGTCCCCACACACACTAACACCCCCGCACACACAGTAACCCATCCCCACACACACTAACCACACCCCACACACACACTAGCTCTTCCCCACACACTAACCCATCCCCACTCACAATAGCCCCCACCACACACACTAACCCATCCCCACACACACTAACCCATTCCCACACACACTAACACCGCGCCCACACACACTAAACCTCCCACACACACTAACCCATCCCCACACACACTAACTCCACCCCCGCCCCACACTACCCCCCACACATGAACTAACCCATTCCCAAACACACTAACCCCACACACACAGTGTAAACTATCCCCACACACACTAACCCATCCCCACACACACTAACCCCCCCCACACACTACCCCCCCACACACACTAACCCATACCCACAAACCAAACCATCTCCACTCACACTAACACCCACACACAATAACCCATCCCCACTCACACTAACACCCCCCACACACGCTAATCCATCCCCCCACACACTAACCCATCCCCACACACAGTAACCCATCCCCACACACCATAACCCACACCCCCACACACACACTAACCCATCCCCACACACACTAACCCATCCTCACACAAACTAACCCATGCCCACACACACTAGCACCTCCTACACACACACTAACTCATCCACACACACTAAGCACCCTCCACACGCTCACTAACCCATCCCCACACACTAACCCATCCCCACTCAAACTAAACCCCCCCCACACACGCTAACCAATGCCAACACACACTGACCCATCCCCGCACACTCTAACACCCCGCCAACACACACTAAACCTCCCACACACACTAACCTATCCCCACACACACTAACCCCTCCCACACTACACCGACCCATAAACTAACCCATTCCCACACACTAACCCCGCCCTCCCACACACTAACCCATCCCCACTCACACTAACACCCCCACACAGACTAAACCGTCCCCACTCACACTAACCCCCCACACATACACTAACCCATCCCCACACACACTAACCCATCCCCACTCACACGAACCCCCACCCCACACACACGAACCCATCCCCACACACACTAACCCATCCCCACACACAGTAACACCCCGACGCACACTAACCCATCCCCACAAACACTAACCCATCCCCACTCACACTAACCAGCCCACACACCCTAACCCATCCCCACACACCCTAATCGCCCCCACATACACTAACCCATCCCCACTCACACGAACCCCCCCATACGCACTAACCCATCCCCACTAACACTAACCCCCCCACAAACACTATCCCATCCCCACACACACTAACCCGCCCCACACACACACTAACCCATCCCCACACAGACTCACCCCCTACACACACACAGTAACCCATCCCCACGCACAATAAACAATCCCCACACACACTAACACCCCGCACACACACACTAGGCCTCCCACACACACTAACGCATCCCCACACACACTAACACCCCCTCACACACTAACCCATCCCCACACACGTTAACCACTCCACACACACTAACCCATCCCCAACACACACTAACCCCTCCCCACACACACTAACCCATCCCCACACACACTAACACCCCCCAAACACACTAACCCATCCCCACGCACACTAAATCCCCCACCCACACACTAACCCCCCCCCCACACACACTAACCCGCCCCACACACACACTAACCCATCCCCACACAGACTCACCCCCTACACACACACAGTAACCCATCCCCACGCACAATAAACAATCCCCACACACACTAACACCCCGCACACACACACTAGGCCTCCCACACACACTAACGCATCCCCACACACACTAACACCCCCTCACACACTAACCCATCCCCACACACGTTAACCACTCCACACACACTAACCCATCCCCAACACACACTAACCCCTCCCCACACACACTAACCCATCCCCACACACACTAACACCCCCCAAACACACTAACCCATCCCCACGCACACTAAATCCCCCACCCACACACTAACCCCCCCCCCACACACACTAACCCATCCCTACAAACACTAACCCCCCACACACACACTAACCCATCCCCACACACACTAACCCATCCCCACACACACTAGCCCCCCACACACACTAACCATCCCCCACACACACTAAACCATCCCCACACGCGAACCCATTCCCACACACACTAACCCATCCCCACATATACTAACCCCCTCCCCACACACAAACCACCTCACACAAACTAACCCCCCACACACACTAACCCATCCCCACACACACTAACCCCACACACAGACACTAGCCCCACACACACTATAAATCCCCCACACACACTAACCCATCCCGAAACACACGAACCCATTCCCACACAGACTAACCATCCCCACACACACTAACCCCCTCCACACACAGTAACCACCCCACAAACACTAACCCCCTCCACAAACTAACCCATCCCCACACACACTAACCCCTCCCCACACAAACTAACCCATCCCCACACACACTAACCCCCCCACACGCACACTAAACCCCCCGCAAAAACTGACCCATCCCCAAACACAATAACCCACCCCCAACTTACACTAACACATCCCCACACACACTAACCCCCCCACACACACACTAACGCGCCCACAAAAACTGACCCATCCCCAAACACAATAACCCCCCCAACTTACACTAACACATACCCATAGAACATAGAACATACAGGGCAGAAGGAGGCCATTCGGCCCATCGAGTCTGCACCGACCCACTTAAGTCCTCACTTCCACCCTATCCCCATAACCCAATAACCCCTCCTAACCTTTTTGGTCACTAAGGGCAATTTATCATGGCCAATCCACCTAACCTGCACGTCTTTGGACTGTGGGAGGAAACCGGAGCACCCGGAGGAAACCCACGCACACACGGGGAGAACGTGCAGACTCCGCACAGACAGTGACCCAGCAGGGAATCGAACCTGGGACCCTGGCGCTGTGAAGCCACAGTGCTATCCACTTGTGCTACCGTGCTGCCCAATAATTCATCATTCCCTGACCGGGAATCGAACCCGGGCCGCGGCGGTGAAAACGCCGAATCCTAACCACTGGACCACCAGGGAAACCCACACACACTAACCCCCCCACACACATACTTACCCACCTCAACACACACTAACACATCCCCACATTCACTAAACCCCACACACACACTACCCCACCCCCACACACACTAACCCATCCCCACACACACTAACCGCCCTCAGACACTCTCGCCCCCACCCCCCCACACACTAACCCCCCACACACGCTAACCCATCCCCACACACAGTAACGCCACACGCACACTAACCCCCACACACACTGACCCCCCACACACACTAACGCCCCCACACACACACTAACGCCCCCACACACACACTAACCCATCCACACACACTAACCATCCCCACACACACTAAACCCCCACAATCACTGACCCATCCTCACACACACTACCCACCCAACACACAATAGCCCATCCCTGCACACACTAGCCCATCCCCACACACAGTAACCCTCACACACACACTAACCCCCCACACACACTAACCCATCCCCAAACACACTAACCACCCCCCCCACACGCACACACTAACCCCCTTAAAAAACTGACCAATCCCCAAACACAATAACATCCCCCAACTTACACTAATCCATCCCCACACACTCACCCCACACACGCACACTAAGCCCCCCACACACACAACACCCCCACACACACTATCCGCCCCCACACACACTAACCCCCCACACACATACTAACCCATTCCCCACATACAGCCTATCCCCACACACTAACTCTTCCACACACACTAACCCATCCCCACTCACAGTAACGCCACACGAACACTAACCCCCCCCCAAACACTAAGCCATCCCCACACACACTAACACCGCGCCCACACACACTAAATCTCCCACACACACTAACACATCCCCACACACACTAACTCCACCCCCCCACACTACCCACCACACATGAACTAACCCATTCCCAAACACACGAACCCCCCACACACAGTGTAAACTATCCCCACACACACTAACCCATCCCCACGCACACTAACCCCCCCACACACACACTAACCCCCACACACTAACACCCCACACACATTAATGCCCCCGTCACACACTAACCCTCCACACACTCACAGTAACCCCCCACACACACGAAGCCCCAACACACACCAATCCCCCTACACACACTAACTCCCCACACACACTAACCCCCCACACACACCAACACCCCCCACATACACTGACCCATCCCCACACACACTAACCCCCAACACACACACTAACACCCCCAAACACACCAGGCCCCCAATGCACACTAACCACCCCACACACACTAACCGCCCCCATACATTAACCCCCACGCACACTATCTCCCCCCACACACACTAACCAACCTCCCCACAAACTCTAACCCACCACGCACACACTATCCCCCTCACACACTAACCACCCACACAAACACTAACGCCACACACACACTAAGCCCCCGCACACACTAACTCCCCTGCACACACTGACCCCCCCAACACACTAACCTCCCCCACACACACTAACCTCCCACACACACTAACCCCCCACACACACTAACACCTCACACACACAAACCCTCCCACATACACTAACTTCCCCACACACTCTTACCCCCCAAACACACTAACCCCCTCACACACACTAACCTCCCACGCACACTCACCCATCCCCACACACACTAACCCCCCCACATACTAACCCGCTCCACACGCACACTAACCCCTCACACACACACGAACCCCCCACACACACTAACCCCCCCACACACACTAACCGCCACCCCACACACTAACCCTCCCCACACACACTAACCCCTCCACACACACTAACCGCCCCACACACACTAACCCACCCCACACACACTAACCCCTCACACACACTAACCCCCCCACACACACTAGCCCCCCACAAATACTGACCAAACCCCACACACAGTAATCCCCACACACACATTAACTCCTCCCACACACATTAAAACCCCCACACACACTAACCCCTCCACACACACTAACTCCCCCGCACACACTAACCCTCCCAAATCACTAACCTATCCCCACAAACACTAACGCCCTCCCACACACACTTGCTCCCACACACACACTAACCCCCCACACACAAACCCCTCGCACACACTAACCCCCCCACACACTAACCCTCCCCCACACAGTACACCCCCACACACACTAACCTCCCCAGACACAAACTAACCTCCCCACACACACACACTAACCCCCACCACACACACTAACACCCCCACACACATTATGCCCCCACACACACTAAACCCCCCCACACACTCACCCCACACACACACTAACCCCCCCACACACACACTAAACCCGCCACACACACTGACCCATCCGCACACAAACTAACCTCCCCACATACACGAACCCCTCCACACACACTAACACCCCGCATACACTAATGCCCCGTCACACTCTAACCCCCCACACACTCACAGTAACCCCCCACACACACTAACCCCCCACTCACACCAATCCCCCCCACACACACACTAACTCCCCACACACACACTAACACCCCTCCACACACACACTAACCCCCCCCACATACACTGACCCATCCCCACACACACTAAACCCCCACACACACATTAACACCCCCACACACACCAAGCCCCCCATACACACTAACCCCCACATACTGACTAACCCCCACACACACTCTAACCCCCCCCCACACATACTAACCCCCCCACACAAACTGGCCCCACACACACTAACCACCCCACACACACTAACCACCCCACACACACTAACACCCCCCCACACACACTAACCCACCCCACACACTAACACCCCCACGCTCACTACCCCCCCTCACACACACACTAACACATCTCCTCACAAACTCTAACCCACCACACACACACTAACCCCCTCACACACTAACCCGCCAACACACTAATCCCCCACACACACACTAACCCCCCACACACACTAACCCCCCACACACATTAACTCCGCACACACACTAACCCTCCAATATACACTAACTTCCCCACATACTCAAACGCCCCACACACACACTAACCCCCTCACACACACTTACCCCCCACGCACACTCACCCATCCCCCACACACTAACCCCCCCCACACACTAACCCATCCACACACACTAACCATCCCCACACACACTAAACCCCCACAATCACTGACCCATCCTCACACACACTACCCACCCAACACACAATAGCCCATCCCTGCACACACTAGCCCATCCCCACACACAGTAACCCTCACACACACACTAACCCCCCACACACACTAACCCATCCCCAAACACACTAACCACCCCCCCCACACGCACACACTAACCCCCTTAAAAAACTGACCAATCCCCAAACACAATAACATCCCCCAACTTACACTAATCCATCCCCACACACTCACCCCACACACGCACACTAAGCCCCCCACACACACAACACCCCCACACACACTATCCGCCCCCACACACACTAACCCCCCACACACATACTAACCCATCCCCCACATACAGCCTATCCCCACACACTAACTCTTCCACACACACTAACCCATCCCCACTCACAGTAACGCCACACGAACACTAACCCCCCCCCCCAAACACTAAGCCATCCCCACACACACTAACACCGCGCCCACAGACACTAAATCTCCCACACACACTAACACATCCCCACACACACTAACTCCACCCCCCCACACTACCCACCACACATGAACTAACCCATTCCCAAACACACGAACCCCCCACACACAGTGTAAACTATCCCCACACACACTAACCCATCCCCACGCACACTAACCCCCCCACACACACACTAACCCCCACACACTAACACCCCACACACATTAATGCCCCCGTCACACACTAACCCTCCACACACTCACAGTAACCCCCCACACACACGAAGCCCCAACACACACCAATCCCCCTACACACACTAACTCCCCACACACACTAACCCCCCACACACACCAACACCCCCCACATACACTGACCCATCCCCACACACACTAACCCCCAACACACACACTAACACCCCCAAACACACCAGGCCCCCAATGCACACTAACCACCCCACACACACTAACCGCCCCCATACATTAACCCCCACGCACACTATCTCCCCCCACACACACTAACCAACCTCCCCACAAACTCTAACCCACCACGCACACACTATCCCCCTCACACACTAACCACCCACACAAACACTAACGCCACACACACACTAAGCCCCCGCACACACTAACTCCCCTGCACACACTGACCCCCCCAACACACTAACCCCCCCCACACACACTAACCTCCCACACACACTAACCCCCCACACACACTAACACCTCACACACACAAACCCTCCCACATACACTAACTTCCCCACACACTCTTACCCCCCAAACACACTAACCCCCTCACACACACTAACCTCCCACGCACACTCACCCATCCCCACACACACTAACCCCCCCACATACTAACCCGCTCCACACGCACACTAACCCCTCACACACACACGAACCCCCCACACACACTAACCCCCCCACACACACTAACCGCCACCCCACACACTAACCCTCCCCACACACACTAACCCCTCCACACACACTAACCGCCCCACACACACTAACCCACCCCACACACACTAACCCCTCACACACACTAACCCCCCCACACACACTAGCCCCCCACAAATACTGACCAAACCCCACACACAGTAATCCCCACACACACATTAACTCCTCCCACACACATTAAAACCCCCACACACACTAACCCCTCCACACACACTAACTCCCCCGCACACACTAACCCTCCCAAATCACTAACCTATCCCCACAAACACTAACGCCCTCCCACACACACTTGCTCCCACACACACACTAACCCCCCACACACAAACCCCTCGCACACACTAACCCCCCCCACACACTAACCCTCCCCCACACAGTACACCCCCACACACACTAACCTCCCCAGACACAAACTAACCTCCCCACACACACACACTAACCCCCACCACACACACTAACACCCCCACACACATTATGCCCCCACACACACTAAACCCCCCCACACACTCACCCCACACACACACTAACCCCCCCACACACACACTAAACCCGCCACACACACTGACCCATCCGCACACAAACTAACCTCCCCACATACACGAACCCCTCCACACACACTAACACCCCGCATACACTAATGCCCCGTCACACTCTAACCCCCCACACACTCACAGTAACCCCCCACACACACTAACCCCCCACTCACACCAATCCCCCCCACACACACACTAACTCCCCACACACACACTAACACCCCTCCACACACACACTAACCCCCCCCCCCCACATACACTGACCCATCCCCACACACACTAAACCCCCACACACACATTAACACCCCCACACACACCAAGCCCCCCATACACACTAACCCCCACATACTGACTAACCCCCACACACACTCTAACCCCCCCCCACACATACTAACCCCCCCACACAAACTGGCCCCACACACACTAACCACCCCACACACACTAACCACCCCACACACACTAACCCCCCCCACACACACTAACCCACCCCAGACACTAACACCCCACGCTCACTACCCCCCCTCACACACACACTAACACATCTCCTCACAAACTCTAACCCACCACACACACACTAACCCCCTCACACACTAACCCGCCAACACACTAATCCCCCACACACACACTAACCCCCCACACACACTAACCCCCCACACACATTAACTCCGCACACACACTAACCCTCCAATATACACTAACTTCCCCACACACTCAAACGCCCCACACACACACTAACCCCCTCACACACACTTACCCCCCACGCACACTCACCCATCCCCCACACACTAACCCCTGCCCCACACACTAACCCGCCCCACACGCACACTAACTCCTCACACACACACTAACACCCCCAAAACTAAAACCACACCGCACACCCTAACCCATTCCCACACACACTAACCCCCCCACACACACTAACCCACCCCCATACACACTAACCCCCCACACACACTAACCACCCCACACACACAAGCCCCCCCCACAAATACTGACCAATCCCCAAACACAGTAATCCCCACACACACACTAACTCCTCCCACACACATTAAACCCCACACAACACTAAACCCTCAACACATACCAACCACCCCCCACACACACTAACTCCCCACACAAACTAACACCCCCCAAACACACTAACCCACCCACACACACTAACCCCCCCCACGCACACTAACCCCCCCACATGCCGTAAGCCCCACACACACACTAACCCCCTCACACACTAACCCCCCCACAGACTCTAATCCCCCCACACACACTAACCACCGCACGCACACTATCCCCCCACACACACACTAACCCCCGACACACACTAAGACCCGCACACACCAACCCCCCTGCACACGCTATCCCCCCCAACACACTAACCCCCCCCCACACACACACTAACACCCCACACACACTAAGCCCCCACACACACTAACACCTCACACACACTAACACTCCCACATACACTAACTTCCCCACACACACTAACCTCCCCAGACACAAACTAGCCCCCCCCCCACACACACACTAACCCACACCACACACACTAACACACCCACACACATTATGCCCCTGCACACACTAACCCCCCCCACACACACTCACCCCACATATACACTAACCCCCCCACACACACTAAACCCGCCACACACACTGACCCATCCGCACACACACTAACCCCCCACATACACGAACCCCTCCACACACACTAACACCCCACATACACTAATGACCCCATCACACACTAACCCCCCACACACTCACAGTAACCCCCCACACACATTAACCCCCCACTCACACCAATCCCCCCCACACACACACTAACCCCCCACTCACACCAATCCCCCCCACACACACACTAACTCCCCACACACACACTAACACCACCCCCCCCACACACACACACTAACCCCCCCCCCACATAGACTGACCCATCCACACACACTCTAAACCCCCACACACACATTAACACCCCCACACACACCAACCCCCCCCCCACACACACACTAACACCCCACACACACTAAGCCCCCACACACACTAACACCTCACACACACTAACACTCCCACATACACTAACTTCCCCACACACACTAACCTCCCCAGACACAAACTAGCCCCCCCCCCCACACACACACTAACCCACACCACACACACTAACACCCCCACACACATTATGCCCCTGCACACACTAACCCCCCCCACACACACTCACCCCACATATACACTAACCCCCCCACACACACACTAAACCCGCCACACACACTGACCCATCCGCACACACACTAACCCCCCACATACACGAACCCCTCCACACACACTAACACCCCACATACACTAATGACCCCATCACACACTAACCCCCCACACACTCACAGTAACCCCCCACACACACTAACCCCCCACTCACACCAATCCCCCCCACACACACACTAACCCCCCACTCACACCAATCCCCCCCACACACACACTAACTCCCCACACACACACTAACACCACCCCCCCCACACACACACACTAACCCCCCCCCCACATAGACTGACCCATCCACACACACTCTAAACCCCCACACACACATTAACACCCCCACACACACCAAGTCCCCCATACACACTAACCCCCACATACTCACTGACCCCCACAAACACTCAACCCCCCCCACACATACTAACCCCCCACACACACACTGGCCCCACACACACTAACCACCCCACACACACCAACCACCCCACACGCATTAACCCCCCCCACACACTAACCCCCCCACACACACTAACACCCCCACGCACACTACCCCACCCACACACTAACCCATCTCCCCACAAACTCTAACCCACCACACACACACTAACCCCCTCACACACTAACCCGGCAACACACTAATCCCCCACACACACACTAACCCCCACACACACTAACCCCCCACACACATTAACACCTCACACACACTAACCCTCCCATATACACTAACTTCCCCACACACACAAACCCCCCCCCCCACACACACTAACCCCCTCACACACACTTACCCCCCACGCACACTCACCCATCCCCACACACACTAACCCCCCACACACTAACCCGACCCACATGCACACTAACCCCTCACACACACACTAACACACCCAAAACTAAAACCACACCGCACACCCTAACCCATTCCCACACACACTAACCCCCCCGCACACACTAACCCACCCCCATACACACTAACCCCCCACACGCACTAACCACCCCACACACACAAGCCCCCCCCACAAATACTGACCAATCCCCACACTCAGTAATCCCCACACACACATTAACTCCTCCCACACACATTAAACCCCCACAACACTAACCCCTCAACACATACCAACCTCCCCCCACACACACTAACTCCCCACACACACTAACACCCCCCAAACACACTAACCCACCCACACACACTAACCCCCCCCACGCACACTAACCCCCCACATGCCGTAACCCCCCCACACACACTAACCCCCACACACACTAACCCCCACCACACACTCTAATCCCCCCACACACACTAAACACCGCACGCACACTATCCCCCCACACACACACTAACCCATCTCCCCACGAACTCTAACCCGACACACAAACACTAACCCCAGACAAACACTAAGACCCGCACACACTAACTCCCCTGCACACACTAACCACCCAACACACTACCCCCCCCCACGCACACACACACTAACACCCCACACACACTAAGCCCCCACACACACTAACACCTCACACACACTAACACTCCCACATACACTAACTTCCCCACACACTCTAACCCCCCACACACACTAACCCCCTCACACACACTAACCCCCCACGCACACTAACCCATCCCCACACATACTAACCCCCCCACACACACTAACCTCCCCAGACACAAACAAACCCCCCTCACACACACTAAACCCCACCACACACACTAACACCCCCACACACACTAACCCCCACACACACTCACCCCACACACACTAAGCCTCCACACACACTAACACCTCACACACACTAACACTCCCACATACACTAACTTCCCCACACACTCTAACCCCCCCACACACACTAACTCCCTCACACACACTAACACTCCCACATACCCTAACTTCCCCACACACTCTAACCCCCCCACACACACTAACCTCCCCAGACACAAACTAACCCCCCCACACACACGCGAAACCCGCCACACACACAGACCCATCCGCACACACACTAACCCCCCCACATACACGAACCCCTCCACACACACTAACACCCCCCCCACAAAAAACCCCACACACACTAACCCCCCCACACACTAACCCCCCCACACATTAAGAGCCGCACACACTCTAACACCCCCACACACACTTACCCCCCACACAAACACTACCTCCCACACACACTAACCCCCCAGACACACACTAACCCCCCCCACACACACACTAACACCCCACACACACTAACTCCCCCCCCCGCACACACTAACCCCCCCCCCACACACTAATGCCCCCACACGCACTAAACCCCCCACATACACTAGCACCTCCACACACAATAACCCCCCCCACACACTAACCCCCCCCCACACACACACTAACGCCCACATACTCACTAACCCCAAACACACACTAACCCCCCCATACATACTAACCCACCCCAAACACACACTGGCACCCACACACACTAACCACCCCAGACACACTAACTACCCCACACACACTAACCCACCACACACACTTACCCCCGCAGACACACTAACGCTCCACACACGCTAACCCCCCACACACACTAACCCCCACCACTCAACACACACTAACCCCTCCACACACCACTCATCCCCACACACACTAACCCTCCACACACACCAATCCCCCCACACAAACTAACACCCCCCACACACTAACCCCCCCACACACACTAACCCCCCCACATACACTAACCCCCCACCCCCACGCACACTACCCCCCCCACACACACACTAAACTATTTCCACACACACTCTAACCTCCCACACACACAAACCCCCCACACACACTAACCACCCACATTCACTAACCCCCCCCCCCACACACTAAGCCCCGCACACCATAAATCCCCTGCACACACTAACCCCCAACACACTAACCCTTCCCACACACACTAACCCCCCACACACACTAGCCCCCTCACAAATACTGACCAATCCTCACACACAGTAATCCCCACACACACACGAACCCCTCCCACTCACATTAAACCCCCCCACACACACACTAACCCCCCGCACACAAACCCCCCGCACACACTAACCCCCCCACACACACTAACACCCCCACACACACACTACACCCCCACACACACTAATCCCCCCCACACACACGCACTAACCCCCCCACACACACTAACCACCCCACACACACACTAGACCACCACCAACACACACTAACCCCCCACACACACTGACCCATCAGCACACACACTAGCCCTCCCCCCCCACAAATACTGGCCAATCCCCACACACAGTTATCCCCACACACACACTAACTCGCCCCACACACATTAAACCCCCCACACACACTAACACCTCAACACATACTAACCCCCACACACACACTAACCCCCCACACACACCAACACCCCCGAACACACTAACCCGCCCACACACACTAACCCCCCCACGCACACTAACCCCGCCACATAGCCTAAACCACCACACACACAATAACCCCCCCAACACACTAACCCCCCCACACACAAAAAGAACCCACAAACACTAACCCCGCACACACACTAACCCCCCACACACATTAAGACCCCCACACACACTAACACCCCCCACACTAACCTCTGACACACACTAACCCCCCCACACACACTAACCCCCCACACACAGACTACCCCCACCCACATACTAAACCCCCCAGACACACACTAACCCCCCCACTAGCACTAAACCCCACATACACTAACGCCTCCACACACACTAACACCCCACACACACTAACCTCCCACACACACTAATGCCTCCACACACACACTACCCCGCCCACACACACTAACCACCCACACACACTAACTCCCCTACACACACTAACCCATCCACACACATACTACCCCATCTCCCCACACACACTAACCCACCACACACACTAACCCCCGCAGACACACTGTTGCTCCGCACACACTAACCCCCCACACACACTAACCCCCCCAACACACACTAACCCCTCCACAAACACACTAACTCCCACACACAAACTAACCCCCCACACACTAATCCCCCACACACACTAATTCCCGACACACACTAACACCCCCCACACACACTAACCCCCCACACACACTAGCCCCCCCACACACACTAACCCCCACCCCTCGCACACTACCCCCTCACACAGACACTAACCCATTTCCCCACACACTCTAACGCCCCACAAACACACTAACCCCCCACACACACTAACCCACCACACACACACTAACCCACACCCACACAGACTAAACCCCCCACACACATTAAACGCCCCACACACACTAACCCCCCAACACATACTAACCCTCCCCACACACACTCATCCCCCACACACACTAACACCCCCCAAACACACGAACCCACCCACACACACTAACCCCCCCACGCACACAAACCCCCTACACACACTAACCCCCCACACACACTAACCCGCCACACACAATATCCCACCACACACTAAGACACCCACACACACTAACAACCCCCACACAATAACCACTCACACACAATAACACCCCCACACAGACTAACCCCCTCCCCACACACTCTACCCCCCACACACACTAACGCCTCCAAGACACACACTAACCACCACACACACACTAACACCCCTCACACACTATCCCCACTCACACACTAACCCCACCCACACACACTAACCCCCCCACACATACTAACCCCCCACACACACTCTAACCCAACCCACACACATTATCCCCCCACACACCCTAATCCCACCACACACACACTAGCCACCCCACACACACAAACCCCCCACACATACTTACCCCCCCACACACACACCTAACCCCCCACCACACACACTAACACCCCCACACACACTTACCCCCCCACAAACACGAACCCCCCCACACTCACTCACCCCTCACACACACTAACCCACCCACACACACACTAAACACGCCACACGCACTGAGCCATCCCCACACACACTAACCCCCCCCCACAAACACGAACCCCTCCACACACACTAACACCCCACATACACTAATGCCCCGTCACACACTAACCCCCCACACACTCACAGTAACCCCCCACACACACTAACCCCCCACACACACCAATCCCCCCACACACACTAACTCCCCACACACACACTAAACCCCCCCCCCACACACACACACTAACCCCCCCACATACACTGATCCATCCCCACACACACAAACCCCCCCACACACACTAACGCCCCCCACACACACCAAGCCCCCCATACACACCAATCCCCACATACTCACTTACCCCCACACACACTCTAACCCCCACACATACTAACCCCCCACACACACACTGGCCCCACACACACTAACCACGCCACACACACTTATCACCCCACACACACTAACTTCCCACACACACTAACTCCACCACACACACAAACACCCCCTCGCACACTATCCCCCCCCACACATACTAACCCATCTCCCCACGAACTCTACCCCACCACACACACACTAACCCCCTCACACACTAACCCACCAACACACTAACCCACCCACACAAACCCTAACCCCCACACACATTAACCCCTCCACACACACTAACACCCCACATACACTAATGCCCCCGTCACACACTAACCTCCCACACACTCACAGTAACCCCCAACACACACTAACCGCCCACACACACCAAACCCCCACACACACTAACTCCGCACACACACACTAACCCCCCCCCCACACACACACACTAACCCCCCCACATACACTGACCCATCCCCACACACACTAACCCCCCACATACACTAACCCCCCCACACACACTAACCCCCCCCCACACACTAATACCCCACACACACGATCCCACCAACATACACTACCACCCCACACAGACTACCCCCCACGTACACCCCCCCCACACACACAAACCCCCCGCACACACTAACCCCCCACACACACACTAACCCCCCACACACACTACACCCCCACACACACTAACCTCCCCTGACATAAACTAACCCCCCCCCCACACACACACACACTAACCCCCACCACCCACACTAACACCCCCACACACATTAAGCCCCCCCACACACTAACCCCCCCACACACACACTCACCTCCCACATACACTAACCCCCCACACACACACACTAAACCCGCCACACACACTGACCCATCCCCACACACACTGACCCCCCCCCACATACACGAACCCCTCCACACACACTAACACCCCACATACACTAATGCCCCCGTCACACAATAACCCCCCATACACTCACAGTAACCCTTCACACGCACTAACCCCCACACACACCAATCCCCCCCACACACACTAACTCCCCACACACACACTAACCCCCCCCCCCCACACACACACACTAACCCCCACATACACTGATCCATCCCCACACACACTAAACCCCCCCACACACACTAACACCCCTCACACACACCAAGCCCCGCATACACACTAACCCCCACATACTCACTTACCCCCACACACACTCTAACCCCCCACACATACTAACCCCCCACACACACTCTGGCCCCACACACACTAACCCCCCACACACACTAACACCCCCACACACACTAACACCCCCCCACACACATTAACCAATCTCCCCACAAACTTTCACCCACTACACACACACTAACCCCCTCACACACTAACCCCCCAACACACTAACCCCCCACACAAACACTAACTCCCCACACACACTAACCCCCACACACACCAACACCTCACACACACTAAGCCTCCCACATACACTAACGTCCCCACACACTCAAACACCGCAACACACACTAACCCCCTCACACACACTTACCACCCACTCACACTAGCCCCACCACAAATACTGACCAATCCCCACACACACTAACCCCCCCCCCCACACACACTAACCCCTCACACACACACTAACGCCCCCAACAATAAAACCACACCGCACACCCTAATCCATTCCCACACACACTAACCCCCCCACACACACTAACCCACCCCCACACACACTAAACCCCCACACACACGAACCACCCCACACACACTAGCCCCCCCACAAATACTGACCAATCCCCACACACAGTAATCCCCGCACACACACTAACTCCTCCCACACACATTAAACCCCCCACATATACTAACACCTCAACACATACTAACCTCCCCCCACACACACTAACTCCCCACACACACTAACACCACCCAAACACACTAACACACACACTAACACCCCCACGCACACTAACCCCCCCACATGTCCTAATCCCCCACACACACACTAACCCCCTCACACACTAGCCCCCCCACACACTCTAACCACCCCCCCACACACACACTAACCCCCCACGCACACTACCCCCCCCACACACACACTAACCCATCTCCCCACAAACACTAACCCCCACACAAACACTAACCCCCCACACACAGTAAGCCCCGGCACACACTAACTCCCCTGCACACAGTAACCCCCAACACACTAACCCCCCCACACACACACACTAACACACAACACACACTAAGCCCCCACACACACTAACACCTAACACACACTAACACTCCCACATACACTAACTTCCCCACACACTCTAACCCCCACACACACACTAACCCCCTCACACACACTAAACCCCCACGCACACTCACCCATCCCCACACACACTAACCCCCCCACACACACTAACCCGCCCCACACGCACACTAACCGATCACACACACACTAACACCCACAACCATCTAACAACTCCGCACACCCTAACCCATTCCCACGCACATAACCCCCCCCAAACACTAATCCCCCCCCACACACTAACCGCCACCCCACACTCTAACCCCCACAAACACACTAACCCTCCCACACACACTAACCCACCCCCACACACACTAACCCCCCACACAAACTAACCACCCTACATACACTAGCCCCCCACAAATAATGACCAATCCCCACACACAGTAATGCACACACACACACAAACTCCTCCCACACACTTGAAACCCCCCACACACACTAACCCCTCAACACATACTAACCTCCCGCCACACACACTAACCCCCCACACACACTAACACCCCCCAAACACACTAACCCACACACACACACTAACTCCCCCCCACGCACACTAACCCCCCCCCACATACCCTAATCACCCACACACACAGTAACCCCCCACACACACTAACCCCCCCCCCACAAAAACACCCACACACACTAACCCCCCCCACACACACTAACCCCCCACACACACACATTAAGAGTCCCACACACTCTAAAACCCCCACACACACTTACCACCTACACAAACACTACCTCCCACACACACTAACCCCCCAGACACACACTAACCCCCCCCACACACACACTAACACCCCACACACAATAACTCCCCCCCCGCACACACTAACCCCCCCCCACACACACACTAACGCCCCCACACGCACTAAACCCCCCACATACACTAACACCTCCACACACACTAACCCCCCCACACACTAACCCCCCCCCCCACACACACTAACGCCCACATACTCACTAACCCCCAACACACACTAACCCCCCCATATATACTAACCCACCCCAAACACACACTGGCACCCACACGCACTAACCACCCCACACACACTAACTACCCCACACACACTAACCCACCACACACACTTACCCCCGCAGACACACTAACGCTCCACACACGCTAACCCCCCACACACACTCACCCCCCCACCACTCAACACACACTAACCCCTCCACACACCACTCACCCCCCCCACACACTAACCCCCACACACACTAACCCCCCCACACACACTAACCCCCCCACATACACTAACCCCCCACCCCCACGCACACTACCCCCCACACACACACTAAACCATTTCCACACACACTCTAACCTCCCACACACACAACCCCCCCCCCCACACACTAACCACCCACACACACTAGCCCCCTCACAAATACTGACCAATCCTCACAGACAGTAATCCCCACACTCACACGAACTCCTCCCACTCACATTAACCCCCCCACACACACTAACCCCCCCCACACACACAAACCCCCCCGCACACACTAACCCCCCCACACACACTAACACCCCCACACACACACTACACCCCCACACACACTAATCCCCCCCCCCACACACACACTAACCTCCCCGTACAAACTAACCCCCCCCCCACACACACCAACCCCCCACACGCACTAACCCCCCCCAAACACACTAACCACCCCACACACACACTAGACCAACCCCCACACACACACTAGACCAATCCCCACCCACTGTAATCCCCCCACACACACTAACCCCCCAACACATACTAAACCCCCCCACACACACACTCACCCCCCACACACACTAACGCCCCCACGCGCACTAAACCCCCCACATACACTAACACCTCCACACACACTAACCCCCCACACACTAACCCCCCCCCCACACACACTAACGCCCACATACTCACTAACCCCCAACACACACTAACCCCCCCCATATATACTAACCCACCCCAAACACACACTGGCACCCACACGCACTAACCACCCCACACACACTAACTACCCCACACACACTAACCCACCACACACACTTACCCCCGCAGACACACTAACGCTCCACACACGCTAACCCCCCACACACACTCACCCCCCCACCACTCAACACACACTAACCCCTCCACACACCACTCACCCCCCCACACACTAACCCCCACACACACTAACCCCCCCACACACACTAACCCCCCCACATACACTAACCCCCCACCCCCACGCACACTACCCCCCCCCACACACACTAAACCATTTCCACACACACTCTAACCTCCCACACACACAAACCCCCCACACACACTAACCACCCACACACACTAACCCCCCCACACACTAAGCCCCCGCACACACTAACTCCCCTGCACACTCTAACCCCCAACACACTAACCCCCCCACACACACTAACCCTCCACACACACTAGCCCCCTCACAAATACTGACCAATCCTCACAGACAGTAATCCCCACACTCACACGAACTCCTCCCACTCACATTAACCCCCCCACACACACTAACCCCCCCACACACACACAAACCCCCCGCACACACTAACCCCCCACACACACTAACACCCCCACACACACACTACACCCCCACACACACTAATCCCCCCCACACACACACACTAACCTCCCCGCACAAACTAACCCCCCCACACACACCAACCCCCCACACGCACTAACCCCCCCCAAACACACTAACCACCCCACACACACACTAGACCAACCCCCACACACACTAACCCCACACACACAGTAACCACACCACACACACTAGCTCCCCCACAAATATTGACCAATCCCCACCCACTGTAATCCCCCCACACACACTAACCCCCCAACACATACTAAACCCCCCCACACACACACTCACCCCCCACACACACTAACACCCCCCAAACACACTAACGCAGCCACACACACTAACCCCCCCACGCACACTAACCCCCCACACACAAACTCCACCCCACACACACACTAACCCCCACACACACTAATACCCAACACACACTAACTCCCCCGCACACACTAACCACACATCACACACTAACCCCCCACACACACACTAGCCCCCCCACACACACACAAACCCCCCACACACACTAACCGCCCCCCCACACATACTAACACCCCCACACACACTAACCCCCCACACACACTAACCCCCCCCCACACACACTCAACACTCCCACACACACTAACCCCCCACACACACACTAACCCCCCCACACACTGACCCATCAGTACACACACTAGCCCCCCACAAATACTGGCCAATCCCCACACACAGTTATCCCCACACACACACTAACTCGCCCCACACACATTAAACCCCCACACACACTAACACCTCAACACATACTAACCCCCCCCCCACACAAACTATCCCCCACACACACTAACACCCCCCAAACACACTAACCCGCCCACACACACTAACCCCCCCACGCACACTAACCCCGCCACATAGCCTAAACCACCACACACACAATAACCCCCCCCAACACACTGACCCCCCACACACACAAAAAAAACCCACAAACACTAACCCTGCACACACACTAACCCCCCACACACATTAAGACCCCCCACACACAGTAACACCCCCCACACTAACGTCTGACACACACTAACCCCCCCACACACACTAACCCCCCACACACAGACTACCCCCACCCACATACTAAACCCCCCAGACACACACTAACCCCCCCCACTAGCACTAAACCCCACACACACTAACGCCTCCACACACACTAACCCCCCACACACACTAACACCCCACACACACTAATGCCTCCACACACACACTACCCCGCCCACACACACTAACCACTCACACACACTAACTCCCCCACGCACACTAACCAATCCACACACATACTAACCCATCTCCCCACACACACTAACCCACCACACACACTAACCCCCGCAGACACTCTGTTGCTCCGCACACACTAACCCCCCACACACAAACCCCCCCCCCAACACACACTAACCCCTCCACAAACACACCAACTCTCACACACAAACTAACCCCCACACACACACTAACCCCCCACACACACTGAACAATCAGCAGACACACTAGCCCCCCCCACAAATACTGGCCAATCCCCACACACAGTTATCCCCACACACACACTAACTCGCCCCACACACATTAAACCCCCCACACACACTAACACCTCAACACATACTAAACCCCCCCCACACACACTAACCCCCCACACACACTAACACCCCCCAAACACACTAACCCGCCCACACACACTAACCCCCCCACGCACACTAACCCCGCCACATAGCCAAAACCACCACACACACAATAACCCCCCAACACACTAACCCCCACCCCCACACACAAAAAAAACCCACAAACACTAACCCCGCACACACTCTAACCCCCCCACACACATTAAGACCCAAACACACACTAACACCCCCACACTAACCTCTGACACACACTAACCCCCCACACACACTAACCCCCCACACACAGACTACCCCCACCCACATACTAAACCCCCCAGACACACACTAACCCCCCCCACTAGCAATAAACCCCACATACACTAACGCCTCGACACACACTAACCCCCCACACACACTAACCCCCCACACACACTAATGCCTCCACACACACACTACCCCGCCCACACACACTAACCACCCACACACACACTAACTCCCCCACACACACTAACCCATCCACACACATACTACTCCATCTCCCCACACACACTAACCCACCACACACACTAATTCCCGCAGACACACTGTTGCTCCGCACACACTAACCCCCCACACACAAAAACCCCCCCAACACACACTAACCCCTCCACAAACACACTAACTCCCACACACAAACTAACCTCCCACACACACTAATCCCCCACAGACACTAATTCCCGACACACACTAACCCCCCCCCCCACACACACACTAACCCCCCATACACACTAGACCCCCCACACACACTAACCCCCACCTCTCGCAAACTACCCCCCTCACACAGACACTAACCCATTTCCCCACACACTCTAACGCCCCACAAACACACTAACCCCCCACACACACTAACCCACCACACACACACTAGCCCACACCCACACAGACTAACCCCCCACACACAGTAACCCCCGCACAAACTAGCCCCCCACCCAAATACTGTCCAATCCCCACACACACTAATCCCCACACAGACAATAAATCCCCACACACATTAAACGCCCCACACACACTAACCCCCCACACACACTAACCCCCCCACACACACTCATCCCCCACACACACTAACACCCCCCCAAACACACTAACCCACCTACACACACTAACCCCCCCCCACGCACACAAACCCCCTACACACACGAACCCCCCACACACACTAACCCGCCACACACAATATCCCACCACACACACTAAGACACCCACACACACTAACAACCCCCACACAATAACCATTCACACACAATAACACCCCCACACAAACTAACCCCCTCCCCACACACACTACCACCCACACACACTAACGCCTCCCAGACACACACTAACCACCACACACACACTAACACCCCTCACAAACTAACCCCACGCACACACTAACCCAACCCACACACATTAACCCCCCCACACGCACTAACCCCCACACACACACTAACCCCCCCCACACACACTATCCCCCCACACACACTAATCCCACCACACACACACTAGCCACCCCACACACACAAACCCCCCACACATACTTACCCCCCACATACACACACTAACCCCCCACCACACACACTAACACCCCAACACACACTTACCCCCGCAAAAACACTAACCCCCCCACACTCACTCACCCCCCACACACACTAACCCACCCACACACACACTAAACCCGCCACACGCACTGATCCATCCCCACACACACTAATCCCCCCCCCACATACTAGAACACCTCCACACACACTAACCCCCCACACACACTAACACCCCATACACACTAATGGCCCCGTCACACACTAACCCCACACACACTCACAGTAACCCCCCACACACACTAACCCCCACACACACCAATCCCCCCCAAACACACTAACTCCCCCAACACACTCTAAACCCCCCACACACACTAACCCCCCACCATACACTGACCCATCCCCACACACACTAACCACCCACACACACACTAACACCCCCCACACACACCAAGCCCCCCATACACACTAACCCCCACACAAACTAACCCCCACATACTCACTAACACCCACACACACTCTAACCCCCCCCCCACACATACAAACCCCCCCACACACACACTGGCCCCACACACACTAACCAAACCACACACACTAACCACCCCACACACACTAACCCCCCACACGCACTAACACCCCCACACACTCTAACCCCCCCCCCCACAAACAGTAACCCCCCACACACACTATCCCCCACACACACACTAACCCATCTCCCCACAAACTCTAACCCACCACACACACACTAACCCCCTCACACACTAACCCCCACACAAACACAAACCCCCCCCACACACTAACCCCCCACACACACTAACCCCCCACGCACACTAACACCCTCACACACACTAACCCACCACGCACACTCACCCATCCCCACACACACTATCCCCCCACACACACTGACCCACCCCACACGCACACTAACAGCTCACACACGCACTAGCCCCCACCCCCCACACACACAGACCACCCGCACACTAACCCCCCACACACATACTAACCCCTCACACACACACTAACACCCCCACAGACACTAACCCCCCCACACACACTAACCCCCCCACACACACTCAACACCCCCACACACACTAACCCCCCACACACACTGACCCATCCCCACACACACTAACCCCCCCACATACACTAACCCCTCCACACACACTAACACCCCACACACACGAACCCCCCAACATACACTACCACCACACACAGACTATCCCCCACGTACACATTCACCACCACACACACTAACCCCCCACACACACTAACCCACCACACACACACTAGCCCACACCCACACAGACTAACCCCCCACACACAGTAACCCCCGCACAAACTAGCCCCCCACCCAAATACTGTCCAATCCCCACACACACTAATCCCCACACAGACAATAAATCCCCACACACATTAAACGCCCCACACACACTAACCCCCCACACACACTAACCCCCCCACACACACTCATCCCCCACACACACTAACACCCCCCCAAACACACTAACCCACCTACACACACTAACCCCCCCCCACGCACACAAACCCCCTACACACACGAACCCCCCACACACACTAACCCGCCACACACAATATCCCACCACACACACTAAGACACCCACACACACTAACAACCCCCACACAATAACCATTCACACACAATAACACCCCCACACAAACTAACCCCCTCCCCACACACACTACCACCCACACACACTAACGCCTCCCAGACACACACTAACCACCACACACACACTAACACCCCTCACAAACTAACCCCACGCACACACTAACCCAACCCACACACATTAACCCCCCCACACGCACTAACCCCCACACACACACTAACCCCCCCCACACACACTATCCCCCCACACACACTAATCCCACCACACACACACTAGCCACCCCACACACACAAACCCCCCACACATACTTACCCCCCACATACACACACTAACCCCCCACCACACACACTAACACCCCAACACACACTTACCCCCGCAAAAACACTAACCCCCCCACACTCACTCACCCCCCACACACACTAACCCACCCACACACACACTAAACCCGCCACACGCACTGATCCATCCCCACACACACTAATCCCCCCCCCACATACTAGAACACCTCCACACACACTAACCCCCCACACACACTAACACCCCATACACACTAATGGCCCCGTCACACACTAACCCCACACACACTCACAGTAACCCCCCACACACACTAACCCCCACACACACCAATCCCCCCCAAACACACTAACTCCCCCAACACACTCTAAACCCCCCACACACACTAACCCCCCACCATACACTGACCCATCCCCACACACACTAACCACCCACACACACACTAACACCCCCCACACACACCAAGCCCCCCATACACACTAACCCCCACACAAACTAACCCCCACATACTCACTAACACCCACACACACTCTAACCCCCCCCCCACACATACAAACCCCCCCACACACACACTGGCCCCACACACACTAACCAAACCACACACACTAACCACCCCACACACACTAACCCCCCACACGCACTAACACCCCCACACACTCTAACCCCCCCCCCCACAAACAGTAACCCCCCACACACACTATCCCCCACACACACACTAACCCATCTCCCCACAAACTCTAACCCACCACACACACACTAACCCCCTCACACACTAACCCCCACACAAACACAAACCCCCCCCACACACTAACCCCCCACACACACTAACCCCCCACGCACACTAACACCCTCACACACACTAACCCACCACGCACACTCACCCATCCCCACACACACTATCCCCCCACACACACTGACCCACCCCACACGCACACTAACAGCTCACACACGCACTAGCCCCCACCCCCCACACACACAGACCACCCGCACACTAACCCCCCACACACATACTAACCCCTCACACACACACTAACACCCCCACAGACACTAACCCCCCCACACACACTAACCCCCCCACACACACTCAACACCCCCACACACACTAACCCCCCACACACACTGACCCATCCCCACACACACTAACCCCCCCACATACACTAACCCCTCCACACACACTAACACCCCACACACACGAACCCCCCAACATACACTACCACCACACACAGACTATCCCCCACGTACACATTCACCACCACACACACTAACTCCCCCACACACACTAACCCCTCCACACACACACTAACCAGCTCCCCACACCCAATAACCCACCACACACACTAACACCACCACACACACTAACCCCGCCACACAAACACAAACCCATCTCCCCACACACCCTAAACCCCCACACGCACACTAACCACACACACACTAACCCCCCACACACACACTAACCCCCTACACATACGAAACCCCGCACACACACTAATCCCCCCACACACTAACCCTCCACACACACTAACTCCCCCGCACACACTCACCCCCCCAAAACACTAACCCATCCCCACACACACGAACCCCTCCCCACACACACTTACTCCCGCACACACACTAACACCACACACACATAAACCCCCCACACACACTACCCCTCCACACACTAACTCCCCCATACACACTAACCCCCAGACTCACTAACCCACCCTCACTATCCACTCCCACGCACACTAACCCTCCCACACACACTAACCCACCACAAACACACGAACACTCCCCACACACACTAACTCCCCCACACACACTAACCCCTCCACACACACACAAACCCATCTCCCCACACACCCTAACCCCCACCACACACACTAACCACACACACACTAAACCCCCCCCCACATACACTAACCCCCCACACATACGAAACCCCGCCCACACACTAATCCCCACACACACTAACCCTCCACACACACTAACTCCCCCGCACACACTAACACCCCAAAACACTAACCCATCCCCACACACCCTAACCCCCCCACACACACAAACGCCCCGCACTCACTAACACCACACACACTAACCCCCACACACACACACTACACCCCAACACACAATAACCTCCCCACACACACACACTAACACCCTACACACACTAACCCCCCATACACTAACCCCCACACACACTAACCCCCCCCACACGCACTAACCCCCCCACATACACTAACCCCCCCCACACACACTAACTCCCCCACACACACACTAGCCCCCCAACACACACAAACCCACCACACACACCAATCCCCCCCACACACACTAACTCCCCATACACATACTAACCCCCCCCACACACTAACCCCTCAACATACACTGACCCATCCACACACACACTAACCCCCCACACACACACTAACCCCCCCACACACACACTAACCCCCCCACACGCACTAACCCCCTCAAACACACTAACCCCCCCACACACACTAGCCCCCCAACACACACAAACCCCACACACACACTTACCCCCCACACACACTAACCCCCCACCACACACACTAACATCCCCACACACACTAACCCCCCACACACACTAAACCACCCCCACACACACAGCCCCCACACACCAATCCCCCCCACACACACTAACTCCACATACACACACTAACCCCCACCACACACACACTAACCCCTAACATACACTGACCCATGCACACACACACTAACCCCCCACAGACATACTAACAGCCCCCACACACTAATGCCCCCGTCACACACTAAGCCCCCACACACACACTAACCACACGCACACACTAACCCGCACACACACAAACCCTCCACACACACTTACTCCCCCGCACACACTAACCCCCCAAAACACTAACCCATCCCCACACACACGAACCCCTCCCCACACAAACTTACTCCCCCACACACACTAACACCCCACACACATAAACCGCCCACACACACTACCCCTCCACACACTAACTCCCCCACACACACTAACCCCCAGACACACTAACCCACCCACACTACCCACTCCCACGCACACTAACCCTCCCACACACACTAACCCACCACAAACACACTAACACACCCCCACACACACACACACTAACCCCCACACACACAAACCCCCCACACACACACTAAACCCCCACACACAGTGACCCATCCCCACACACACTAACCCCCCCCCACATACACTAACCCCTCCACACACACTAACCCCCAATACACACGAACTCCCACACACACACTAACCCCTCCACACACACACAAACCCATCTCCCCACACACCCTAACCCCCCACACACACACTACCCACATACACACTAACCCCCCACACACACACTAACCCCCCACAAATACGAAACCCCGCACACACTAATCCCCACACACACTAACGCTCCACACACACTAACTCCCCCGCACATACTAACACCCCAAAACACTAACCCATCCCCACACACCCTAGCAACCCACACACACAAACGCCCCGCACTCACTAACCCCCCCCACACACTAAACCCCCCCCCCACACACACTACACCCCAACACACTCTAACCTCCCCACACACACACACAGACTAACACCCTACACACACTAACCCCCCCATACACTAACCCCCACACACACTAACCCCCCCACACGCACTAACCCCCCCCACATACACTAACCCCCCCACACACACACTAGCCCCCCAACACACACAAACCCCCCACACACACTTACCCCCACACACACTAACCCCCACCACACACACTAACACCCCCACGCACACTAAGCCTCGCCACTCACACTAAACCCCCCACACACACTCACCCCCCACACACACCAGTCCACCCACACACACTAACTCCCCATACACATACAACCCCCCCACACACACTAACCCCTCAACATACACTGACCCATCCACACACACACTAACCCCCCCCACACACACTAACCCACCCACACACACTAACCCCCCACACGCTCTAACCCCCTCACACACACTAACCCCCCCACACACACTAGCCCCCCAACACACACAAACCCCACACACACACTTACCCCCCACACACACTAACCCCCCACCACACACACTAACATCCCCACACACACTAACCCCCCACACACACTAAACCCTCCACACACACTCACTCCCCACACACCAATCCCCCCCACACGCACTAACTCCCCATACACACACTAACCCCCCCCCCACACACACACGAACCCCCAACATACACTGACCCATCCACACACACACTAACCCCCCACAGACACGCTAACAGCCCCCACACACTAATGTCCCCGTCACACACTAACCCCCCACACACACACTAACCACCCGCACACACTAACCCGCACACACACAAACCCTCCACACACACTTACTCCCCCGCACACACTAACCCCCCAAAACACTAACCCATCCCCACACACACTTACTCCCCTACACACACTAACACGCCACACACATAAACCCCCCACACACCGTACCCCTCCACACACTAACTCCCCCACACACACTAACGCCCAGACACACTAACCCACCCACACTGTCCACTCCCACGCACACTAACCCTCCCACACACACTAACCCACAACAAACTCACTAACACCCCCCCACACACACTAACACCCCCCCACACACACAACCCCCCCACACACTAAACCCCACAAACACTAACCGCACAAACACACTAAGATCCCCATTCACACAAACACCCCACACACACTAACCCCTCACACACACACTAACCACCCACACTCACACTAACCCCCCCCCCACAAACACTACACCCCCCACACACACCCCCCCCACAAACTAACCCCCCCCCCACACACACTAACCCCCACACGCACTCACCCCCCCAAATACACTAACTCCTCCACACACACTAACCACCCCCACACACTATGCCCCACACACTCACTTACCCCCCCACGCACACTAACACACCCGCACAAACTAACAACCCCCACACACTAACCCAACAACAAGCACTAACCCCCCACACACACTAACGAGCCCACACACAAACTAGTCCCCCCCACACACACACACACTCCCCAGACACACACTAACCCCCCCGTACACACTAACCCACCCCTACGCACACTAACCCTCCCACACACACTAACCCACCGCAAACACACGAACACCCCCCCACACACACTAACCCCCCACACACACAAAACCCCCCCAACACACTAAACCCCACAAACACTAACCGCACACACACACTAAAATACCCATTCACACAAACACCCCACACACACTAACACCCCCGCACACACAAACCCCCCCACGCACACTAAACCCCCCACACATTCTAGTCCCACCACAAATACTGACCAATCCACAAACAAAGTAATCCCCACACACACTAACTCACCCACACACATTAAACCCCTCCCACACACTAACCCCTCAACACATACTGACCCCCCACACACACTAACCCCCCCACACACTAAACCCCCCATGCACACTAATCCCCCACATACCCTAACCCCCCACACACGCACACTAACCCCCCCACAAACACACTAACCCCCCCCCACATTCACAAAAAAACCCACACACACTAACCCCCCACACACACTAAACCCCCCATGCACACTAACCCCCCACATACCCTAACCCCCCACACACGCACACTAACCCCCCCACAAACACACTAACCCCCCCACATTCACAAAAAAACCCACTCACACTAACCCCCCCCACACACTAACCCCCCACACACATTAAGACCCCCACAAACACTAACCCCCCACACAGACTAACCCCCACACACTCACTAACCACCCCAAACACACTAACCCCCCCACACAGACAAACGACCCCCACATACCCACTGGCCCCCACACACACTAACCACCCCACACACACTAACCCCCCCCCACAAACACTAACCCCCACACGCACTCACCCCCGCAAATACACTAACTCCTCCACACACACTAACCCCTCACACACACTAACACCCCCGCACAAACTAACCCCCCCACACACACTAAACCCCTCCCCACGCACCAACCCCCCCACACACACTAACCACCCCACACACACACTAGCCCCCCCCACACACACACAAACCCCACACACAAACTAACCCCCCCACACACACTATCCCACCCCACATACACTAACCCCTCCACACACACTAACCCCCCACACACACTAACCCCTCCACACACACTCAGACGCCTCACACACATTAACCCCCCCAACATACACTAACCCCTCCACACACACTAACCCCCCCCCCACACACTAGCAGAACACACACACTAACCACCCAACATACACTACCCCCCCAACACACGCACTAACCCCCAACGTACACAACCCCTCCCACACACACCCTAACCCCCCCCCACAGAGACAAACGACCCCCACACGCACAGTGGCCCCCACACACACTAACCACCCCACACACACTACCCCCCCCACAAACACTAACCCCCACACGCACTCACCCCCGCAAATACACTAACTCCTCCACACACACTAACCCCCCACACACACGAACACCCCCGCACAAACTAACCCCCTACACACACACTAACCCCCCCCACATGCACCAACCCCCCACACACACTAACCACCCCACACACACACTAGCCCCCCCACACACACAAACCCCACACACAAACTAACCCCCCCATACACACTAAACCCCCCCCAAATACACTAACCCCTCCACACACACTAACCCCCCTCACACACTTACCCCTCCACACACACTCAGACCCCCCACACACACTAACCCCCCCAACATACACTAACCCCTCCACACACACTAACCCCACCCACACACTAACAGAACACACACACTAACCCCCCAACATACACTACCCCCCCACAAACACACTAACCCCCGCCCCCCACATTCACAAAAAAACCCACACACACTAACCCCCCACACACACTAACCCCCCACACACATTAAGACCCCCACAAACATTAACACCCCCATACACTAATCCCTCACAAGCACTAACCCCCCCACATACACTAACCCATCCACACACACTAACCCCCCACACAGACTAACCCCCACACACTCACTAACCACCCCACACACACTAACCCCCCCCCCAAAAACAGACAAACGACCCCCACACACACACTGGCCCCCACACACACTAACCACCCCACACACACTAACCCCCCCCCCCCCACAAACACTAACCCCCACACGCACTCACCCCCGCAAATACTATAACTCCTCCACACACACTAAATCCCCACACACACTAACACCCCCGCACAAACTAACCCCCCCACACACACTAACACCACCCACACGCACAAACACCCCCCCACACACTAACCACCCCACACACACACTAGCCCCCCCCACACACACAAACCCCACACACAAACCAACCCCCCCATACACACTAACCCCCCACATACACTAACCCCTACACACACACTAACCCCCCACACACACTAACCCCTCCACACACACTCAGACCCCCCACACACACTAACCCCCCCCCAACTTACACTAACCCCTCCACACACACTAACCCTCCCACACACTAACAGAACACACACACTAACCCCCCAACATACACTACCCCCCAACACACGCACTAAGCCCCACGTACACAACCCCTCCCACACACACACTAACTCCCCCACACACACTAACCCCTCCACACACAAACTAACCATCTCCCCACACACACTAACCCACTACACACACTAATACTACCACACACACACTAACCCCCCCCCCACACACATATTAACCACCCACACACACTAAACCCCCCCACGCAGACTAACCCCGCCCACTCACTAACGCCCCCCCACACACACTAATTCCCCACACATACGAAACCCCGCATACACAATAATCCCCACACACACTAACCCTCCACACACATTAACTCCCCCGCACCCACTAACCCCCAAAACACTAACCCATTCCCTCACACACTAACCCCCCCCCACATACACTTGTTCCCCCACACACACTAACCCCCCACACACAAACACCCCGCACACACTAACCCCCCACACACACTTACCCTCCCACACACACTACACCCACACACAATTACCTCCCCAGACACACACTAACCCCCCCCCCCACACACACTAACCCCCCACACACACACACTAATACCCCACACACACTAACCCCCCGTTCCGCACACACTAACCCCCCCACACACAGTAACCCCCCCACACGCACTAACGCCCCCACAGACACTAACACCCCCACACACACACTGGACCCCCCACACACTAACCACCCCACACACACTAACCCTCCCCACACAAACTAACCCCCACACGCACTCACCCCCCAAATACACTGACTCCTCAACACACACTAACCCCCCCCCACACACACTAACCCCCACACACTCACTTACCCCCCACACACACTAACACTCCCGCAGAAAATTAACCCCACCCCCACACACTATACCCCCGACATGCACTAACCCCCCACACACACTAACCACCCCACACACACACTAGCCCCCCCCACACACAAACCCCACACACATACTAGGCCCCATACACACTAACCCCCCCCCCACACACTCACCCCCCACACACACTAACCAACCCCCCACACTGACTAACCCACCACACACACTAACATCACCACACACACGAACCCCCCCCACACACACTAACCACCCACACACACTATACCCCACCATACACAATAACCCCCCCCCCCACTCACTAACGCCCCCCCCACACACTATCCCCCACACAAATACTAACCCACACACACTAACCCCCCACACACACTAACCGCCACACACTCACTAACCCCCCCACACACACTAAACCCCCCCACACACATACAAAAGGCCCCCACACACACACGGGCCCCCACACTCACGAACCACCCACACACACTAACCCACCCCCCACACACTAACCCCCACACGCACTCACCCCCCCAAATACACTAACCCCTCCACACACAAACTAACCATCTCCCCACACACACTAACCCACTACACACACTAACACTACCACACACACACTAACCCCCCCCACACACACATTAACCACCCACACACACTAAACCCCCCACGCACACTAACCCCGCCCACTCACTAACGCCCCCCCACACACACTAATTCCCCACACATACGAAACCCCGCACACACACTAATCACCACACACACTAACCCTCCACACACATTAACTCCCCCGCACACACTACCCCCAAAGCACTAACCCATTCCCTCACACACTAACCCCCCCACATACACTTGTTCCCCCACACACACTAACCCCCCACACACAAACACCCCGCACACACTAACCCCCCACACACACTTACGCCCCCACACACACTACACTCACACACAATAACCTCCCCAGACACACACTAACCCCCCCACACACACACTAACACCCCACACACACTAACCCCCCCTCCGCACACACTAACCCCCCCACACACAGTAACCCCCTCACACGCACTAACCCCCCCACACACACTAACACCCCCACGCACACACTGGCCCCCACACACACTAACCATCCCACACACACTAACCCCCACCCACACACACTAACCCCCACACGCACTCACCCCCCAAATACACTGACTCCTCCACACACACTAACCCCCCCAACACACTAACCCCCACACACTCACTTACCCCACACACACACTAACACTCCCGCACAAAATAAACCCCACCACCACACACTATACCCCCGACATGCACTAACCCCCCACACACACTAACCACCCCACACACACACTATCCCCCCCACCCACAAACCCCACACACATACTAGCACCCCATACACACGAACCCCCCCCCCCACACACTCACCCCCCCCACACACACTAACCACCCCACACACACTAACCCCCCCACATACACTAACCCCTCCACACACACTAACCCCCCACACACACTAACCCCTCCACACACACTCAGACCCCCCACACACACTAAACCCCCTAACATACACGAACTTCTCCACACACACTAACACCCCACACACACTAACACCACACACACACTAAACCCCCAACATGCACTACCCCCCCACACACACTAACCCCCACGTACACAACCCCATCCACACACACACACTAACTCCCCCACACACACTAACCTCTCCACACACACACTAACCAACCCCCACACTCACTAACCCACCACACACTAACATCACCACACACACGAACCCCCCACACACACACTAACCACCCACACACACTAAACCCCACCACAAACAATAACCCCCCCCCCCCACTCACTAACGCCCCCCCCCACACACTATCCCCCACACAAACACTAAACCACACACACGAACCCCCCACACACACTAACCTCCACACACACACTAACCCCCCCCCACACACACACTAACACCCCACACACATACAAAAGACCCCCACACACACACTGGCCCCCACACACACTAACCCTCACACGCACTCACCCCCCAAATACACTAACTCCTCCAAACACACTAACCACCCACACACACTATGCCCCACACACTCACTTACCCCCCACGCACACTAACACACCCGCACAAACTAACCCGCCCACACACTAACCCAACAACACGCACTAACCCCCCCCACACACACTACCGACCCCACACACACACTAGCCCCTCCCACATACACAATCCCCACACACACACTAACCCCCCCGTACACACTCACCCACCCCCACACACACTAACACCCCCACACACACTAACTCCCCCACACGCACTAACCCCTCCACACACACTCACCACCCACCCACACACTAACCACCCAACACACACTAACAGCTCCCCCACATTCTCTAACCGCTCCACACACACTAACCCCCACACACACTAACACCTACAAATACACTACCCCACACACACTAAACCCCCTACGTACACAACCCCAACACACACACACACTAACTCCCCCACACACACTAACCCATCCACACATACACTAACCCATCTCTCCACACACACTAACCCCCAACACACACACTAACCACCCACACACACTAACCCCCACACACACACTAACCCCCCCCACACACTAACGTCCCACACTCACTAACCCCCCACACACACTAACCCCACCACACATACTAACGACCCCCACACACACAGTAGACCCCACACACACGAACCACCCCACACACATTAACCCCCTACACACTAATCCCCACACGCACTCACCCCCCCCCCCAAATACACTAACTCCTCCACACACACTAACCCCCCACACACACTAACCCCCACACACTCACTTACCCCCTCCACACACACTAACACCCCCGCACAAATTAACCCCCAAACACACTAACCCCCCCACACGCACTAACCCCCCACACACACTAACTACCCCACACACACACTAGCCCCCCACACACACAAAACCCCACACACACTAAACTCCCCCAAACACACTAACCCCCCCTCACACACACTAACCCCCCCACACAAACTAGCCCCCCAACACACACAAACCCCACACACACACTTACCCCCCACACACACTAACCCCCCACCACACACACTAACATCCCCACACACACTAACCCCCCACACACACTAAACCCACCACACACACTCACCCCCCCAGACACCAATCCCCCCCTCACACACTAACTCCCCATACACACACTAACCCCCCCCCCCACACACACACTAACCCCTAACATACACTGGCCCATCCACACACACACTAACCCCCCACAGACACACTAACAGCCCCCACACACTAATGCCCCCGTCACACACTAACCCCCCCACACAAACACTAACCACCCGCACACACTAACCCGCACACACACAAACCCTCCACACACACTTACTCCCCCGCACACACTAACCCCCCAAAACACTAACCCATCCCCACACACACGAACCCCTCCCCACACACACTTACTCCACCACACACACTTACACCCCACACACATAAACCCCCCCCCCACACACTACCCCTCCTCACACTAACTCCCCCACACACACTAACACCCAGACACACTAACCCACCCACACTATCCACTCCCACGCTCACTAACCCTCCCACACACACTAACCCACCACAAACACACTAACACCCCCCCACACAAACTAACCCCCACACACACTAACCCCCCCACACACACACTAACCCCCCACACACACTGACCCATCCCCACACACACTAAACCCCCCACATACACTAACCCCTCCACACACACTAAACCCCCAACACACACTAACACCCCACACACACGAACCCCCCAACATACACTACCACCCCACACAGATTACCCCCACGTACACCCCTCACACACACACTAACTCCCCCACACACACTAACCCCTCCACATACACACAAACCCATCTCCCCACACACCCTAACCCCCACACACACACTACCCACACACACACTAACCCCCCACACACACATTAACCCCCCACACATACGAAACCCCGCACACACACTAATCCCCACACACACTAACCCTCCACACACACTAACTCCCCCGCACACACGAACACCCCAAAACACTAACCCATCCCCACACACCCTAGCAACCCACACACACAAACGCCCCCACACTCACTAACCCCCACACACACTAACCCCCCCCACACACACTACACCCCAACACACTCTAACCTCCCCACACACACACACACTAACACCCTACACACACTAACCCCCCATACACTAACCCCACACACACTAACCCCCCCACATACACTAACCCCCCCACACACACACTAGCCCCCCAACACACACAAACCACCCACACACATTTACCCCCCACACACACTAACCCTCACCACACACACTCACCCCCCACACACACCAATCCCCCCACACAAACTAACTCCCTATACACATACAAACCCCCCACACACACTAACCCCTCAACATACACTGACCCATCCACACACACACTAACCCCCCCACACACACTAACCCCCCCACACGCTCTAACCCCCTCACACACACTAACCCTCCCACACACACTAGCCCCCAACACACACAAACCCCACACACACACTTACCCACCACACACACTAACCCCCCACCACACACCCTAACATCCCCACACACACTAACCCCCCACACACACTAAACCCCCCTCACACACTCACCCCCCCACACACCAATCCCCCCACACGCACTAACACCCCATGCACACACTAACCCCCCCCCCCACACACACACACTAACCCCCAACATACACTGACCCATCCACACACACACTAACCCCCCACAGACACACTAACAGCCCCCACACACTAATGCCCCCGTCACACACTAACCCCCCACACACACACTAACCACCCGCACACACTAACCCCCCAAAACACTAACCTATCCCCACACACACGAACCCCTCCCCACACACACTTACTCCCCCACACACACTAACACGCCACACACATAAACCCCACACACAGCCTACCCCTCCACACACTAACTCCCCCACACACACTAACGCCCAGACACATTAACCCACCCACACTATCCACTCCCACGCACACTAACCCTCCCACACACACTAACCCACAACAAACACACTAACACCCCCCACACACACTAACCCCCCCCACACACACACAACCCCCCCCCACACACTAAACCCCACAAAAACTAACCGCACACACGCACTAAGATCCCCATTCACACAAACACCCCAAACACACTAACCCCGCACACACACACTAACCACCCACACTCACACTAACCCCCGCACAAACACTACACCCCCCGCACACACTAACACCCCATACACACTAACCCCCCCCACACACACTAACCCCAACACGCACTCACCCCCCCAAATACACTAACTCCTCCACACACACTAACCACCCACACACACTATGCCCCACACACTCACTTACCCCCCCCACGCACTCTAACACACCCGCACAAACTAACACCCCCCACACACTAACCCAACAACAAGCACTAACCCCCCCACACACACTAACGACCCCACACACAAACTAGTCCCCCCCCACACACACAATCCACACACACACTAACCCCCCTCGTACACACTAACCCACCCCCACGTACACTAACCCTCCCACACACACTAACCCACCGCAAACACACTAACACCACCCCACACACACTAAACCCCCCCCCCACACACACAACCCCCCCACACACTAAACAGCACAAACACTAACCGCACACACACACTAAGAATCCCATTCACACAAACACCCCACACACACTAACACCCCTGCACACACAACCCCCCCCACGCACACTAAACCCCCACACGCTCTAACTCCCCACAGACACTAACCCCCCACCACACACACACACTAGCCCCCCACACACACAGACCGCCCCCACACAATAACCCGCCCACACATTCTAGTCCCCCACAAATACTGACCAATCCCCAAACACAGTAATCCCCACACACCCTAACTCCCCCACACACATTAAACCCCTCCCACAAACTAACCCCTCAACACAAACTGACCCCCCACACACACTAACCCCCCCCCCCACACACTAAACCCCCCATGCACACTAACCCCCCACATACCCTAACCACCAACACACGCACTCTAACCCCCCCACAAACACACTAACCCCCCCACATTCAGAAAAAAAACACACACACTAACCCCCCACACACACTAACCCCCCACACACATTAAGACCCCCACAAACACTAACACCCCCACACACTAATCCCTCACAAGCTCTAACCCCCCCCCCACATACACTAACCCCTCCACACACACTAACCCCCCACACAGACTAACCCCCACACACTCACTAACCACCCCACACACACTAACCCCCCCCCCCCACACACAGACAAACGACCCCCACACACACACTGGCCCCCACACACACTAACCACCCCACACACACTAACCCCCCCCCCACAAACACTAACCCCCACACGCACTCACCCCAGCAAATACACTAACTCCTCCACACACAATAACCCCCCACACACACTAACACCCCCGCATAAACTAACCACCCCACACCCACACCAACCACCCCCACAGCGCACCAACCCCCCCACACACACTAACCACCCCACACACACAGTAGCCCCCCCCACACACACAAACCCCACACACAAACTAACCCCCCCATACACACTAACCCCCCCACACACACTAACCCCTCCACACACACTTAAACCCCCCACACACACTAACCTCCCCAACATACACTAACCCCTCCACAAACACTAACCCCCCCCACACACTAACAGAACACACACACTAACCCCCCAACAGACACTACCCCCTCAACACACGCACTAACCCCCCACGTACACAACCCCTCCCACACACACACTAACTCCCCCACACACACTAGCCCCTCCACACACAAACTAACCATCTCCCCACACTCACTAACCCACTACACACACTAACACTACCACACACACACTAACCCCCCCACACACACATTAACCACCCACACACACTAAACCCCCCCCCACGCATACTAACCCCCCCGTCTCACTGACGCCCCCCCACACACACTAATTCCCCACACATACGAAACCCCGCACACACACTAATCCCCACACACACTAACCCTCCACACACATTAACCCATTCCCTCACACACTAACCCCCCCACATACACTTGTTCCCCCACACACACTAACCCCCCCCCACACACAAACACCCCGCACACACTAACCCCCCACACACACTAACCCCCCCCACACACACTACACCCACACACACTAACCTCCCCAGACACACACTAACCCCCCACACACACACCCTAACACCCCACACACACTAACCCCCCCCCCACACACACTAACCCCCACACACAGTAACCCCCCACACGCACTAACCCCCTCACACACACTAACCCCCCCACACACACACTGGCCCCCACACACACTAACCACCCCACACACACTAACCACCCCCACACACTAACCCCCACACGCACTCACCCCCCCAAATACACTGACTCCTCCACACACACTAACCCTCCCCCACACACTAACCCCCACACACTCACTTACCCCCCACACACACTAACACTCCCGCACAAAATTAACCCCACCCCCACACACTAACCCCCCGACACGCACTAATCCCCCACACACACTAACCACCCCACACACACTAACCCCCCCACCCACAAACCCCACACAGATACTAGCCCCGCATACAAACTAACCCCCCCCCACACACTCACCCCCCCACACACACTAACCACCCCACACACACTAACCCCCCCACATGCACTAACCCCTCCACACACACTAACCCCCACACACACTAACCCCTCCACACACACTCAGACCCCCCACACACACTAAACCCCCTAACATACACGAACCTCTCCACACACACTAACACCCCACACACACTAACACCACACACTAACCCCTCAACATGCACTGCCCCCCCCACACACACTAACCCCCACGTACACAACCCCATCCACACACACACACTAACTCCCCCACACACACTAACCCCTCCACACACACACTAACCAACCCCCCACACTCACTAACCCACCACACACACTAAACGCCACCACACACAATAACCCGCCCCCCCACTCATTAACGCCTCCCCCACACACTATCCCACACACAAACACTAACCCCCCACACACACTAACCGCCACACACTCACTAACCCCCCCACACACACTAACCCCCCCACACACATACAAAAGGCCCCCACACACACACTGGCCCCCACACACACTAACCACCCCACACACACTAACCCCCCCCACACACTAACCCCCACACGCACTCACACCCCCAAATACACTAACCCCTCCACACACACTAATCACCCACACACACTATGCCCCACACACTCACTTACCCCCCACGCACACTAACACACCCGCACAAACCCCCCCACACATTAACCCAACAACAAGCACTAACCCCCTCACACACACTAACGACCCCACACACACACTAGCCCCTCCCACACACACAATCCCCACACACACACTAACCCCCCCGTACACACTAACCCACCCCCACACACACTAACACCCCCACACACACTAACCCCCCCCACACACACACTAACCCCTCCACACACACTCACCACCCCCACACACACTAACCACCCAACACACACTAACACCCCCCCACATTCTCTTACCACTCCACACACACTAACCCCCCCCCCCACACACTAACACCATCAAATACACTACCCCACACACACACTAAACCCCCTACGTACACAACCCCCCCCACATACTAACCCCCACACACACGAACCCCCCCACACACTGACCCATCCCCACACACACTAACCCCCACACACACTAACTCCGCCGACATACACTCACCCGCCACACACGCTAACCCCCCCACGCACAAACCCCCCAACACACTAACCCCCCCACACACACACACTATCCTCCACACACACACTAACCCCACCACACACACTAACCCCCCCAAACACATTGTCCCATCCACACACACACTAATCCCCCACATACACTAAGCCCTCCACACACACTAACCCCCACACACACACGACCCCCCACACACTCTAACCCATCCCCACACACACAAACCCCCCCACAAACACTAACCCCACCCACCCACACTAACCCCCCACACACACACTAATCCCCCACACACTAACACCCCCACACACACTAGCCCATCCCCACACACACTAATCCCCCCACACACATACACTAACCTCACCCACACACACTAAACACCCACACACACACACTAACACCCCACACACACTAACACCCCCACACACACTAGCCCATCCCCACACAAACTAATCCACCCACACACACACTAGCCCCCCACACTCACTAACCCCCCCACACACACTTACCCCGCACACACACTAAACCCCCCACACACCCGAACCCACCCCAACACACACTAACACCACAAACAGACACTAACCCTCCACACACATTAACCCCCCACACACACACTAACACCCCCACACACCCTGACACGTCCCCACACACACTAACCCCCACACACGCTAACTCCCCCCACACACAATAACACCTCACACACTCTAAGCACCCCACACACACTAACCCCCCCAACACACACACTAACCCTCCACACACACTAAACCCCACACACCCACTAACACCCCACACACACTAACCACCCCAACACACACACTAACCCTCCACACACACTAACCCCCCCACACACACACTAACCGCCCACACAAACTAACCCCCCCAAACACACTAACAACCCCCCTACACACACTAACCCCCTGTCGCACACTAACGCTTCCCACACACTAACCCACACCCACACACACTAACCCCCACACACACTAACCCCCCCACACATACTAACACCCCACACACACCAACTCCCCCTCATACACTACCACCACACACACTAATCCCCCCACACATTTTAACCCCCCACACACACACTAAAACCCCACACACACACTAACCCCCCACACACATTAACCCCCCACACTCACACTAACGCCCTCACACACACTAACCCCCCCGCACACACTAACCCCCCAACACACACACTAACCCTCCACACACACTAACCACCCACACACACTAACCCCCCACACAAACTAACCCCCTCCACACACACTAACCCCCTCACACACTAAGTCTCCCACACACACTAATCGCCCACACACACTAAACCCCCCACACACAGTGACAAATCCACACACACACTAACCCAGCCCGCACACACTAATCCCCCACACGCACTAACCCCCCACACACACTAACCACCCACACACACTAACAACACACACACACGAAAACGCCGCACACACTAAGCCCCGCCACACACACACTAACCACCCCCCACACACACACACACTAAACCCGCACGCACACTAACAACCCACGCACACGAAAACCCCACACACACTAATTACCCCACACACTGAACCCCCCACAGACACGACCCTCCCCACACACACTAACCCCCGCACGTACACAACCCCCATACACACACTAACTCGACCACATACACTAACCCCTCCACACACACACTAACCATCTCCCACACACACTAACCCACCCACACACACTAACCCGCACCACACACACTAACCCCCACACACACCAACACCCCACACACACTAACCCACTCCCACACACACTAACACACACACACACTAATTCCCCCACACACACTAACCCCCCCCACACACAGTGACCCATCCCCACACACACTAACCCAGTCCACACACACTAACCCCCCACACACAGTAACCCCCGCACACACACTAACCTCCCCCCACACACGATCCACCCACACACATTAATTCGCCTCACGCACTAACCCCTCCAACACACACTAATCCCCCCCCCCCACACACTATCCCCCACACACACACAAACCCCCTCCACACGCACTAACCCCCCACACATACAAATCCCCAACACACACTAACCCCCAACACACAAAGTAACCCCACACACACACGAAATCCCCACACACACTAACACCCCCACACACACTAACCCCTCCACACACACACTAAACCCCACACACACACTAACCACCTCACACACACTAAGACCCCCACAAACACTAAACCATCCCCCACACACTAACACCCCCCCACACACTAGAACACCCACACACACTCACCCCCACACACACTCACCCCCCCACCCGCTCACCCCACCCACACACACACTAGCCCCCCCACACTCAGAACCCCACCCCACAATAACCCCCCCCACACACATTCACCCCCCACCCACACACTAACCCCCTACACACACACTAACCCCCCACAAACACACTAACACCCCCACACACACTAACCCCCCACATACACTAACCCCCGCACACACACTCACCCCCCCCCCCACACACACACTAACCCCCCCACATACACACTAAACGTCACACACAATGACGCATCCCCACACTCTCTAACCCCCCCACATACACTAACCCACCCCACATACACTAACCCCTCCACACACACTAACCCCTCACACACACTAACCCCCCACACGCGCTAAACCCCCCACATACACTACCCACCCCCACACAAACTAATACGCCACACACACTAACCCCGCCCCATCACACACACACTATCCCCCCACACTAACACCAACACACACACTAACCACCCCACACACACTAACCCCCCACACACACAAACACCCAACACCCACTCACCCCCCACACACACAGAAACCCCCCCACACACACTAAACCCCACTCCACACACTAACCCCCCACACACACTAACCCCCCCCAAACACACTAACCACTCCACACACACTAACACTCCCATACAAACTAACCCATCCCCCCACACACTAACACCCCCCCCCACACACACTGACACATCCCCTCACACACAACACCCCCCCACACACACTAACCCCCTCACACACACTAACCCCCCCCCACACGCACTGACCCATCACCACACACACAAACCCCCCCACACGCACTAACTCCCCCCACACACTAACCACCCACACACACTAACACCCCACACACATTAAGCCCCCCACACACACAAACCCATCCTCACACACACTAACCCCCCCCCCCCACACACACACACTAACCCCCTCACACACACACACTAACCCTCCACACGCACTAACCCCCACACACAGACTAACACCCCCATTCACTAAACCCCCCACACACATTATCCCCCCACATACACTATCCCCCCACACACACTCACCCCCCACACACTAACCCTCCACACAGACACTAATCCCCCACACACACTAACCCCAACACACACACACTCACTCTCCCACACACACTAACCCACCCCACACACAGTGACCCATCCCCACACACACTAGCCCCCCACACACACACACTAACACCCCCCCACACACTAAGCCCTCACACACACTAAATCCCCACACACACAATAACACCTCACACACTCTAAGCACCACACACACACTAACCCCCCCAACACACACACTAACCCTCCACACACACTAAACCCCACACACCCACTAACACCCCACACACAGTAACCCCACTACACACACATACCATCCCACACACACTAACCCCCCCAACACACACACTATCCCTCCACACACACCAACCCCCCCACACACACTAACCGCCCACACAAACTAACCCCCCCAAACACACTAACAACCCCCCTACACACACTAACCCCCTGTCGCACACTAACGCTTCCCACACACTAACCCACACCCACACACACTAACCCCCCCACACATACTAACACCCCACACACACCAACTCCCCCTCATACACTACCACCACACACACTAATCCCCACACACATTTTAACCCCCCCCCACACACACTAAAACCCCACACACACTAACCCCCCACACACATTAACCCCCCCACACTCACACTAACGCCCTCACACACACTAACCCCCCCGCACACACTAACCCCCCAACACACACACTAACCCTCCAAACACACTAACTCCCCACACACACTAACCCACCACACAAACTAACCCCCTCCACACACACTAACCCCCTCACACACTAAGTCTCCCACACACACTAATCGCCCACACACACTAAACCCCCAACACACAAAGTAACCCCACACACACACGAAATCCCCACACACACTAACACCCCCCACACACACTAACCCCTCCACACACACACTAAACCCCACACACACACTAACCACCCCACACACACTAAGACCCCCACAAACACTAAACCATCCCCCCACACACTAACACCCCCCCACACACTAGAACACCCACACACACTCACCCCCCACACACACTCACCCCCCCACCCGCTCACCCCTCCCACACACACACTAGGCCCCCCACACTCAGAGCCCCACCCCACAATAACCCCCCCCCCACACACACACTCACCCCCCACACATACACTAACCCCCTACACACACACTAACACCCCACAAACACACTAACACCCCCACACACACTAACCCCCCACATACACTAACCCCCCCACACACACTCACCCCCCCACACACACTAACCCCCCCACATACACACTAAACGCCACACACAATGATGCATCCCCACACTCTCTAACCCCCCCACATACACTAACCCACAACTCACATACACTAACCCCTCCACACACACTAACCCCTCACACACACTAACCCCCCACACGCGCTAACCCCCCCACATACACTACCCTCCCCCACACAAACTAATACGCCACACACACTAACCCCGCCTCATCACACACACACTATCCCCCCCACACTAACACCAACACACACACTAACCACCCCACACACACTAACCCCCCACACACACAAACACCCAACACCCACTCACCCCCCACACACACAGAAACCCCCCCACACACACTAAACGCCACTCCACACACTAACCCCCCACACACACTAATCCCCCCCAAACACACTAACCACTCCACACACACTAACACTCCCATACACACTAACCCATCCCCCCACACACTAACCCCCCCACACACACTAAACCCCCACAGACACTAACCCCCCCCACACACACACTGACACATCCCCTCACACACAACCTCCCACACACACACTAACCCCCTCACACACACTAACCCCCCCCCCCACACGCACTGACCCATCACCACACACACAAACCCCCCCACACACACTAACTCCCCCCACACACTAACCACCCACACACACTAACACCCCACACACACTAAGCCCCCCACACACACAAACCCATCCTCACACACACTAACCCCCCCACACACACACTAACCCCCTCACACACACACTAACCCTCCACACGCACTAACCCCCACACACAGACTAACACCCCCATTCACTAAACCCCCCACACACATTATCCACCCACATACACTATCCCCCCACAAACACACACCCCACACACTAACCCTCCACACAGACACTAATCCCCCACACACACTAACCCCCCCACACACACTCATCCCCACACACACACTCACTCCCCCACACACACTAACCCAGTCCACACACACTAACCCCCCACACACAGTAACCCCCGCACACACACTAACCCCCCCCCCCACACACTATCCACCCACACACATTAATTCGCCTCACGCACGAACCCCTCCCACACACACTAATCCCCCCCACACACTATCCCCCCCACACACACACAACCCCCCCCCACACGCACTAACCCCCCACACATACAAATCCCCAACACACACTAACCCCCAACACACAAAGTAACCCCCACACACACACGGAATCCCCACACACACTAACACCCCCCACACACACTAACCCCTCCACACACACACTAAACCCGACACACACACTAACCACCCCACACACACTAAGACCCCCACAAACACTAAACCATTCCCCCACACACTAACACCCCCACACACACTAGAACACCCACACACACTCACCCCCCACATACACTCACCCCCCCCCACCCGCTCACCCCACCCACACACACACTAGCCCCCCCACACTCAGAACCCCACCCCACAATAACCCCCCCACACACACACTCACCCCCCACACACACACTAACCCCCTACACACACACTAACCCCCCACAAACACACTAACACCCCCACACACCCTAAACCCCCACACACACTAACCCCCCCACACACTCTCACCCCCCCCACACACACTAACCCCCCCCCACATACACACTAAACGCCACACACAATGACGCATCCCCACACTCTCTAACCCCCCCACATACACTAACCCACCCCACATACACTAACCCCCCCACACACACTAACCCCTCCACACACACACTAAACCCCACACACACACTAACCACCCCACACACACTAAGACCCCCACAAACACTAAACCATCCCCCCACACACTAACACCCCCCCACACACTAGAACACCCACACACACTCACCCCCCACACACTCACCCCCCCACCCGCTCACCCCAACCCACACACACACTAGCCCCCCCACACTCAGAACCCCACCCCACAATAACCCCCCCCACACACACACTCACCCACCACACACACACTAACCCCCTACACACACACTAACCCCCCACAAACACACTAACACCCCCACACACACTAACCCTCCACACACACTAACCCCCCCACACACACTCACCCCCACCACACACACTAACCCCCCCCCCCCACATACACACTAAACGCCACACACAATGACGCATCCCCACACTCTCTAACCCCCCCACATACACTAACCCACCCCACATACACTAACCCCTCCACACACACTAACCCCTCACACACACTAACCCCCCACACGCGCTAAGCCCCCCACATACACTACCCTCCCCCACACAAACTAATACGCCACACACACTAACCCCGCCCCATCACACACACACTATCCCCCCCACACTAACACCAACACACACACTAACCACCCCACACACACTAACCCCCCCCACACACAAACACCCAACACCCACTCACCCCCCACACACACAGAAACCCCCCCACACACACTAAACCCCCCTCCACACACTAACCCCCCACACACACTAACCCCCCCAAACACACTAACCACTCCACACACACTAACACTCCCATACACACTAACCAATCCCCCCACACACAAACCCCCCCCCACACACTAAACCCCCACAGACACTAACCTCCCCTACACACACTGACACATCCTCTCACACACAACCCCCCACACACACACTAACCCCCTCACACACACTAACCCCCCCACACGCACTGACCCATCACCACACACACACCCCCCCACACACACCAACTCCCCCCACACACTAACCACCCACACACACTAACACCCCACACACACTAAGCCCCCCCCCACACAAACCCATCCTCACACACACTAACTCCCCCACACACACACTAACCCCCTCACACACACTAACCCTCCACACGCACTAACCCCCACACACAGACTAACACCCCCATTCACTAAACCCCCCACACACATTATCCCCCCACATACACTATCCCCCCACACACACTCACCCCCCACACACTAACCCCCCACACAGACACTAATCCCCCACACACACTAACCCCCCCACACACACTAATCTCCACACACACACTCACTCCCCCACACGCACTAACCCACCCCACACACAGTGACCCATCCCCACACACACTAGCCCCCCACACACACACACTAACACCCCCACACACTAATCCCTCACACACACTAACTCCCCACACACACTAACCCCCCCACACACTAATCCGCCACCCACACAAACCTACCAAACACACACTAACACCACTACACACAACACCCCCAAGCACACACACTAACCCCCCCCACGCACTAACCCCCCCACACACACACACACTAACCCCCCAAACACACTAACCAGCCCCCACACACACTTACCGCGCACACACACACTAACCCCCCACGCACTCTAACCCACCCCAACCCACACTGACCGCCCACACACACTAACCCCCACACACACTTACCCCGCAGACACACACTATCCCCCCCACACACTCTAACCCACCCCAACACACACTAACCCCCCCACACACACTAATCCCCCACACACATTAACCCCCCAAACACACATTAATCTCACCACACACTGACTCATCCTCACACACACTAACCCCCATACACACACTAACCCTCCACACACACTAACCCCCCCACAAGCACTAACACCCCCACACACAGTAATCCCAACACAAACACTAACCCCCTACACACTAATCCACCTCACACACTTACCCTCCCACACACACTAATCGCCCACACACACACTATCCATCCCACGCACACTAACCCCCCTAACACACACATTAACCCTCCACACAGACTAACTCCCCCCACACACAAACTAACCCCTCCCACACACAGTAATACCACCACACACACTAACCCTCCCACACACACTACCCCCCACACACACACTAACCCCTTAAACACACACTAACCCCCTCACACACTAACCCACCACAATCACTAACCCCCAACACACACATTAACCCCCCCCACACACACTAAAGCCCACAGACACTAACACTCCCACACACACTAACCTATCCGCCCACACACTAACCCCCACACACACTAACCCCCCCACACACACTAACCCCCCCACACACACTCACCCCCCCACACACACTAACCCCCTCCACACTCACAAACCCCCACATACACTAACCCCCCACACACACTAACACTCCCACACACACTAACCCATCCCCCACACACTAACTCCCCACACAGACTAACCCTCCACACACACACTACGCCCCCACATAAACTCACCCCCCACACACGCTAACCCACCCCCACACACACTAACCACGCCACACACACTGACTCATCCCCACACACTCGAACCCCCCCACACACACTAAACCACCCCACACTCATTAACCCCTCCACACACACTATCCCCCCACACACACTAACTCCCCCACACACTAATCCCCCCCACATACTCTACTCTCCCACACACACACTAACCCCCGCACGTACGCAAACCCCATACACACACTAACTCCCCCACACACACTAACCCCTCCACACACACTAACCATCTCCCCACACACACTAACCCACCCACACACGTTAACCCACACACACTGACCCCCCCACACACACACTAACCCCCCCACACACACTAACCCCCCACACACACTAACACCTCACACACACTAACCCATTCACACACCTAACACCCACACACACACTAATCCCAACACACACCCAAACCACACCCACACACTAACCCCACACACACAAGCCCCCCCGACACACACACTAACCCCCCCCACACACAAACTAACCACCCCAAACACATTAACAACCCCCCCACACACACTAACCCCCCAGTCACACACAAACCCTCCCCACACACTAACCCACACCTACACACACTAACCCCCCACATACTAACCCCCACACACACTAACCCCCCCACACACACTGACCCATCCCCACACACACTAACCCCCACACACTAACTCCGCCTACACACACTAACCCGCCACACACGCTAATCCCCCCACACACACAAACCCCCCCAACACACTAACCCCCCTACACACACACACTATCCTCCCCACACAAACTAACCCCACCACACACACTAACCCCCCCATACACATTGTCCCATCCACACACACACTAATCCCCCACATACACTAAGCCCTCCACACACACTAACCCCCATACACACACGAACCCCCACACACTCTAACCCATCCCCACACACACAAACCCCGCCCCCACAAACACTAACCCCACCCACCCACACTAACACCCCACACACACACTAATCCCCCACACACTAACACCCCCACACACACTAGCCCATCCCCACACACACTAATCCCCCCCACACACATAGACTAACCTCACCCACACACACTAACCCCCCCACACAAACTAACCACCCCAAACACATTAACAACCCCCCCACACACACTAACCCCCCAGTCACACACAAACCCTCCCCACACACTAACCCACACCCACACACACTAACCCCCCACATACTAACCCCCACACACACTAACCCCCCCCACACACACTGACCCATCACCACACACACTAACCCCCACACACACTAACCCCGCCGACACACACTAACCCGCCACACACGCTAATCCCCCCACACGCACAAACCCCCCTCCAACACACTAACCCCCCCACACACACACACTATCCTCCCCACACAAACTAACCCCACCACACACACTAACCCCCCCATACACATTGTCCCATCCACACACACACTAATCCCCCACATACACTAAGCCCTCCACACACACTAACCCCCATACACACACGAACCCCCACACACTCTAACCCATCCCCACACACACAACCCCCCCCCACAAACACTAACCCCACCCACCCACACTAACACCCCACACACACACTAATCCCCCACACACTAACACCCCCACACACACTAGCCCATCCCCACACACACTAATCCCCCCACACACATACACTAACCTCACCCACACACACTAAACACCCACACACACACTAACACCCCCCACACACTAACACCCCCACACACACTAGCCCATCCCCACACAGACTATCCCACCCACACACACACTAGCCCCCCCCCCACACACACTAACCCCCCCCCCACACACACTTAACCCGCACACACACTAAACCCCCCACACACCCGAACCCACCCCAACACACACTAACCCCACACACACAGACACTAACCCTCCACACACATTAACCCCCCACACACACACTAACACCCCCACACACACTGACACATCCCCACACACACTAACACCCACACACGCTAACTCCCCCCCACACACAATAACACCTCACACACACTAAGCACCCCACACACACTAACCCCCCCAACACACACACTAACTCTCCACACACACTAAACCCCACACACCCACTAACACCCCACACACAGTAACCCCACTACACACACTTACCATCCCACACACACTAACCCCCCCAACACACACACTAACCCTCCACACACACTAACCCCCCCACACACACACTAACCGCCCACACAAACTAACCCCCCCCAAACACACTAACAACCCCCTACACACACTAACCCCCTGTCGCACACTAACGCTTCCCACACACTAACCCACACCCACACACACGAACCCCCACGCACACTAACCCCCCCACACATACTAACACCCCACACACACTAACTCCCCCTCATACACTACCACCACACAAACTAATGCCCCACACACTTTAACCCCCCACACACACACTAAAACCCCACACACACACTAACCCCCCACCACAATAACCCACCACCAGACACACTAACACCCAAACACACACTAACTCACCCCACACACACTCACTCCCCCACTCACACTAACCTACCCCACACACACTGACCCATCCCCACACACACTAACCCCCCCCACACACTAACCCCCTACACACACGCTAACCCCCTCACACACTAGCCCCCCCCCCACACACTATCCCCCCACACACACACAAACCCCCTCCACACGCACTAACCCCCCACACATACAAATCCCCAACACACACTAACCCCCAACACACAAAGTAACCCCACACACACACGAAATCCCCACACACACTAACACCCCCACACACACTAACCCCTCCACACACACACTAAACCCCACACACACACTAACCACCTCACACACACTAAGACCCCCACAAACACTAAACCATCCCCCCACACACTAACACCCCCCCACACACTAGAACACCCACACACACTCACCCCCACACACACTCACCCCCCCACCCGCTCACCCCACCCACACACACACTAGCCCCCCCACACTCAGAACCCCACCCCACAATAACCCCCCCCACACACATTCACCCCCCACCCACACACTAACCCCCTACACACACACTAACCCCCCAGAAACACACTAACACCCCCACACACACTAACCCCCCACATACACTAACCCCCGCACACACACTCACCCCCCCCCACACACACACTAACCCCCCCACATACACACTAAACGTCACACACAATGACGCATCCCCACACTCTCTAACCCCCCCACATACACTAACCCACCCCACATACACTAACCCCTCCACACACACTAACCCCTCACACACACTAACCCCCCACACGCGCTAAACCCCCCACATACACTACCCACCCCCACACAAACTAATACGCCACACACACTAACCCCGCCCCATCACACACACACTATCCCCCCACACTAACACCAACACACACACTAACCACCCCACACACACTAACCCCCCACACACACAAACACCCAACACCCACTCACCCCCCCACACACACAGAAACCCCCCCACACACACTAAACCCCACTCCACACACTAACCCCCCACACACACTAACCCCCCCCAAACACACTAACCACTCCACACACACTAACACTCCCATACAAACTAACCCATCCCCCCACACACTAACACCCCCCCCCCACACACACTGACACATCCCCTCACACACAACACCCCCCCACACACACTAACCCCCTCACACACACTAACCCCCCCCCACACGCACTGACCCATCACCACACACACAAACCCCCCCACACACACTAACTCCCCCCACACACTAACCACCCACACACACTAACACCCCACACACATTAAGCCCCCCACACACACAAACCCATCCTCACACACACTAACCCCCCCCCCACACACACACACACTAACCCCCTCACACACACACTAACCCTCCACACGCACTAACCCCCACACACAGACTAACACCCCCATTCACTAAACCCCCCACACACATTATCCCCCCACATACACTATCCCCCCACACACACTCACCCCCCACACACTAACCCTCCACACAGACACTAATCCCCCACACACACTAACCCCAACACACACACACTCACTCTCCCACACACACTAACCCACCCCACACACAGTGACCCATCCCCACACACACTAGCCCCCCCCCCACACACACACTAACACCCCCCCACACACTAAGCCCTCACACACACTAAATCCCCACACACACAATAACACCTCACACACTCTAAGCACCACACACACACTAACCCCCCCAACACACACACTAACCCTCCACACACACTAAACCCCACACACCCACTAACACCCCACACACAGTAACCCCACTACACACACTTACCATCCCACACACACTAACCCCCCTAACACACACACTATCCCTCCACACACACCAACCCCCCCACACACACTAACCGCCCACACAAACTAACCCCCCCAAACACACTAACAACCCCCCTACACACACTAACCCCCTGTCGCACACTAACGCTTCCCACACACTAACCCACACCCACACACACTAACCCCCCCACACATACTAACACCCCACACACACCAACTCCCCCTCATACACTACCACCACACACACTAATCCCCACACACATTTTAACCCCCCCCCACACACACTAAAACCCCACACACACTAACCCCCCACACACATTAACCCCCCCACACTCACACTAACGCCCTCACACACACTAACCCCCCCGCACACACTAACCCCCCAACACACACACTAACCCTCCAAACACACTAACTCCCCACACACACTAACCCACCACACAAACTAACCCCCTCCACACACACTAACCCCCTCACACACTAAGTCTCCCACACACACTAATCGCCCACACACACTAAACCCCCAACACACAAAGTAACCCCACACACACACGAAATCCCCACACACACTAACACCCCCCACACACACTAACCCCTCCACACACACACTAAACCCCACACACACACTAACCACCCCACACACACTAAGACCCCCACAAACACTAAACCATCCCCCCACACACTAACACCCCCCCACACACTAGAACACCCACACACACTCACCCCCCACACACACTCACCCCCCCACCCGCTCACCCCACCCACACACACACTAGGCCCCCCACACTCAGAGCCCCACCCCACAATAACCCCCCCCCACACACACACTCACCCCCCACACATACACTAACCCCCTACACACACACTAACACCCCACAAACACACTAACACCCCCACACACACTAACCCCCCACATACACTAACCCCCCCACACACACTCACCCCCCCCACACACACTAACCCCCCCACATACACACTAAACGCCACACACAATGATGCATCCCCACACTCTCTAACCCCCCCACATACACTAACCCACAACTCACATACACTAACCCCTCCACACACACTAACCCCTCACACACACTAACCCCCCACACGCGCTAACCCCCCCACATACACTACCCTCCCCCACACAAACTAATACGCCACACACACTAACCCCGCCTCATCACACACACACTATCCCCCCCACACTAACACCAACACACACACTAACCACCCCACACACACTAACCCCCCACACACACAAACACCCAACACCCACTCACCCCCCACACACACAGAAACCCCCCCACACACACTAAACGCCACTCCACACACTAACCCCCCACACACACTAATCCCCCCCAAACACACTAACCACTCCACACACACTAACACTCCCATACACACTAACCCATCCCCCCACACACTAACCCCCCCACACACACTAAACCCCCACAGACACTAACCCCCCCCACACACACACTGACACATCCCCTCACACACAACCTCCCACACACACACTAACCCCCTCACACACACTAACCCCCCCCCCACACGCACTGACCCATCACCACACACACAAACCCCCCCACACACACTAACTCCCCCCACACACTAACCACCCACACACACTAAACCCCCACAGACACTAACCCCCCCCACACACACACTGACACATCCCCTCACACACAACCTCCCACACACACACTAACCCCCTCACACACACTAACCCCCCCCCCACACGCACTGACCCATCACCACACACACAAACCCCCCCACACACACTAACTCCCCCCACACACTAACCACCCACACACACTAACACCCCACACACACTAAGCCCCCCACACACACAAACCCATCCTCACACACACTAACCCCCCCACACACACACTAACCCCCTCACACACACACTAACCCTCCACACGCACTAACCCCCACACACAGACTAACACCCCCATTCACTAAACCCCCCGCACACATTATCCACCCACATACACTATCCCCCCACAAACACACACCCCACACACTAACCCTCCACACAGACACTAATCCCCCACACACACTAACCCCCCCACACACACTCATCCCCACACACACACTCACTCCCCCACACACACTAACCCAGTCCACACACACTAACCCCCCACACACAGTAACCCCCGCACACACATTAACCCCCCCCCCACACACTATCCACCCACACACATTAATTCGCCTCACGCACGAACCCCTCCCACACACACTAATCCCCCCCACACACTATCCCCCCCACACACACACAACCCCCCCCACACGCACTAACCCCCCACACATACAAATCCCCAACACACACTAACCCCCAACACACAAAGTAACCCCACACACACACGGAATCCCCACACACACTAACACCCCCCACACACACTAACCCCTCCACACACACACTAAACCCGACACACACACTAACCACCCCACACACACTAAGACCCCCACAAACACTAAACCATTCCCCCACACACTAACACCCCCACACACACTAGAACACCCACACACACTCACCCCCCACATACACTCACCCCCCCCACCCGCTCACCCCACCCACACACACACTAGCCCCCCCACACTCAGAACCCCACCCCACAATAACCCCCCCACACACACACTCACCCCCCACACACACACTAACCCCCTACACACACACTAACCCCCCACAAACACACTAACACCCCCACACACCCTAAACCCCCACACACACTAACCCCCCCACACACACTCACCCCCCCCACACACACTAACCCCCCCCCACATACACACTAAACGCCACACACAATGACGCATCCCCACACTCTCTAACCCCCCCACATACACTAACCCACCCCACATACACTAACCCCCCCACACACACTAACCCCTCCACACACACACTAAACCCCACACACACACTAACCACCCCACACACACTAAGACCCCCACAAACACTAAACCATCCCCCCACACACTAACACCCCCCCACACACTAGAACACCCACACACACTCACCCCCCACACACTCACCCCCCCACCCGCTCACCCCAACCCACACACACACTAGCCCCCCCACACTCAGAACCCCACCCCACAATAACCCCCCCCACACACACACTCACCCACCACACACACACTAACCCCCTACACACACACTAACCCCCCACAAACACACTAACACCCCCACACACACTAACCCTCCACACACACTAACCCCCCCACACACACTCACCCCCACCACACACACTAACCCCCCCCCCACATACACACTAAACGCCACACACAATGACGCATCCCCACACTCTCTAACCCCCCCACATACACTAACCCACCCCACATACACTAACCCCTCCACACACACTAACCCCTCACACACACTAACCCCCCACACGCGCTAAGCCCCCCACATACACTACCCTCCCCCACACAAACTAATACGCCACACACACTAACCCCGCCCCATCACACACACACTATCCCCCCCACACTAACACCAACACACACACTAACCACCCCACACACACTAACCCCCCCCACACACAAACACCCAACACCCACTCACCCCCCACACACACAGAAACCCCCCCACACACACTAAACCCCCCTCCACACACTAACCCCCCACACACACTAACCCCCCCAAACACACTAACCACTCCACACACACTAACACTCCCATACACACTAACCAATCCCCCCACACACAAACCCCCCCCCACACACTAAACCCCCACAGACACTAACCTCCCCTACACACACTGACACATCCCCTCACACACAACCCCCCACACACACACTAACCCCCTCACACACACTAACCCCCCCACACGCACTGACCCATCACCACACACACACCCCCCCACACACACCAACTCCCCCCACACACTAACCAACCACACACACTAACACCCCACACACACTAAGCCCCCCCCCACACAAACCCATCCTCACACACACTAACTCCCCCACACACACACTAACCCCCTCACACACACTAACCCTCCACACGCACTAACCCCCACACACAGACTAACACCCCCATTCACTAAACCCCCCACACACATTATCCCCCCACATACACTATCCCCCCACACACACTCACCCCCCACACACTAACCCCCCACACAGACACTAATCCCCCACACACACTAACCCCCCCACACACACTAATCTCCACACACACACTCACTCCCCCACACGCACTAACCCACCCCACACACAGTGACCCATCCCCACACACACTAGCCCCCCACACACACACACTAACACCCCCACACACTAATCCCTCACACACACTAACTCCCCACACACACTAACCCCCCCACACACTAATCCGCCACCCACACAAACCTACCAAACACACACTAACACCACTACACACAACACCCCCAAGCACACACACTAACCCCCCCCACGCACTAACCCCCCCACACACTAACCCATCCCCACGCACACTAACCCCCCCCACACACACACACACTAACCCCCCAAACACACTAACCAGCCCCCACACACACTTACCGCGCACACACACACTAACCCCCCACGCACTCTAACCCACCCCAACCCACACTGACCCCCCACACACACTAGCCCCCACACACACTTACCCCGCAGACACACACTATCCCCCCCACACACTCTAACCCACCCCAACACACACTAACCCCCCCACACACACTAATCCCCCACACACATTAACCCCCCAAACACACATTAATCTCACCACACACTGACTCATCCTCACACACACTAACCCCCATACACACACTAACCCTCCACACACACTAACCCCCCCACAAGCACTAACACCCCCACACACAGTAATCCCAACACAAACACTAACCCCCTACACACTAATCCACCTCACACACTTACCCTCCCACACACACTAATCGCCCACACACACACTATCCATCCCACGCACACTAACCCCCCTAACACACACATTAACCCTCCACACAGACTAACTCCCCCCACACACACACTAACCCCTCCCACACACAGTAATACCACCACACACACTAACCCTCCCACACACACTACCCCCCACACACACACTAACCCCTTAAACACACACTAACCCCCTCACACACTAACCCACCACAATCACTAACCCCCAACACACACATTAACCCCCCCCACACACACTAAAGCCCACAGACACTAACACTCCCACACACACTAACCTATCCGCCCACACACTAACCCCCACACACACTAACCCCCCCACACACACTAACCCCCCCCACACACACTCACCCCCCCACACACACTAACCCCCTCCACACTCACAAACCCCCACATACACTAACCCCCCACACACACTAACACTCCCACACACACTAACCCATCCCCCACACACTAACTCCCCACACAGACTAACCCTCCACACACACACTACGCCCCCACATAAACTCACCCCCCACACACGCTAACCCACCCCCACACACACTAACCACGCCACACACACTGACTCATCCCCACACACTCGAACCCCCCCACACACACTAAACCACCCCACACTCATTAACCCCTCCACACACACTATCCCCCCACACACACTAACTCCCCCACACACTAATCCCCCCCACATACTCTACTCTCCCACACACACACTAACCCCCGCACGTACGCAAACCCCATACACACACTAACTCCCCCACACACACTAACCCCTCCACACACACTAACCATCTCCCCACACACACTAACCCACCCACACACGTTAACCCACACACACTGACCCCCCCACACACACACTAACCCCCCCACACACACTAACCCCCCACACACACTAACACCTCACACACACTAACCCATTCACACACCTAACACCCACACACACACTAATCCCAACACACACCCAAACCACACCCACACACTAACCCCACACACACAAGCCCCCCCGACACACACACTAACCCCCCCCACACACAAACTAACCACCCCAAACACATTAACAACCCCCCCACACACACTAACCCCCCAGTCACACACAAACCCTCCCCACACACTAACCCACACCTACACACACTAACCCCCCACATACTAACCCCCACACACACTAACCCCCCCACACACACTGACCCATCCCCACACACACTAACCCCCACACACTAACTCCGCCTACACACACTAACCCGCCACACACGCTAATCCCCCCACACACACAAACCCCCCCAACACACTAACCCCCCTACACACACACACTATCCTCCCCACACAAACTAACCCCACCACACACACTAACCCCCCCATACACATTGTCCCATCCACACACACACTAATCCCCCACATACACTAAGCCCTCCACACACACTAACCCCCATACACACACGAACCCCCACACACTCTAACCCATCCCCACACACACAAACCCCGCCCCCACAAACACTAACCCCACCCACCCACACTAACACCCCACACACACACTAATCCCCCACACACTAACACCCCCACACACACTAGCCCATCCCCACACACACTAATCCCCCCCACACACATAGACTAACCTCACCCACACACACTAACCCCCCCACACAAACTAACCACCCCAAACACATTAACAACCCCCCCACACACACCATCCCCCCAGTCACACACAAACCCTCCCCACACACTAACCCACACCCACACACACTAACCCCCCACATACTAACCCCCACACACACTAACCCCCCCACACACACTGACCCATCACCACACACACTAACCCCCACACACACTAACCCCGCCGACACACACTAACCCGCCACACACGCTAATCCCCCCACACGCACAAACCCCCCTCCAACACACTAACCCCCCCACACACACACACTATCCTCCCCACACAAACTAACCCCACCACACACACTAACCCCCCCATACACATTGTCCCATCCACACACACACTAATCCCCCACATACACTAAGCCCTCCACACACACTAACCCCCATACACACACGAACCCCCACACACTCTAACCCATCCCCACACACACAACCCCCCCCCACAAACACTAACCCCACCCACCCACACTAACACCCCACACACACACTAATCCCCCACACACTAACACCCCCACACACACTAGCCCATCCCCACACACACTAATCCCCCCACACACATACACTAACCTCACCCACACACACTAAACACCCACACACACACTAACACCCCCCACACACTAACACCCCCACACACACTAGCCCATCCCCACACAGACTATCCCACCCACACACACACTAGCCCCCCCCACACACACACTAACCCCCCCCCCCACACACACTTAACCCGCACACACACTAAACCCCCCACACACCCGAACCCACCCCAACACACACTAACCCCACACACACAGACACTAACCCTCCACACACATTAACCCCCCACACACACACTAACACCCCCACACACACTGACACATCCCCACACACACTAACACCCACACACGCTAACTCCCCCCACACACAATAACACCTCACACACACTAAGCACCCCACACACACTAACCCCCCCAACACACAAACTAACTCTCCACACACACTAAACCCCACACACCCACTAACACCCCACACACAGTAACCCCACTACACACACTTACCATCCCACACACACTAACCCCCCCAACACACACACTAACCCTCCACACACACTAACCCCCCCACACACACACTAACCGCCCACACAAACTAACCCCCCCAAACACACTAACAACCCCCTACACACACTAACCCCCTGTCGCACACTAACGCTTCCCACACACTAACCCACACCCACACACACGAACCCCCACGCACACTAACCCCCCCACACATACTAACACCCCACACACACTAACTCCCCCTCATACACTACCACCACACAAACTAATGCCCCACACACTTTAACCCCCCACACACACACTAAAACCCCACACACACACTAACCCCCCACCACAATAACCCACCACCAGACACACTAACACCCAAACACACACTAACTCACCCCACACACACTCACTCCCCCACTCACACTAACCTACCCCACACACACTGACCCATCCCCACACACACTAACCCCCCCCACACACTAACCCCCTACACACACGCTAACCCCCTCACACACTAGCCCTCCCACACACACTAATCGCCCACTCAGACTAAAGCCACCACACACACACTCACTCCCCCACACACTAACCCCCCCCACACACACACAGTGACCCACCCCCACACACACTCACCCAGCCCACACACACTAACCCCCCACACACACTAACCACCCACACACACTAATCCGCCTCACACACTAACCCCCACACACACACATTAACCCCCCGCCCCACAAACACTAAAACCCCAACACACACTAACCACCCACACACTCTAACCCCCCCACACACACTAACACCCCCAACACACACTAACCCATCCACCCACAAGCTAACCCCACACACACATTAAAACCCCCACACACACTAACCCCCGCACACACACTCAAACTCCCACACAAACTAATACCACACTCACACTAGCCCCCCCACACACAAAACCCTTCCACATACTCTAACCCCCCCACATACACTAACCCATCACACATACACTAAACCCTCCACATACACTAACCCCCACACACACTAACACCACACACACACTAACCCACCCACATATACAATACCCTCCCCCACACACACTAACCCCTCCACCCACACACTAACCATCTCCCCACACACACTAACCCACCCACACACACTAACCCACACACACTGACCCCCACAAACACTAACCCACCCCACACACACTAACCCCCCCGCACACACTAACCCCCCACACACACTAACACCCCACACACACTAACACCCTAATCACACTAACACCCCACACACACTAACCCCCCCCCCACACACACTAACCCCCACACACACTAATCCCCCACACAACAAAAACCCACCCACACACACTAACCCCCCCACACCCACTAACCCATCCCCACACACACTAACCCTCCCACACAAACACTAACCCCACACACAAACTAACCCCCCCCCAAACACTTAAACAACCCCCTACACACACTAAGCCCCCAGCCACACTCTGACCCTCCCCAGACACTGACCCACACCCACACCCACTAACCCATCACCATACAGACTAACCCCCCCCACACACACTAACCCCCACACACACTAACTCCCAAATCACACTAACACCCCACACACACTAACCCCCTGCACACACTAACCCCCCACACAACCTAAACCCACCCACACACTAACCTCCACACACTGACCCCCCCACACCCACTAACCCATCCCCACACACACTCACCCCCCACACAAACACTAACCCCCCACACAAACTAATTCCCCCCCAAACACTGTCCCATCACCACACACACTAACCCCCCCCCACACACACTAACCCCCTACACACACGCTAACCCCCCTCACACACTAGCCCTCCCACACACACTAATCGCCCACTCAGACTAAAGCCACCACACACACACTTACTCCCCCACACACTAACCCCCCCCACACACACAGTGACCCACCCCCACACACACTCACCCAGCCCACACACACTAACCCCCCACACACACTAACCACCCACACACACTAATCCGCCTCACACACTAACCCCCACACACACACATTAACCCCCCGCCCCACAAACACTAAAACCCCAACACACACTAACCACCCACACACTCTAACCCCCCCACACACACTAACACCCCCAACACACACTAACCAATCCACCCACAAGCTAACCCCACACACACATTAAAACCCCCACACACACTAACCCCCGCACACACACTCAAACTCCCACACAAACTAATACCACACTCACACTAGCCCCCCCACACACAAAACCCTTCCACATACTCTAACCCCCCCACATACACTAACCCATCACACATACACTAAACCCTCCACATACACTAACCCCCACACACACTAACACCACACACACACTAACCCACCCACATATACAATACCCTCCCCCACACACACTAACCGCTCCACACACACAATAACCATCTCCCCACACACACTAACCCACCCACACACACTAACCCACACACACTGACCCCCACAAACACTAACCCACCCCACACACACTAACCCCCCCGCACACACTAACCCCCCACACACACTAACACCCCACACACACTAACACCCTAATCACACTAACACCCCACACAAACTAACCCCCCCCACACACACTAACCCCCACACACACTAATCCCCCACACAACCAAAACCCACCCACACACAGTAACCCACACATACTAACCCCCCCACACCCACTAACCCATCCCCACACACACTAACCCTCCCACACAAACACTAACCCCACACACAGACTAACCCCCCCCAAACACTCAAACAACCCCCTACACACACTAAGCCCCCAGCCACACTCTGACCCTCCCCAGACACTGACCCACACCCACACCCACTAACCCATCACCATACAGACTAACCACCCCCCCACACACACTAACCCCCACACACACTAACTCCCTAATCACACTAACACCCCACACACACTAACCCCCTGCACACACTAACCCCCCACACAACCTAAACCCACCCACACACACTAACCTCCACACACTGACCCCCCCACACCCACTAACCCATCCCCACACACACTCACCCCCCACACAAACACTAACCCCCCACACAAACTAATTCCCCCCCAAACACTGTCCCATCCACACACACACTAATCCCCCACATACACTAAGCCTTCCACACACACTAACCCCCACACACACACGAACCCCCACACACTCTAACCCATCCCCACACACACAAACCCCCCCACACACACTAACCCCACCCACCCACACTAACCCCCCACACACACACTAATCCCCCACACACTAACACCCCCACACACACTAGCCCATCCACACACACACTAATCCCCCCACATACATACACTAACCTCACCCACACACACTAAACACCCTCACACACACTAACACCCCACACACACAAACACCCCCACACACACTAGCCCATCCCCACACAGACTAACCCACCCACACTAGCCCCCCCCACACACACACTAACCCCCCCACACACACTTACCTCGCACACACACTAAACCCCCCACACACCCGAACCCACCCCAACACACACTAACCCCCACACACAGACACTAACCCCCCACACACATTAACCCCCCACACACACACAAACACCCCCACACACACTGACACATCCCCACACACACTAACCCCTACACACGCTAACTCCCCCCCACCACAATAACGCCTCACACACACTAAGCACCCCACACACACTAACACCCCCAACACACACACTAACCCTCCACACACACTGAACCCCACACACCCACTAACACCCCACACACAGTAACCCCACTACACACACTTACCATCCAACCCACACTAACCCCCCAACACACACACTACCCCCCCCCCACACACACACACTAACCGCCCACACAAACTAACCCCCCCAAAACACACTAACAACCCCCCTACACACACTAACCCCCTGTCGCACTCTAACGCTTCCCACACACTAACCCACACCCACACACACTAACCCCCACACACACTAACCCCCCCACACATACTAACACCCCACACACACTAACTCCCCCTCATACATTACCACCACACACACTAATCCCCCCACACACTTTCACCCCCCCACACACACTAAAACCCCACACACACACTAACCCCCCCACCACAATAACCCACCCCCAGACACACTAACCCCCAAACACACACTAACTCACCCCACACACACTCAATCCCCCACTCACACTAACCTACCCCACACACACTGACCCATCCCCACACACACTAACCCTCCCCCACACACTAACCCCCTACACACACACTAACCCCCCTCACACACTAGCCCTCCCACACACACTAATCGCCCACTCAGACTAAACCCACCACACACACACTCACTCCCCCACATACTAACCCCCCCCACACACACACAGTGACCCACCCCCACACACACTCACCCAGCCCACACACACTAACCCCCCACACACACTAACCACCCATACACACTAATCCGCCTCACACACTAACCCCCACACACACATTAACCCCCCGCCCCACAAACACTAAAACCCCAACGCACACTAATCCCCCACACACTCTAACCCCCCCACACACACTAACACCCCCAACACACACTAACCCATCCCCCCACAAACTAACCCCACACACACACTAAATCCCCATACACACTAACCCCCGCACACACTCAAACTCCCATACAAACTAATACCACACTCACACTAGCCCCCCCACACACAAAACCCTTCCACATACTCTAACCCCCCCACATACACTAACCCACCACACATACACTAAACCCTCCACATACACTAACCCCCACACACACTAACACCACACACACACTAACCCACCCACATATACAATACCCTCCCCCACACACACTAACCACTTCACGTACACAACCCCCACATACACACACTAACTCACCCACACACACTAACCCCTCCACACACACACTAACAAGCTCCCCACACACACTAACCCACACACACTGACCCCTACAAACACTAACCCCCCCACACACACTAAACCCCCCCCCCGCACACACTAACCCCCCACACACACTAACACACCACACACACTATCTCCCTAATCACACTAACACCCCACACACACTAACCCCCTACACACACTAACCCCCCACACACACTAACCCCCCACACACACACTAACCCCCACACACACTAATCCCCCCACACAACCAAAACCCACCCACACACAGTAACCCACACACACTAACCCCCCCACACCCACTAACCCATCCCCACACACACTAACCCCCAAACACAAACACTAATCCCACACACAAACTAACCCCCCCAAACACTCAAACAACCCCCTACACACACTAAGCCCCCAGCCACACACTGACCCTCCCCAGACACTGACCCACACCCACACCCACTAACCCATCCCCATACAGACTAACCCCCCCACACACATTAACCCCCTCACACACTAACTCCCTAATCACACTAACACCCCACACACACTAACCCCCTGCACACACTAACCCCACACACAAACTAAACCCACCCACACACACTAACCTCCACACACTAACCCCCCCACACCCACTAACCCATCCCCACACACACTAACCCCCCCCACACAAACACTAATCCCCCACACAAACTAACTCCCCCCCCAAACACACAAACAACCCCCTACACACACTAACCCCCCAGTAACACACTGACCCTCCCCAGACACTGACCCACACCCACACCCACTAACCCATCCCCATACACACTAACCACTCCACACACTAACCCCCGCACACACAAACCCCCCCACACACACAATGAACCCATCCCCACACACACTAACCCCCACACACACACTAACTCCGCGCACACACACTAACCCACCACATACTAACACCCCCACACACGCTAACCCCCTCGCCCTCCACACGCACTAACACCCCCACACACTAACCCCCACACACGCACACTAACCTCCCCACACACACTAACCACCCCCACACAAACTACCCCCCCACACACACTGACCCATCCCCACACACACTAACCCCCCCCCACATACACTAACCCCTCCTCACAGACTAACCCCCCCACATACACTAACACCCCTCCCCACACACACTCACTGGCCCCCACACACACTAACGCCCCCACACACACTAACCACCCCACACACACGAACCCACCAGACGCTCTAACCCCCCCACACGCACTAACCCCCCCACTCACACTAACCTACCCCACACACACTGACCCATCCCCACACACACTAACCCTCCCCCACTTACTAACCCCCTACACACACACTAACCCCCCTCACACACTAGCCCTCCCACACACACTAATCGCCCACTCAGACTAAACCCACCACACACACACTCACTCCCCCACACACTAACCCCCCCCACACACACACAGTGACCCACCCCCACACACACTCACCCAGCCCACACACACTAACCCCCCACACACACTAACCACCCATACACACTAATCCGCCTCACACACTAACCCCCACACACACATTAACCCCCCGCCCCACAAACACTAAAACCCCAACGCACACTAATCCCCCACACACTCTAACCCCCCCACACACACTAACACCCCCAACACACACTAACCCATCCCCCCACAAACTAACCCCACACACACACTAAAACCCCCATACACACTAACCCCCGCACACACTCAAACTCCCATACAAACTAATACCACACTCACACTAGCCCCCCCACACACAAAACCCTTCCACATACTCTAACCCCCCCCCCACATACACTAACCCACCACACATACACTAAACCCTCCACATACACTAACCCCCACACACACTAACACCACACACACACTAACCCACCCACATATACAATACCCTCCCCCACACACACTAACCACTTCACGTACACAGCCCCCACATACACACACGAACTCACCCACACACACTAACCCCTCCACACACACTAACAAGCTCCCCACACACACTAACCCACACACACTGACCCCTACAAACACTAACCCCCCCACACACACTAACCCCCCCCCCGCACACACTAACCCCCCACACACACTAACACACCACACACACTATCTCCCTAATCACACTAACACCCCACACACACTAACCCCCTACACACACTAACCCCCCACACACACTAACCCCCCACACACACTCTAACCCCCACACACACTAATCCCCCCACACAACCAAAACCCACCCACACACAGTAACCCACACACACTAACCCCCCCACACCCACTAACCCATCCCCACACACACTAACCCCCAAACACAAACACTAATCCCACACACAAACTAACCCCCCCAAACACTCAAACAACCCCCTACACACACTAAGCCCCCAGCCACACACTGACCCTCCCCAGACACTGACCCACACCCACACCCACTAACCCATCCCCATACAGACTAACCCCCCCACACACATTAACCCCCACACACACTAACTCCCTAATCACATTAACACCCCACACACACTAACCCCCTGCACACACTAACCCCCCACACAACCTAAACCCACCCACACACACTAACCTCCACACACTAACCCCCCCACACCCACTAACCCATCCCCACACACACTAACCCCCCCACACAAACACTAATCCCCCACACAAACTAACTCCCCCCCAAACACACAAACAACCCCCTACACACACTAACCCCCCAGTAACACACTGACCCTCCCCAGACACTGACCCACACCCACACCCACTAACCCATCCCCATACACACTAACCACTCCACACACTAACCCCCGCACACACAAACCCCCCCACACACACAATGAACCCATCCCCACACACACTAACCCCCACACACACACTAACTCCGCGCACACACACTAACCCCCCACATACTAACACCCCCACACACGCTAACCCCCTCGCCCTCCACACGCACTAACACCCCCACACACTAACCCCCACACACGCACACTAACCTCCCCACACACACTAACCACCCCCACACAAACTAACCCCCCCACACACACTGACCCATCCCCACACATACTAACTCCCCCCCACATACACTAACCCCTCCTCACACACTAACCCCCCCACATACACTAACACCCCTCTCCACACACACTCACTGGCCCCCACACACACTAACGCCCCCACACACACTAACCACCCCACACACACGAACCCACCAGACGCTCTAACCCCCCCCACACGCACTAACCCCCCCAACACACTAACCTACCCCCCACACACGCACTAAACTCCGCACACAAACTAACCGCCCCACACACACTAACCCCCCACACTCACTGACCCATCACCACACACACTAACCCACCCCCCACATACACTAACCACTCCACATACACTAACCCCCCCATACACAAACAACCCCCCCACACACATTTACTGGCCCCCACACACGCTAACACCGACCACACACACTAACCTCCCCACACACACTAACACCCCACACACACTAACTCCCCCACATACACTAACCCCACACACAATAATCCCCCTACACACTTTAACCCCCCCACACACACTAAACCCACACACACACTAACTCCCCCCACACACACTCACTCCCCTACTCACACTAACCTCCCCCACACGCATTGACCCATCCCCACACACACTATCCCCTCACACACACACACTAATCCCCCTACACACACTAATCCGCCACAGACACTAACACCCCCCACATACACTAACTCCCCACATACACTAACCCCCCCACACACACTAACCCCCCCACACACACTAACCCCCACAAACACTAACCCGCAAACACACTAACCAATCCCTACACACACAAATCCCCCCACACACACTAACCCCACCACATCCCACTAGCCCATCGCCACACACACCATCCCTCAAAACACACACACCATCCCCCCCACACACTAACCTCCCCCCACAAACACTTACCCCGCACGCACACACTAACCCCCCACACACACTAACCCACCGCAACACATACTAACCCACACACTCGCACAAACCCCCCACACACATTATCCCACCGCACACTCACACTTACGCCCTCACACACACTAACCCCCCCGCACACACTAACCCCCCAACACACACACTAACCCTCCACACACACTAACCCCCCAAACACACTAACCCCCCACACTAACTAACCCCCTCCACACACACTAACCCCCTCACACACTAAGTCTCCCACACACACTAATCGCCCACACACACTAAACCCCCCACACACAGTGACAAATCCCCACACACACTAACCCAGCCCACACACACTAATCCCCCACACGCACTAACCCCCCACACACACTAACCACCCACACACACTAACAACCCACACACACGAAAACGCCGCACACACTAAGCCCCGCCACACACACACTAACCACCCCCACACACACACTAACCCCCCACGCACACTAACAACCCACACACACGAAAACGCCACACACACTAACCCCCCCACACACACATTACCCCCCCACACACACTCACTCCTCCACACAGACTAACCAACCCCACACACACAGTGACACATCCCCACATCACTAACCCAGCCCTCACACACTAATCCCCCACACGCACTAACCCCCCACACACACTAAACTCCCCCCTACACACAAACGCCCAACATATACTAACCCCCCACACACAGTAACCCACCACACACACACTAAACCCACACACACACTAACCCCCCACACACTAATCTCCCCCCAACACACTGACCCATCCCCACACACACTAACCCCCACACACACACTAACCCCCCACACACACTAACCCCCCCCACACACACACTAAACCCTCCACACACACCAACAACCCCACGAACACTAACCCATCCCCCACACACTAACCCCCCCCCCCCCCACACACTAACCCCCCCACACACACTAACCTCCCCCACGCACAATGACCCATCCCAACACACACTCACCCCCCCACACACACACTAAACCCCTCACACACACTAACCACCTCACACAAACTAACCCCCTCCACACACACTAACCCCCTCACACACTAAGTCTCCCAGACACACACACTCCCCCACACAGACTAACCCCCCCACACACACAGTGACCCATCCCCACACACACTAACCCAGCCCACACACACTAATCCCCCACACGCACTAACCCCCCACACACACTAACCCCCCCACATACACACTAAACCCCTCACACACACTAACCACCTCACACAAACTAACCCCCTCCACACACACTAACCCCCTCACACACTAAGTCTCCCACACACACACACTCCCCCACACAGACTAAACCCCCCCACTCACAGTGACCCATCCCCACACACACTAACCCAGCCCACACACACAATCCCCCACACGCACTAACCCCCCACACACACTAACCCCCCCCACACACACACACTAACCACCCCCCACACACACTAACCCCCACACACACTAACAACCCACACACGAAAACGCCACACACACTAACCCCCCCCCCCCACACACACACACTAACCCCCCACACACACACTCACTCCCCCACACAGACTAACCCCCCCACACACACACAGTGACCCATCCCCACACACACTAACCCAGCCCACACACACTAATCCCCCACACGCACTAACCCCCCACACACACTAAACCCCCACACACACAAACGCCCAACACATACTAACCTCCCACACACACACTAAACCCACACACACACTAACCCCCCACATATACTAATCTCCCCCACACACACTGACCCATCCCCACACACACTAACCCCCACACACACAATAACTCCGCCCGCACACATTAACCCCCCATAGATTAACACCACCAGACACGCTAACACCCCCCCCCCACACGCATTAACCCCCCAACACACTAACTTCCCCCCCCCACACACACACTAAACTCCGCACACACACTAACCGCCCTACACACACTAACCCCACCCACACACACTGACCCATCACCACACACACTAACCCCCCGCCACACATACACTAACCCCTCCACACACAGTAACCCCCCCCATACACCAACATCCCCCACACACACTCACTGGCCCCCACACACACTTACACCCACCACACACACTAACCCCCACACACACTAACACCCCACACACACTAACTACCCCACATACACTACCCCCACACACACTAAACCCCTACACACTTTAACCCCCCACACACACTAAACCCCCACACACACACTAACCCCCCACACACACTAAACCCCCACACACACAAACGCCCAACACATACTAACCCCCCCCACACACAGTAAACCCACACACACACTAACCCCCCACACACACTAACTCCGCCCGCACACACTAACCCCCCATACATTAACACCCCCAGACACGCTAAACCTCCCCCCCACACGCATTAACCCCCCAACACACTAACTACCCCCCCACACACACACTAAACTCCGCACACACACTAACCGCCCTACACACACTAACCCCCCACACACACTGACCCATCACCACACACACTAACCCACACCCCACATACACTAACCCCTCCACACACACTAACCCCCCATACACAAACATCCCCCCACACACACTCACTGGCCCCCACACACACTAACACCCACCACACACACTAACCCCCACACACACTAACACACCACACACACTAACTCCCCCATATACACTACCCCCCACACACTAAACCCCTACACACTTTAACCCCCCACACACACTAAAACCCCACACACACACTAACCCCCCCCAGACACACTACCCCACCCCCCAGACACATTAGCCCCCAAACACACACTAACACCCACCACACACACTAACCCCCACACACACACTAACCCCCCCACACACACTAACCCCCCCCACACACACACAAACCCCCCACACACACTAATCCGCCACAGACACTAACATCCCCCACATACACTAACTCCCCACACACACTAACCCCCCACACACACTAACCACCCCCACACACTAAGCCACCACAAACACTAACCCCCAAAACACTAACCCATCCCTACACACACAAAGCCCCACACACACACTAACCCCCCCCACATCCCACTAGCCCATCCCCACACACACTAACCCCCCCACACACACACTAACACCCCACACACACTAATCCCCCACAACACTCACCCCGCACACACACACTAACCTCACACACACACTAACCCACCCCAACACACACTAACCCACACACACACACTAACCCCCCCCTCAAACATTAACCCCCCCCACACACACACTAACCCACCACACACACTGTCCGATCCCCACACACACTAACGCCCTCACACACTCTAGCCCCCCCCCCCACACACTAACCCCCAACACACACACTAACCCCCCTCCACACACTTACCCCCCCCCCCCACACAAACACTGATCCCCCACACACACTAACCCATCCCCACACACACACTAAGGCCCTCTCACACAGTAAACCCCTTAGACAGACACTGACTCCCCCAGACACACACGAACGCTCCACACACACTAACCCCCCCCACACACACATTAAACCCCACACACACACTCACTCCCCCACACACACTAACCCATCCCCACACACACTAACCCCCCCCACACACACCCTAACACCCCACACACACTAACCCCCCACACACACTAACCCATCCCCACACACACTAACCCCCCCCACACACACCCTAACACCCCACACACACTAACCCCCCACACACACCAACCCCCCCCACAAACACTAACACCCCGACACACAACACTCCCCCAAACACACACTAACCACCCCACACACTAACTCCCCCACACACACTAAGGCCCTCTCACACAGTAAACCCCTTAGACAGACACTGACTCCCCCAGACACACACGAACGCTCCACACACACTAACTCCCAACACACACTAAACCCCCCACACACAGTAACCCCCCCACACGCACTAACCACCCCACACACACACTAGCGCCCCAGACAAACTAAACCCCCACACACACTAACCCATCCTCACACACTAACCCCCCCACACACACAGACACTATCCCCCGCACACACACTAACCCCCCACACACACTAGCCGCCGCCCCCACACACACCACTACCCCCACTCACACTAACCCCCCACACACTGACCAACCCACACACACACATCCCCCCACACACTAACCCACCCACACACAATAAACCCCACACACACTAACTCCCCCGCACACACTAGTCTCCCCAACAGACTTACCCATCACCACACACACTAAACCCCACCACACACACCAACTGCCCCACACACACTAACACCGCCACACACACTAACACCCCCAAACACACTAACCCCCCACACACACAACACCCCCCCACACACACACACTAACCACACCACACACACTAACCCCCCACACACACACTAACCCCCCTAACACACTAACACCCCAGACACAAACTGACACCCCCAGACACACACGAACGCCCCACACACACTAACCCCCCACACACACACATCCCCCCACACGCACGAGCCACCCACACACACACTAACCACACCACACACACTAACAACCCACACACACACTAACCCCCCTAACACACTAACACCCCAGACACAAACTGACACCCCCAGACACACACTAACGCCCCACACAAACGAACCCCCCACACACACTAACCTACCCTCACACACACTAACCCCCACACACACACTAACCCCTCTACACAGACTAACCACCACAGACACACTAACCCCCCCCGCACACACTAACCACCACACACACTAACCCCCCACACACACTGACCAACCCACACACACACATCCCCCCTCACACACTAACACACCTACACACACTAAATCCCACACAAAGTAACTCCCCAGCACACACTAATCCCCCCAACACACTTACCATCCCCACACACACTAACCCCCTCCACCACATACACCAACTGCCCCACACACAAAGCCCTCCCACACTACCTCCCCCACACTCACTAACCACTCCATACACACACAAACCCACACACACACTAACACATCCCCAAACACACTAACCCCCCCACACACACATTAACACCTCCCCAGACACACTAACCACCACACACACTAAACCCCCTACCACACACTAACCCCCACACCCACTAAACCCCACACACACTAACTCCCCCGCACACACTAAACCCCCCAACACACTAACCTATTCCCACACACACTAACCCCCAAAAACACTACCTCCCACACACACACTAACCACCCCCAACACACACTAACCCCCCCAACTCACACTAACTCACCACACACAAACCCCACTACACTCTAACCGCCCCCCCCACACGCACACTAATCCCCCACACACACTCACCCGCACACACACTAACCCCCCACACACACACTTACCCATCCCCACACACACTAACCCCCACACACACTAATTCTCACACACTAACTCACCCACACACACTAACACCCATACACACACTAACACCCCGGCACACACTAACACCCTAACACACTAACCCATCCCCACACACACGAACCACTCTCCCACACACACACCAACTGCCAAACACACACTAACCCCCCCCCAAACACACTAACCCCACACACACTAACCCCCCCAAATACACTACCTCCCCCACACACACTAACCCCACCCACACACTAACCCCCACACACACTAACCCCACCCACTCACTAACCCGTCCCCACACACGCAAACCCCCACGCACACTAACCCCACACACACACTAATCCGCCACACACACACTAACCCCCCCCCCGCACACTAACCCCCCCCCCACGATAACCCATCCCCACACACACTAACACTCACCCACACACACACTACCCCCCCACACACACACTAACCCCCCCACACACACACTACCTCACCCCACACACACTAACACACACCCACACACACTAACCCCCCCACACATTAACCACCGCACACACACTCACACTAACCTCCCCCACACACACAGACCCATCGCCACACACACTAACCCACACACACACTAACCCCCAAACACAGTCTAACACCTACCACACACACTAACGCCCTCACACACAACCCCCCCATACACACAAACCCCCATAACACACACTAACCCTCCACACACACTAAATCCCCCACATTCACTGACACCCCCACATTCACTAACCCCCTACACACTCTCTAAACCCTCCGCACACACTAACCCCCCCACACACACTAACCCCCCCACACACACACTAACTCCCCACATCACTAACCCCCCCCCCCACAAACTAATCCGCAACACACACTAACCCCACACACACACTAACACCCCTACACACAACACCCCCAACACGCACACTAACCCCCCCCCACACACTAACCTCCCCAGACACACACTAACCCCTCTCCCACACACACTAAACCCCCCAGACACACACTGACACCCCCAGACACACACGAACGCCCCATACACACTAACTCCCCCCACACACACTAGACCCCCCAACGCACACTCACCCCCCCACACACGCACTAACCACCCCACACACACACTAACGCCCCACACACACAATCCCCCAACACACACTGACCCCCCCACTCACAAACTAACACCCCCACACACACTAAACCCCACACAAACTAACTCCCCAGCACACACTAATCCCCCCCAACACACTTACCATCCCCATACACACTACCCCCCCACCACATGCACCAACTGCCCCACACACACTAACCCCCCAGACACACTAAAACCCCCAAACACACGAACGCCCCACACACAAAGCCCTCCCACACTACCTCCCCCACACTCACTAACCACTCCACACACACACAAGCCCACACACACACTAACACATCCCCAAACACACTAACCCCCCCCCCCCCACACACCCACATTAGCCCCCCCCCCCCCAGGCACACTAACCACCACACACACTAAACCCCCTACCACACACTAACCCCCACACCCACTAAACCCCACACACACTAACTCCCCCGCACACACTAAACCCCCCAACACACTTACCTATTCCCACACACACTAACCCCACACACACTACCTCCCACACACACACGAACCACCCCCAACACACACTAACCCCCCAACTCACACTAACTCACCACACACAAACCCCACTACACTCTAACCCCCCCCCCCACACACACACACTAATCCCCCACACACACTCATCCCCACACACACTAACCCCCCCACACACACTAACCCCCCACACACACTTACCCAGCCCCTCACACACTAAACCCCACACACACACTAATTCTCACACACTAACTCACCCACACACACTAACACCCATACACACACTAACACCCCGGCACACACTAACACCCTAACACACTAACCCATCCCCACACACACTAACCACTCTCCCACACACACACCGACTGCCAAACACACACTAACCCCCCCAAACACACTAACCCCCACACACACTAACCCCCCCACATACACCAGCTCCCCCACACACACTAACCACACCCACACACGAACCCCCACACACACTAACCCCCCCCCCCCCACACACTAACCCGTCCCCACACACGCAAACCCCCATGCACACTAACCCCACACACACACTAATCCGCCACACACACACTAACCCCCCCCCCGCACACTAACCCCCCCCCACAATAACCCATCCCCACACACACTAACACTCACCCACACACACACTACCCCCCCCACACACACACTAACCCCCCACACACACACTACCTCACCCCACACACACTAACGCACACCCACACACACTAACCCCCCACACACACAAATTAACCACCGCACACACACTCACACTAACCTCCCCCACACACACAGACCCATCGCCACACACATTAACCCCCCCCCCCCCCCACACACTAACCCCCAAACACAGTCTAACACCTACCACACATACTAACGCCCTCACACACAACCCCCCCCATACACACAAACCCCCAGAACACACACTAACCCTCCACACACACTACATCCCCCACACTCACTGACACCCCCACATACACTCACCCCCTACACACTCTCTAAACCCCCCACACACACTAACCCTCGCACACACACTAACCCTCGCACACACACTAACCCCCCACACACACTAACTCCCCACATCACTAACCCCCCCACAAACTAATCCGCAACACACACTAACCCCACACACACACACTAACACCCCTACACACAACACCCCCAACACGCACACTAACACCCCCCCCACACACTAAACTCCCCAGACACACACTAACCCCTCTCCCACACACACTAAACCCCCCAGACACACACTGACACCGCCAGACACACACGAACGCCCCATACACACTAAACCCCCACACACACTAGCCCCCGCCAACGCACACTCACCCCCCCTACACGCACTAACCACCCCACACACACACTAACGCCCCACACACACAATCCCCCAACACACACTAACCCCCCCACTCACACACTAACACCCCCACACACACACTAACCCCTCCACCCCACTCACTAACCCCCCACACACACTAACACCCCCACACACACTCACCCATCCCATACACACTGACCCATCCCCACACACACTAACCCCCCCCCCCACACACACCAACCCGTCACACACACTAACCACTCCCCACACACACACTAACACCCCACACACACACTGGCCCATCCCCACACACACTAACCCCCACACACAGTATAACCCCCCCACACACACACTGACCCATCCGCATACACACTAACCCCCAAACACACTCACCCCCCACAAACACTAACCCCCCCACAAACATACTAACCCCCCACACACCCTAACATCCACACACACACTAACCCCCACACATACACTAACCCCCCACAGTCTAACCCCCTCACACACTAACCCCCCCACATACTAAACCCCCCCCCCGCACACTAACCCATTCCCACACACACTAACCCCCACACACACAGTAACCCCCCACACACACTAACCCCCTCACACACACCCTATCCTCGCCAGACATTAACCCCCCCACACACACACTGCCCCATCCTCACACACACTAACCACCCCAGACACACTCTAACCCCCCACAGACACTAACCACCCCCACACACACTAACCCTCCACACACACACTCACCCCCCCACACACAAACTAACCCACCCCCACACACACTAACCCCCCACACACACTAAACTACCCACACACAATAACCCCGCCACATACACTGCCCCACCCCCACACACACTAACCCCCCCACACACACTAACCCACCCAGACACACTAACCCCCCACACACACTAACTCCCCCGCACACGCTAACCCCCAAAAAAACTAACCCATCACCACACACACTAACCACCCTCCTACACACACCAACTGCCCAACACACACTAACCCCCCACACACACTATCACCCCCAAACACACTAACCCCCCCACACACACAAAACCCCACACACGCTAACTCCCCCACACACACTAACCGCCCACACAAACACTAACCCCCCCCACACACACACTCACAACGCCCCACCCCCAAGCACACTGACCCCCACACACACTAACCCCCCCCCACACACACTAACCCCCACACACACTAACCCCCCACATACACTAACTCCCCCGCACACAGTAACCCTCCCAACACACTAACCCATCCCCTCACCCACTAACCACCCACACACACTAACTCCGACACACACTCTAACCCCTCAACACACACTAACCCCCCACACACACTAACCGCCACACACAGTAACCCCACCCACACACACTAAGCCCCCCACACACACTAACACCCCCCACACACACTTGCCCCACACACACAATAACCCATCCCCACACACACTACCCCCCCACACACACACTAATCCCCCCCACACACACTAACCCCCACACACACACTAGCCCCCACACACACGTACCGCGCACACAAACACTAACCCCCCACACACACTAACCCACCCCCACACACACTAACCCCCCCCACACACATTAAAAACCCCCACACACAGTAACCCCACCCACACACTCTGACCCATCGCCACACACACTAACCCCCACACACTCACTAACTCCTCCCAGACACTAACGCCCTCCAACACACTAACCCCTCCATACACACTAACACCCCACAACACACACACTAACCCTCCACACACACTAACCCCCACACACAGACTAACCCCACCACACACACTAACCCCCTCACACACAATAATCCCCCCCACATACACTAAGCCCCTACACACACTAAACCCCCCACACACACTAACCCTCCCACACACACTAATCCCCGACACACACTAAACCGCCCACACACACTCACTCCCCCACACACACTAACCCCCCCACATATACTGACCCATCCCCACACACACTAACCCCCACCCCCACACACACTAACCCACCCCCCACACACACACACTAACCCCCACACACACTAACCCCCCACACACACTAATCCGCCACACACACACTAACCCATCCCCACACGCACTAACCCCCCACACAGACTTCCGGGTGCGGCTATGCAGAGCTCGGTCGCATATTCGGTAGCTCCCACGTGGAACGGACTTTTGGGCTCTTTTACAGGGCCCCCACGGCATTTGTTTGACATTTCCCGGTGTGGGAATAAGACTGCAGCATTCCCCTGACAGCGCCCCCCCCCCCCCCCCCACCCAGGAATGTTATGTATTTTGGCTACCAGACCAGGCAGAAACAGTAAAAGATTTGTTCTTGAAATGCAGGAATAGACAAAGGCCTCTTCCAGCATGCAGGAGGGGGAAGGGGAAGCTTAAAGCGGCAATCTGACTTGACTCTATCAAAGGTGAATTCTAGCAGCAGAGGGAACAACTGTGAAAAGATCTACCAAGGCCATTGAAGAAGCAGGGTTGAGGCTTCCGGTGGCGGCCATGGAGGAGTAGGTCGCGCATTCGGCAGCTCCCGTCTGGAACGGACTCTCAGACGTTTTTCAGGAGTTTCCATATACTTTTTGGGGCAGACTGGTGAAGCGAACACTGCCAAAGGGAATCCCTCTCGACTTCCGGTTGTGGCTATGTGGTGCTAAGCCGCATGATTCGGCAGCTCCCGCTACCACGGACTTTCGGGCTCGTTATTTTTATTTTTTTGACGCAGCCCGTGGGGAAGGGAAGAGAGAGGTCATCCTCCAACTTCGATGAAACGGACCAGAAGTGTAACGGCCAAAGGAACGGCACTGGAGCAACGGGAGAAGCGAGGGAAAGAAAACAAAATGGCGGCGGCCAGGGACAAAGGGGAGCTGCAGGAGTTCATCAAGCGCTGCTTCGAGGAGCAGCGCGAGGAGATGCGCAAGGAAATGTTGGCGCCTATGCTTTCGGCAATTGAAGGACTCGGGATCACCCAGAAGGCCCACGAAGCTAAGATCCAGGAGGTACAGAAAAGAGTCAGTCAGAACGTGGACGAGCTCGTGGGCCTGGCGGTGAGAGGGGAGCAGAACGAGGCGCTACACAAGAGGTGGGCGGGAAGACTCGAGGACCTGGAGAACAGGTCGAGGAGAAAGAATCTGTGAATCCTGGGTCTCCCTCAGGGAGTGGAGGGGGCTGATGCCAGGGCATACGCGAGCATGATGCTCGAGGCGATGATGGGCATGAAGGCCCCGTCGAGGCCGCTGGAGTTGGACGGGGCACATCGGGTGCTGGCGAAGAAGCCCCAGGCAAATGAGCCGCCAAGGGCGATGGTGGTGAGGTTCCACCGGTTCACGGACAGAGAGTGGGTCCTGAGATGGGCCAAGAAGGAACGGAGCAGTAAGTGGGACAATGCAGAGATCCGAATATACCCGGACTGGAGCACGGAGGTTGCAAAGCGGAGAGCGGGTTTCAACCGGGCCAAAGCGGCGTTGTACCGGAAAGAAGTGAAATTCGGAATGCTGCAGCCAGCGCGACTGTGGGTCACATACAAGGGCCAACACTATGACGTCGAAACGCCTGAAGAGGCGTGGACCTTTGTACAAGTCGAAAAGTTGGACTCTAACTGAGGGTTTGTGAGGGTGGGGGGGATGTTTTGGGGTGTGATGCGTGATGGTTGTTGTATATAGCGTCCAGGAAATGTTACATGGGCTGGGGGAGAGAGACAAGGCCGCGACAGGAGCTGCGCCAGAGGGGGCGGAGCGGGCTTTGGAAAGGCGGGAAGGGGAACGAAGGAATGCATATGGATTGGGAGACTCCCACGCGGGGAGGTAAATGGGACGGTGGGGGAAGCCGGGGTCAGCAGGCGTGAGCTGACTTACGGGAGTGACATGGGGGGAGCAAAAAAGCTAGACAGGGGCCTAGCGTGGGGGAGGGTAGGGGGGAAAGGGGGAAAAAGGGTTGCTGCTGCACTGGCCGTAAGGGAATGGGACACAGAAGAGGTGGTCGGGACGCGGGTCCCCCCTCTGGTGGACTGGAGGGTGAGGGAGGCGTGGACACGGGACTGGCCCAGAAAAAGAGATGGCTAGTCGGCGGCGCTTGGGGGCGGGGGGGGCGGGGTGAGAGCCCCTCCAATCCGGCTGATAACATGGAATGTGAGGGGCCTGAATGGGCCGGTGAAGAGGGTTTGAGTGTTCGCGCCCTTAAAGGGACTGAAGGCAGACGTGATCATGCTCCAAGAGACACACCTGAAGGTGGCGGACCAGGTCAGGCTAAGAAAGGGTTGGGTAGGACAGGTAGTCCACTCGGGACTGGACGTGAAGAATAGAGGGGTGCCAATATTGGTGGGAAAGCGGGTGTCATTTGAGTCCAAGACTATTGTAGCAGACAATGGAGGGCGATATGTAATGGTGAGCGGTCGGCTGCAAGGGACGTGGATGGTGTTGGGAAACGTATACACCCTGAACTGGGTTGATGCAGGATTCATGAAGCGCATATTGGGGCGCATTCCGGACCTTGAGATAGGAGGCCTGATAATGGGAGGGGACTTCAATACAGTGTTGGATCCAGCACTGGACCGCTCCAAATCAAGGACTGGAAAGAGGCCGGCGGCGGCCAAGGTACTTGGGGGGTTTATGGATCAGATGGGGGGGGGGGTGGACCCATGGCGGTTTGCAAGGCCGCAGGCCAGGGATTTTTCTTTCTTCTCCCATGTACACAAAGCCTACTCCCGGATAGATTTCATTGTTCTGGGGAAGGGGGCTCATCCCGAGGGTGGAGGGGACGGAGTATTAGGCTATAGCCGTTTCGGACCATGCACTGGGTGGAACTGGAGCTGGGAGAGGAGAGGGACCATCGCCCCTTTAGGCGGCTGGATGTGGGACTGCTGGCGGACGAGGTGGTGTGTGGGAAGGTGAGGGGGTGTATCGAAACGTACTTGGAGGCCAACGACAACGGGGAGGTGCGGGTGGGGTTGGTATGGGAGGCGTTAAAGGCGGTTATCAGGGGAGAGCTAATTTCCATTAGGGCTCATAGGGAGAAGACAGAGGGTATGGAAAGGGAGAGGTTAGTGGGGGAGATTTGAGAGTGGACAGGAGATACGCAGAGGCACCGGAGGAAAGATTACATGGTGAAAGACGACGGCTCCAAACGGAGTTTGAACTGTTGACCACAGGGAAGGCGGAGGCACAGTGGAGGAAAGCGCAGGGGGCGACCTACGAGTACGGGGAAAAGGCTAGTCGGATGCTGGCACACCAGCTCCGTAAGAGGATGGCAGCGAGGGAAATAGGGAGAGTCAAAGATGGAAGGGGAGCCACGGTTCGGAGTGCGACGAAAATAAACGAGGTATTCAAGGCCTTTTATGAAGAGCTGTCCAGATCCCAGCCCCCAGCAGGGGAACAGGGGATGAGACGATTCCTAGATCAGCTGAGATTCCCGAGGGCAGAGGAGCAAGAGGTGGCTGGTTTGGGGGCACCAATTGGGTTGGAGGAGCTGAGCAAGGGTTTGGGGAGCATGCAGGCGGGGAAGGCCCGGGACAGTACGGATTCCCGGTGGAGTTCTACAGGAAGTACGCAGACCTGTTGGCCCCGCTACTGGTGAGGACCTTTAATGAGGCAAGAGAGGAGGGGACCCTGCCCCCGACAATGTCGGAAGCGACAATTTCTTTGATCCTAAAGCGGGACGAGGACCCACTGAAATGTGGATCATACAGGCCGATCTCGCTCCTCAATGTGGATGCAAAGTTGCTGGCAAAAGTGCTGGCCACGAGGATCGAGGACTGTGTCCCGGGAGTAATCCACGAGGACCAAACGGGATTTGTAAAGGGCAGGCAACTAAACACCAATGTGCGGCGGCTCTTAAACGTGATAATGATGCCATCGGAGGAGGGAGAGGCGGAGATAGTGGCAGCTATGGACGCGGAGAAGGCCTTTGACCGAGTAGAGTGGGAGTACCTCTGGGAGGTGCTGCGTAGGTTTGGGTTCGGGGTAGGGTTCAGCAATTGGGTTAAGCTCCTTTACAGAGCCCCGCTGGCGAGTGTGGTGACGAACCTGCGGAGGTCGGAGTACTTTTGACTGTACCGAGGGACGAGGCAGGGGTGCCCCCGTCCCCCCTGTTCGCATTGGCGATCGAACCATTGGCCATGACATTGAGGGAGTCTAATAAATGGAGGGGGGTGGTCCGAGGGGGAGAAGAGCATCGGGTGTCGCTATATGCGGATGACCTGTTGCTGTACGTGGCGGATCGAATGGAGGGGATGGTGGAGGTCATGCAGACTCTAAGGGAGTTTGGGGAGTTTTCGGGCTATAAGCTCAATGTAGGGAAGAGTGAGCTCTTTGTATTACAGGCGGGGGACCAAGAAAGAGGGATAGGGAACCTACCGCTGAGGAGGGCGGAGGGGAGCTTTCGGTATCTGGGAATCCAGATAGCCAGGAGTTGGGGGACCCGACATAAATTGAATCTGACGAGGTTGGTGGAGCAAATGGAGGAGGATTTCCAAAGATCGGACATGTTACCGCTCTCGCTGGCGGGTAGAGTGCAGTCGGTCAAAATGGTGGTCCTTCCGAGGTTTCTGTTTGTGTTTCAGTGCCTTCCCATCGTGATCACTGAGGCCTTTTTTCAGAGAGTAGGCAGAAGTATTATGGGGTTTGTGTGGGCGAATAAGACCCCGAGAGTGAGGAGAGGGTTCCTGGAACGCAGTAGGGACCGAGGAGGGTTGGCGCTGCCAAACCTGGGGAGCAACTGGGCAGCAAATGTGGCGATGATCCGCAAGTGGGTTATGGAGGGAGAGGGGGCGGCATGGAAGAGGATGGAGATGGCGTCCTGTAAAGGAACGGTCCTGGGGGCGTTGGTGACGGCACCGCTGCCGCTCTCGCCGACAAAGTATGCCACGAGCCCGGTGGTGGCTGCAACGCTAAGGATCTGGGGCCAGTGGACACGACACCGGGGTGCAATGGGAGCATCGGTGTGGTCTCCGATCATGGGTAACCACCGGTTTGTCCTGGGGAAGATGGACGGAGGGTTCCAGAGCTGGCATCGGGCGGGGATTGGAAGAATGGGGGACCTGTTCATCTACGAGATGTTTGCGAGCCTAGGGGCACTGGAGAAGTTCGAGTTACCCCCGGGAAATGCCTTTAGATATATGCAGGTGAGGGCTTTTGTGAGGCGACAGGTGAGGGAATTCCCGTTGCTCCCGGCACAAGAAGTTCAAGATAGGGTGATCTCGGTTGTATGGGCCGGGGAGGGCAAGGTGTCGGAAGTACACCAGGAGTTGAAAGAAGAGGGGGAAGCGCTGGTAGAAGAGTTGAAGGGTAAATGGGAGGAGGAGCTGGGGGAGGAGATCGAGGAAGGTCTGTGGCCTGATGCTCTAGGTAGGGTTAATTCCTCCTCCTCGTGTGCCAGGCTCAGCCTGATACAATTTAAGGTGGTCCACAGAGCGCACTTGACGGGGGCGAGGTTGAGTCGGTTCTTTGGGGTAGAGGACAGATGTGGAAGGTGCTCAGGGAGCCCGGCGAACCATGTCCATATGTTTTTGTCATGCCCGGCACGGGAGGGGTTCTGCAGACGAGTGGCGGGAGCAATATCTCAGGTGGTGAAAGTCCGGGTCAAGCCAAGCTGGGGGCTAGCAATATTTGGAGTAGTGGACGAACCGGGAGTGCAGGAGGCGAAAGAGGCCGGCATTCTGGCCTTTGCGTCCCTAGTAGCCCGGCGAAGGATCTTGCTAATGTGGAAGGAGGCGAAGCCCCCCATCCTGGAGGCCTGAATAAATGATATGGCTGGGTTCATAAAGTTGGAGAGGATTAAGTTCGCCTTGAGAGGGTCTGCGCAGGGGTTCTACAGGCGCTGGCAACCGCTCCTAGACGATCTCGCGGAGCATTAGAGGAAGGTCGGTCAGCAGCAGCGGCAACCTTGGGGGGAGGGGGGTGGAGGGCACGTCCTGGGAGAGTGGGGGAAAGGGGGGAGAAAGGGGGGACTGCCTGGGAGGGTGGATGAGCAAGAGATAACATGAAGAGTTGGGGAAACTGGCACGTACGGGTGAGGGCCAGGGTACAAAGCTGTGTAAATATATCATTTTGCCATGTATATATCTTGCTCTGCGCGATTTATCGTTTTTTTTTGTTACGAGGAGGGGGGGCGTTATTGTTTATAAGGGAGAAAAATTGTGTTAAAAAACTTAAATAAATATATATATTTTTTTAAAGTTTCACTAATGGCGCCTAAATCATAGTCATTTACGATGATTTGCACCATCAACTCATTTACCTTATTCCGAATACTACGAGCATTCAGGTAAAGTACACTTATGTTGGCTTTTTTTACCTCTGTTCTGAATCTTAACACCTCGATCAGTAACCTCTCCTAAGTTATATTTCCTCTTAACCTTTCTCCTAATTTTTCTTGTTGTTGAACCCATATCTTCATGTAACAACCTGCCGCGTCGCTTACCATTAATGTTTTCACTTCCCGTTTTATTCCTTTTATATTTCCTGGTCCTATTCACTGAGCTCCCCTCAGTCACTGTACCACATTACCCAGACTAACTTCCCAAAAACACAAACTCCAGAACACCATCCACATCACCTCCACTAACTTCCCAGTAGCACAACCTCCACACACATCTTTCCATCACCTCCACTAACTTCCCAATAACACAACCGACAGAATCACAGTCTGATCACCTCCACTAACTCATCAGTAGCACAACCTCCAGAAACCCATCCATAGCTCCTCCACTAACTTCCCCATAACACAATCTCCACAAACATATTCACATCACCTCCACTAACTTCCCAATGACACAACCTCCAGAAACGCATCCTCATCACCCCCACGAACTTCCCAATAGCACAACCTCCAGAAATCCATCATCATCACCTCCACTAACGTCCCAGGAACACAATCACCATAAACGCATCCTCATCACCTCCAATAACTTCCCAATAACACAACCTCCAGAAACACATCCAGCGAACCTCCACTGTTTCCAGTAGGGACTGGTTTAGCACAGGGCTAAATCGCTGGCTTTGAAAGCAGACCATGCGGGACAACTGCACGGTTCAATTCCCGTCCCTGCTTCCCCGAACAGTCGCCGGAAGTTGGCGACTAGGGGCCTTCAGTTGAAGCCTACTTGTAACAATAAGCGATTTTCAATTTTCCTTTTCATTTCAATAACACGACCTTCTGAAACACATCCACAGCACCCCCACCGACACCCTAATAACACAACCTTGGTAAACACATCCTCATCACTTCCACGAAACTTCCAACAACACAATTTCAAAAAACCCAACCACAACAACCCCACTAAATTCCCAATAACACAACCTCCAGAAACACATACACATCACCTCCACTCACGCCCCAATAACACACCCTCCAGAAAAACATCCACATCACCTCCACTAACTCCCCAGTAACACAACCTCCAGAAACACATGCACATCACCTCCACTAACGTCCCAACAACACAACCACCAGAAAACGATCTGCAGCACTTCCACTAACTTCCCAATAACACAACCTCCAGAGACACATCCCCGTCACGCTCACTCACCCCCCCAATAACACAATCTCCAGAAAGACTTCCACATCGCCTCCACTAATTTCCCAATAACACAACCTCCAGAGCCCCATCCACATCACCACCACTAACTCCCCAATAACACAATCTCCAGAAACACACCCACATCACCTCCACTAACTTACCAATAACACAACCTCCAGAATCACATCCACATCACCTCCACTAACTCCCCAATAACACAACCTCCAGAGACCCATCCACATCACCTCCACTAACTTCCCAATAACACAACCTCCAGAAACTCATCCTCATCACCTCCACTAACTTCCCAATAACACAACCTCCAGAGACCAATCCACATCACCTCCACTAACTTCCCAATAACACAACCTCCAGAGACCAATCCACATCACCTCCACTAACTTCCCAATAACACAACCTCCAGAGACCCATCCACATCACCTCCACTAACTTCCCAATAACACAACCTCCAGAGACCCATCCACATCACCTCCACTAACTCCCCAATAACACATCCTCCAGAGACCCATCCACAGCACCTCCACTAACTTCCCAATAACACAACCTCCAGAGACCCATCCACATTACCTCCACTAACTTCCCAATAACACAACCTCCAGAATCACATCCACATCACCTCCACTTACTTTCCAGTAACACAACTTTCAGAAACACATCCACATCACGCTCACTCACTCCCCAATAACACAACCTCCAGAAACACTTCCACATCACCTCCACTAATTTTCCACTAACACAACCTCAAGAGGCCCATCCACATCACCTCCACTAACTCCCCAATAACACAACATCCAGAGACCCATCCGCAGCACCTCCACTAACTTCCCAATAACACAACCTCCAGGAACACATCCACTTCACCTCCACTAACTTCTCAATAACACAACCTCCAGAATCACATCCACATCACCTCCACTAACTCCCCAATAACACAACCTCCAGAAACACATTCACCTCACCGCCACTTACTTCCCAATAACACAACCTCCAGAGACCTATCCACAGCCCCTCCACTATCTTAACAATAATATAACTGGACATGGAATGAAAATTAACTGTTTTCCCATTCGTTGGAAATGGGATAATTTTTTTGCGTGAGACTGTGGAGAATTTCAATCATAGAATGAGAACATTTATATTGAGAGCAGCAAGATTGGGAACCAATGTAGATCAGTGAGTACAGGGATGGTACGTGACTGGTATTGTGTGTGGGTTCGGCTATGGACAGCAGAGTTGGTGGTGATCTGTGCTTCCTGAAGATTAGTAACAGCAATTGGGTGACTAGAATCGAATCGCAATAGTCGAATCTGGATTTGACACAGACACAGATGATGGGTTATTCTGCAGCTATGATGAGGCGATGGCAAGTGGGCAGGATTGGGAATAGAAATAAACATCTGGATATAAATAATTTCAGTGTCAAAGGGAGCGCGGAGATTGTGACCCCAGTCTCCGATTTCAGCCAGAGAGCGGTGTGTGGATACTGGATAGGGACTGAGATTAGTGACTGGCACTGAAGAACATTCATTCAATTTTTCCAAGCTGGAAATGACCAGAGCAATAATACACTTAAAGGAGTTTATATAATAAACAACTGGATAGTGAGACTTACCAGGGACACCAACAACAGCCAGGAATGGATAATAACCCGCCTGAATTATCATAAGCACATCTTCGATCCAATCTGGTGAAGGGAAAGGATCTCGAGCAATCCAATAAAGACCCCAAGATAAACTCCTGTCCATTGCTGTAAAGTCCCTGTGGTTAGATCCCAGATTCTGGTCCATTGCTGTAACGTTCCTGTGGGTAGTTTCCAGATTCTGCTCCCTCCTCTCGATCTCTCTGGAGCCGCTGATCTCTGGCAGTGTTGGAATTGACGCTCCCGCTGACAGTTTGGGATAACACAGTGAAAAGAATCGCTTATTAATAGCAGAGACAAACCCTCCAGTGACACGGCTAGATCCATAGAGACTGACATTAATCACAGTTACTAAACAAACACGCTCAGTTAACCCCTTTCAATCCAATACTCTTTATATCACAATGAAATAGAAGATTAACCGGGTCTGGATTGGCTGTGTGACAGTGACTGAGTTATGGAGTGTGGTAATAGTGGACACACTGAACCTGATACTCAATCCTCATTGACATTTGAGTGGTTCCAGGGGACTGGGGCATTTTCACTGTCCCATCCTGGTTATAAATGGAGAGAGAGAGATAAACCCTGGAGTGGCAGAGCAGTCTGTATAATGTTAGTCACCAGGACATTTCTAGGGGTCAGACTGGGCAACAGGAATATTGCTCCTTCGCGAGGACATGGTGTTATGTGACCAGAAACACGGCGACATTCGTGGGAAATCACATCGCATGTTGTTATTGCAGTTATATTTCAAAATAACTGGAGGATTAATGAGGGAACTGAAATGAATTTATGTACTGGAACATAAAAGTCATTTATTACAGTTGTTATCGAGTCCCAAAGCCGTGGATTAGCGGGTCTGTGACAGTGAGAATGTGATATTGGCTAAGAAACAGAAAGCAGAGAGAAGCGATGAATGATAGTTATTCAGACAGGATGGGAGGAGACATTGATGTTCACTCAGGGACCACATGAGAACAATTGCTCTTCAAGATACAATTCACTGCGATAGGCTTCAATGGAAAAAATTTCAACATTCACAAATGACAGACACTCAGCAATGACACAGTGAGCAGGGTAGCAGCAATCTTCAGCAGGATGTTCCCAGATCTGTGAAAGGGAGGGTCACGGGGAAAGTAAATTTAAATCACTGTCGTGTGGGTGATGCATTAGGGAGGCGGGCTGAAGAACAGGAAATATAAACTAAACGGGACAAGTTTCAAACGTGTACAGGAAGGGAGCGGGTACATGTCCACACTTTGCACTGGAAGGTCATGGTGATATGGTTGGAAAAACCTCAGAAGATATTTAACTTGATCAATAGAGGCGGAGACTCCCAGAAGAAGGATGTTAGGATCATAGAGTCATCGAGGTCCAGAGCACAGAAAGGTCATTCGGCCCATCTGGACTGCGCAGGTCAAAAACAACCACCTGAGTATTTGAATCCCACTTTCTAATACTTTGCCAATAGCCTATAGAGTTATAACTAGGTTTATAGAGAGGACCAAAGCGGACAAATTGCTTCTTGTTCTGCCGCTAAATATACAAAAGGATGTGAGGATCTTTGAGAGAAAAAATGGAATGTTGTCAGGGATGAAGGATTTCAGTTGAATGGTGGGATTAGTGAACTGAAATAGTAATCTGTAGATCAGTTTAAGGTAAATAGCAAAGAACAAAGAACAAAGAAACAAAGAAAAGTACAGCACAGGAACAGGCCCATCGGCCCTCCAAGCCCGTGCCGACCATGCTGCCCGACTAAACTAAACTCGTCTACACTTCCGGGGTCCGTCTCACTCTATTCCCATCCTATTCATGTATTTGTCAAGATGCCCCTTAAATGTCACTATCGTCCCTGCTTCCACCACCTCCTCCGGTAGCGCGTTCCAGGCTCCCACTACCCTCTGTGTAAAAACTTGCCTCGTACATCTCCTCTAAACTTTGCCCCTCTCACCTTAATCCTATGCCCCCTAGTAATTTATCCCTCCACCCTGGGGAAAAGACTCTGACTGTCCACTCTGTCTATGCCCCTCATAATTTTACAGACCTCTATCAGGTCGCCTCTCAACCTCCGTCGTTCTAGTGACAACAAACCGAGTTTATTCAACCGCTCCTCATAGGAAGGATGGGGAAGCATTGGAAAGGGTGCAGAGGAGATTTAGCAGAATGTTGCCTGGTATTGAGGGAATATCTTATGAGGAAAGTCTGAGGGACTTGAGGCTGTTTTCGTTAGAGAGAAGAAGGTTCAGAGGTGACTTAATTGAGGCATACAAGATGATCAGAGGATTGGATAGGGTGGCCAGTGAGAGCCTTTTTCCTCGCATGGTGATGTCTAGAACGAGGGGACATAGCTTTAAATTGAGGGGAGATAGATATAAGACAGGTGTCAGAGGTAGGTTCTTTACTCAGAGAGTAGTAAGGACGTAGAATGCCCTGCCTGCAACAGTAGTGGACTCGCCAACACTAAGGACATTCAAATGGGCATTGGATAGACATATGGACAATAAGGGAATAGTGTAGATGGGCTTTAGAGTGGTTTCACAGGTCGGCGCAACATCGAGGGCCGAAGGGCCTGTACTGCGCTGGAATATTATGTGTTCTATGTTCTATAGCTAATGCCCTCCAAACCAAGTAACATCCTGGTAAATCTCTTCTGCACCCCCTCTAAAGCCTCCACACCATTCTGGTAGTGAGGCGACCAGAATCGAACACTATACTCCAAGTGTGGCCTAACTAAGATTCTATACAGTTGCAACATGACTTGCCAATTTCAGCAATTTCACAAAGTACTGCAAATGAGGAAGGAGTTCAGAGAGAGTGAGCAGAAAGGGTTCCACTGGACCCAGCACCAGTAACAAGATTTACAATAATTAATCAAAGACGGCGAGAGCATGTTGATAAGACATTTAATACAGAGTTGTTAGAATCTGGAATACACTGTCTGAAGACACAATGGGAGCATTTTCAATCGTACATTTCACAATGGAACAGGATAATCATCATACCGGGCTACAAAGCGAAGCTGAACAGAATGTCCAGCAGCAGCGCCCCCTCCCTGATGAGCTCAATGCATTCCATGCTCGGTTCGTGCAGGACACCATCAAATGGCTGCCGACTGTCCCAGCAGCCCCGGTCACACCAAACACAACGTTACACCTTCCTAACATAGATTGAGTTCCCCCTGCCACATTGACGAGGGAGCTCGCACTCTGCAAGGGTTTTGGGAAAGACAATCATTCCCACCGCTAAGTCCAGTGGGTGTTGCGACATTATTGACAGGGGATTGTTATATAGAAACATGGAACAACGGAGCAGGAGCAGGCCATTCGGCCCTTTCAGTCTGCTTCACATGCATTGTGTACATCGCTGAACATCCGACTCACTAACATGTTCCTGCTTCCCTCCCTATCCTTCGATCCCGTTAGCCCCAAGTCCCATAACCAACTGCCCCTTGAAAATATGCCATGTTTCAGCTCCAACTACTTTCTGTGGCGGAGAATTCCACAGGCTCGCAGCTCTCTGTGTGAGGAAATGTCTCCTTCTATCAGTTTTAAATGCCTGTCCGTATCCTCAGACTGTGCCCCTAGTTTCGGTCCCCTGTATCATCCGGAACATCATTCCTACATCCACCTTTTTCATAGGTGTCAATGGTCCAGCCCCTCTCATTATTCTGAACTGGAGCGAATATTGTTGCGACCTCCTGGGCGAGTGTGCGGCCAGTTCCGGTCCCACAAACCCCGGAGTCCCAACAGGAGTGAATCAACCAATCATTAGCGTGTTTTCCAAAGGGTTTTAACCATTGACTGCTCCACTGAGTTACTGACACCAGATTTATAGGCAAAATATTAATACACTATTTATCAGCGTCTGAAGGAAATAATCTCCCTATTTGGGAAAAACCCCGTCTGGGTGGAGGGTGGGACGGAGTTTTTCCCAAATAGGGAGATTATTTCCTTCAGACGCTGATAAATAGTGTATTAATATTTTGCCTATAAATCTGGTCGGTACATTTGGGATGTGCGGGGCGGGGGGGGGGGGGGGGGGGGGAGACAGAGGGATGCTGACGGTTGTGGACATGCCCGTACCCGACAGGCTGTCGATTCTGGGAATCTCACAGGAAGCTCCAACTCTCGAGGAAACAGCCTCAGATTGCTGCAGCTGTACAACTTCCCCCACAAGGAGAGTAAACCCTTCCTCCAGAAGCACACACATTCCTGGGCACCGTGGGAGGACTGGATTAGTTGGGGGGGGGCGGCAAATGCGGCCACATACACAGGAGACAGATAGAAAACGTCAGGACTCCACTGGAGGAGACCAGACAAAAGTGTGGGGAGGAACTGGACAGAGAGAGGGAGAGGACTCGAGATCGAGACGCAGCACAGAGTCAACTCCACCTCCTCCTGCGCCGGGCTCAGTCTGATGCAGCACAAGGTGGTGCACAGAGCGACCTCACAAATCCGCGCCTGAGCGGGTTCTTCCCGGAGCTGGTGGACAATGCGAGACGTTCCTGGGGCAGGAACAGCACCCGCATGTGCTGGTCCTGCCCCAGACTCAGGGAATTCTGCACGGCCATCTTCGAGGTTGTGTCCAAGGTGGTGGGAGTCGGGATGGAGCTATACCCGTCTCTAGTGGACTTGGGTGTGTCAGAGCAGCTGGCGCTCTGGTCAGGGAGAGAGGGGGACGCCCTGGCCTTCGGGGTGTCAGAGCAGCCGGAGCTCTGGTCAGGGAGAGAGGGGGACGTCCTGGCCTTCGGGATGCCAGAGCAGCCGGAGCTCTGGTCAGGGAGAGAGGGAGACGCCCTGGCCTTCGGGGTGTCAGAGCAGAGAGAGCTCTGGTCAGGCAGAAAGGGGGACGCCCTGGCCTTCGGGGTGTCAGAGCAGAGAGAGCTCTGGTCAGGGAAAGAGGGGGACGCCCTGGCCTTCGTGGTGTCAGAGCAGCCGGAGCTCTGGTCAGGGAGAGAGGGGGACGCCCTGGCCTTCGGGGTGTCAGAGCAGCCGGAGCTTTGGTCAGGGAGGGAGGGGGACGCCCTGGCCTTCGGGGTGTCAGAGCAGCCGGAGCTTTGGTCAGGGAGGGAGGGGGACGCCCGGGCCTTCGGGGTGTCAGAGCAGCCGGAGCTTTGGTCAGGGAGGGAGGGGGACGCCCTGGCCTTCGGGGTGTCAGAGCAGCCGGAGCTTTGGTCAGGGAGGGAGGGGGACGCCCTGGCCTTCGCCTCACTGATTTCAGGCGGATTCTCCTGCCGGAGGGGGCAGGGGGGTGGTGCGGTGGGGGGGAGTCGACAGCGCCCCCCCCCTCTCCCAGGGCACAGATTGACTCTCAGATCTCGCAAAATTCCTGAGGCTGGAGAAAATAACATTAGAAATAAGAGGGTCTGAGCCGGGATTCCGCAGCACAGGCAGCAAATTCACAAGCCTATCTCCAGCCCTGTTTGCAGCCAGCAGCCAGCCGGGGTGGCGGCTGGAGGAAGGCCATTCATTGGAGGGAGCGCAGGCCTCCCCTACACGGGGAGAAACCGGGGTAACAGTCAGACCCACCCTCCCTGGACCCTACACGGGGACAAACCGGGGTAACAAGCAGACCCACCCTCCCTGGAAGACCTGTGAACCAAGAGAGGAATGGGATCTCACCCCCCCTCCCCCACTATCAGAAAGAAATGGAGAAAGGCAGCAGGGTGGCGCAGTGGTTAGCACTGCTGCCTCAGGGCGCCGAGGTTCCAGGCTCAACCCCGGCTCTGGGTCACTGCCTGTGTGGAGTTTGCACACTCTGCCCGTGTTTGCGTGGGTTTCGCTCCCACAACCCGAGGATGTGCAGGTTAGGTGGGTTGGAGAAATGAATTCGGTTCTCTACATTTATTTATTTTTAAAGAAAGAAGTTTGCAGACAAACAAGGGGAGGAACGCAAAGCGCCTTCACGGTGAAGAGGGAGGGCAGGAATGAGAATAATTGGAATTAAAGGGGAAGGTTCCAGATGAATCTGCGCTGTTGCGGTTGTGGTATTTTTAGGCGCTGGTTTTCTCTGAATGTCTCTGGGGAATGTATTGACACGGGTCAGTACAATTCTCACCTTCCAATATCAGATGGAGCCTTTACACAAGAGATTCAGGTCTGTGCAATTTAAAAACAAAATGTTTTTATTGATGTTTCAAGGAACAGTCACAGAATAGAAAAGAAAAAGAGTTTCTCACATTGAATATTAAACAACGACCAAAAAGAAAGCTACATATCTCACAACCTCCTGCCCTGAGCCCACGCTGTCACCATGGCCGTGACTGGTCTCTGATGCGGGATATTACTGACAGTTTCACATTGCTGTTTATTTGTTGACCCTGGTTTATAGGGTTCCACTGGGGCCCCTGCCGCTTGGCGATAGTGGTTGTCCCCAGTTTCCCCCTCCTGTGACTTGGCGCTCAGCGTTCCTCCCCTTGTTTGTCTGCAGACTTCTTTCTTTAAAAACAAATAAATGTAGAGAACCGAATTCATTTCTCCAACCCACCTAACCTGCACATCCTCTGGTTGTGGGAGCGAAACCCACGCAAACACGGGCAGAGTGTGCAAACTCCACACAGGCAGTGACCCAGAGCCGGGATTGAGCCTGGAACCTCGGCGCCCTGAGGCAGAAGTGCTAACCACTGCGCCACCCTGCTGCCTTTCTCCATTTCTTTCTGATAGTGGGGGAGGGGGGTGGTGAGATCCCATTCCTCTCTTGGTTCACAGGTCTTCCAGGGAGGGTGGGTCTGCTTGTTACCCCGGTTTGTCCCCGTGTAGGGTCCAGGGAGGGTGGGTCTGATTGTTACACCGGTTTCTCCCCGTGTAGGGGAGGCCTGCGCTCCCTCCAATAAATGGCCTTCCTCCAGCCCCCACCCCGGCTGGCTGCTGGCTGCAAACAGGGCTGGAGATAGGCTTGTGAATTTGCTGCCTGTGCTGCGGAATCCCGGCTCAGACCCTCTTATTTCTAATGTTATTTTCTCCAGCCTCAGGAATTTGGCGAGATCTGAGAGTCAATCTGTGCCCCGGGAGAGGGGGGGGGGTCGCTGTCGACTCCCCCCCCCCCCCACCGCACCACCCCCTGCCCCCTCCGGCAGGAGAATCCGCCTGGCAATCAGTGAGGCGAAGGCCAGGGCGTCCCCCTCCCTCCCTGACCAAAGCTACGGCTGCTCTGACACCCCGAAGGCCAGGGCGTCACCCTATCTCCCTGACCAAAGCTCCGGCTGCTCTGACACCCCGAAGGCCAGGGCCTTCCCCTCTCTCCCTGACCAGAGCTCCGGCTGCTCTGACACCACGAAGGCCAGGGCGTCCCCCTCTTTCCCTGACCAGAGCTCTCTCTGCTCTGACACCCCGAAGGCCAGGGCGTCTCCCTCTCTCCCTGACCAGAGCTCCGGCTGCTCTGGCATCCCGAAGGCCAGGACGTCCCCCTCTCTCCCTGACCAGAGCTCCGGCTGCTCTGACACCCCGAAGGCCAGGGCGTCACCCTCTCTCCCTGACCAGAGCTCCAGCTGCTCTGACACACCCAAGTCCACTCGAGACGGGTATAGCTCCATCCCGACTCCCACCACCTTGGACACAACCTCGAAGATGGCCGTGCAGAATTCCCTGAGTCTGGGGCAGGACCAGCACATGCGGGTGCTGGTCCTGCCCCAGGAACGTCTCGCATTGTCCACCAGCTCCGGGAAGAACCCGCTCAGACCCGGCTTTGTGAGGTCGCTCTGTGCACCACCTTGAGCTGCATCAGACTGAGCCCGGCGCAGGAGGTGGTGGAGTTGACTCTGTGCTGCGTCTCGATCTCGAGTCCTCTCCCTCTCTCTGTCCAGTTCCTCCCCACACTTTTGTCTGGTCTCCTCCAGTGGAGTCCTGACGTTTTCTATCTGTCTCCTGTGTATGTGGCCGCATTTGCCGCCCTCCCAACCAATCCAGTCCTCCCACGGTGCCCAGGAATGTGTGTGCTTCTGGGGGAAGGGTTTACTCTCATTGTGGGGGAAGTTATACAGCTGCAGCAATCTGAGGCTGTTTCCTCGAGAGTTGGAGCTTCTCTGTGAGATTCCCAGAATCGACAGCCTGTCGGGTACGGACATGTCCACAACCGTCAGCATCCCTCTGTCTACCCCCCCCCCCCCCCCGCACATCCCAAATGTACCGTCCATCCCTGCCGGCCCGAACCTGTACTATGCAGCGAGGAGGGCCTGCGGGCTTCTCGCCCAGTTCAATAATAATAGTCACTTATTGTCACAAGTAGGCTTCAATGAAGTTACTGTGAAAAGCCCCAAGTCGCCACATTCCGGCGCCCGGCGCATGAATTGTTTCCACGTCATTAAGTTGGCTCCTACCACTGGGCTCCTGAGTGTGTGTGTGGGCTGGCCGGGAGTGGCCTGGAGTGGTCACTGTGTGGTGCATCATTAATTACAACGGTCGCAAGGTGGAATTTTATTATTTACAGTGGTCCCTGTATAGTATCTCATTCTTTACAATGGTCCCTGGGGAATATGTCGTTATTTACAGTGGTCCCTGTGTCGTGCATCATTATTTACAACGGTCCCAGGCTGGAATTTCATTATTTACAGCTGTCTCTGAGTAGTATATCTTTGTTCAAAGTGGTCCCTGGCTAGTTTATCATTATTTACATTGGTTCCTAGGTAGTATATCATTATTTACAGTTGTCCCTGGATAGTATAACATTATTCACAGTGGTCCCTGGATAGTATGTCATTATTTAACACGGTCACTGCGTAGTACATCATTATTTACTATGGTCCCAGGGTGAAAGTTTATTATTTACAGTTGTCCCTGTGTAGTTAATCATTATTTACATTGGTCCCTGTAGAGTATATCATTATTTACTGTGCTCCCGGGGTAGTATATCATTCTTTCCAGTGGTTCCCTGGGGAGTAAATCATTATTCACAGTTGTCCCTGGGTAGTATATCATTATTTACAGTGTCCCCCAGGTAGTATATCATTATTACCAGTGGCCCTTGGACAGTATATCAATTTTACAGTGGTCTCTGGATAGCACATCATTATTTACAACGGTCACAGGATGGAATTTCTTTATTTACAGTGGTCCCTGTGTCGTACATCATTGTTTACAACGGTCCCAGGGAGGAATTTCATTACTTACAGTGATCCCTGGATAGTATATCATTATTTACAGTGGTCCCTGGGTAGAATATCATTATTTACAGTGGTCCCTTGGTAGTACATCATTATTTACAGTGGTCCCTGGGTGGTATATCATTATTTACAGAGATCCCTGGGTGGTATATCATTATTTACAGAGGTCCCTGAGTGGTATAGCATTATTTACAGTGGTCCCTGGGTAGTACATCATTTTTTACAGTGGTCCCTGGGTAGTACATCATTATTTACAGTGGTCCCTGGGTGGTATACCATTATTTACAGAGGTCCCTGGGTAGTACATCATTATTTACAGTGGTCCCTGGGTAGTACATCATTATTTACAGTGGTCCCTGGGTAGTACATCATTATTTACAGTGATCCCCGGGTAGTACATCATTATTTACAGTGGTCTCTGGGTGGTATATCATTATTTACAGAGGTCCCCGAGTACAATATCATTATTGACAATGGTCCCCAGATAGTATATCATTATTTCCAGTGGCCCATGGGCAGTTTATCATTATTCACATTTGTCCCTGGGCAGTATGTCATTATTTACATTATTTCGCTGTGTAGTACATCATTATTTACAACGTTCCCGGAGTGGAATGTCATTAATTACAGTAGTCCCTCGATAGTACCTCATTAATTACAGTGCTCCCTGAGTAGAATATACATATTCACAATGGTCCCTGGGTAGTATATCTTTATTTACAGTGGTCCCTGGGTAGTATATCATTATTTACAGTGGTCAATGGAGAGTATAATATTATTTACAGTGGTCTCTGGATACTATAACATTATTTACAGAAGTCACTGGATAGAATATCATTATTAAAGTGGTCACTGTGTGGTGCATCATTAATTACAACGGTCGCAAGGTGGAATTTTATTATTTACAGTGCTCCCTGTAAAGTATCTCATTCTTTACAATGGTCCCTGGGCAATATGCCGTTATTTACAGTGGTTCCTGGGCAATATGTCGTTATTTACAGTGGTCCCTGTGTTGTACATCATTATTTACAACAGCCCCAGGGTGGAATTTGATTATTTACAGTGGTACCTGGGTCGTATATCTTTATTCAAAGTGGTCCCTGGCTAGTTTGTCGTTATTTACATTGGTCCCTAGGTAGTATATCATTATTTACAGTTGTCCCTGGATAGTATAACATTATTTACAGTGGTCCCTGGATAGTATATCATTACTTAGCGTGGTCACTGCGTAGTACATCATTATTTACTACGGTCCCAGGGTGAAATTTTATTATTTACTGTTGAACATGTGTAGTTTGTCATTATTTACAGCGGTTCCTGAGTGGTATATCATTACAAACAGCGGTTCCTGTGTAGTATATCATTATTTCCAGTGGTTCCGGTGTAGTATATCATTATTTACAGTGGTCCCTGGGTGGTATATCATTATTTACAGAGATCCCTGGGTGGTATATCATTATTTACAGAGGTCCCTGAGTGGTATAGCATTATTTACAGTGGTCCCTGGGTAGTACATCATTTTTTACAGTGGTCCCTGGGTAGTACATCATTATTTACAGTGGTCCCTGGGTGGTATACCATTATTTACAGAGGTCCCTGGGTAGTACATCATTATTTACAGTGGTCCCTGGGTAGTACATCATTATTTACAGTGGTCCCTGGGTAGTACATCATTATTTACAGTGATCCCCGGGCAGTACATCATTATTTACAGTGGTCTCTGGGTGGTATATCATTATTTACAGAGGTCCCCGAGTACAATATCATTATTGACAATGGTCCCCAGATAGTATATCATTATTTCCAGTGGCCCATGGGCAGTTTATCATTATTCACATTTGTCCCTGGGCAGTATGTCATTATTTACATTATTTCGCTGTGTAGTACATCATTATTTACAACGTTCCCGGAGTGGAATGTCATTAATTACAGTAGTCCCTCGATAGTACCTCATTAATTACAGTGCTCCCTGAGTAGAATATACATATTCACAATGGTCCCTGGGTAGTATATCTTTATTTACAGTGGTCCCTGGGTAGTATATCATTATTTACAGTGGTCAATGGAGAGTATAATATTATTTACAGTGGTCTCTGGATACTATAACATTATTTACAGAAGTCACTGGATAGAATATCATTATTAAAGTGGTCACTGTGTGGTGCATCATTAATTACAACGGTCGCAAGGTGGAATTTTATTATTTACAGTGCTCCCTGTAAAGTATCTCATTCTTTACAATGGTCCCTGGGCAATATGCCGTTATTTACAGTGGTTCCTGGGCAATATGTCGTTATTTACAGTGGTCCCTGTGTTGTACATCATTATTTACAACAGCCCCAGGGTGGAATTTGATTATTTACAGTGGTACCTGGGTCGTATATCTTTATTCAAAGTGGTCCCTGGCTAGTTTGTCGTTATTTACATTGGTCCCTAGGTAGTATATCATTATTTACAGTTGTCCCTGGATAGTATAACATTATTTACAGTGGTCCCTGGATAGTATATCATTACTTAGCGTGGTCACTGCGTAGTACATCATTATTTACTACGGTCCCAGGGTGAAATTTTATTATTTACTGTTGAACATGTGTAGTTTGTCATTATTTACAGCGGTTCCTGAGTGGTATATCATTACAAACAGCGGTTCCTGTGTAGTATATCATTATTTCCAGTGGTTCCGGTGTAGTATATCATTATTTACAGTCGTCCCTGGGTAGTATGTGATTATTTTCAGTGGTCCAATCGGGAAATTCCACCCTGGGACTTTGCAAATAATGAGGTAAATTTCCCGATTTACATTGGTCCCTGGGTAGTATATCATTATGTTGAACGGTCCCATGGTGGAATTTCATTAATAACAGAGATCCCTGCATAGTATATCATTATTTACAGAGTCCCTGGGAAGTATATCATTATTTACAGTGGTCCCTGGGCAGTATGTCATTACTTATAGTGGTTTCTGTGCAGTACATCATTATTTACAACGGCCAAAGGGTGAAATTTCAATATTTACAGTGGTCCCTTGATAGTATATCATTATTTACAGTTGTCCCTGTGTGGTACGTCATCATTTACAGTCGTCCCTGGGTAGTATATCTTTATTTACAGTGTTCTCTGGATTGTATGTCATTATATACAGTGTTCCCTGCGTAGTATATCATTATTTACGTGGTCCCTGGTAGGATGTCATTATTTTCAGTGGTCGTTGGGCAGCATGTCATTTACAGTGGTCCCTGTGTTGTACATCATTATTTACAGTTAAAAACACTTACCTTTGCAGGTGCAGGCCAGTCGATTTCAGCGGGAGCGGGGCGTTAGTGATTTCTGGGAGACCTTCACAGGAGCAGGCTAGTCAATTTCAGCGGGAGCAGTGCGCAAGTGATTTCTGGGAGGTAGGTTTCTCCTTTAAAAACACTTACATTTGCAGGAGCAGGCCAGTCGATTTCAGCGGGAGCGGTGCGTAAGTGATTTCTGGGAGGCCTTCACAGGAGCAGGCTAGTCAATTTCAGCGGGAGCAGTGCGCAAGTGATTTCTGGCAGGTAAGTTTCTCCTTTAAAAACACTTACCTTTGCAGGAGCAGGCCAGTCTATTCCAGCGGGAGCGGAGCAGGCTAGTCAATTTCAGCGGGAGCAGTTCGTTAGTGATTTCTGGGAGGTAGATTTCTCCTTTAAAAACACTTACCTTTGCTGGAGCAGGCCAGTCTATTCCAGCGGGAGCGGTGCGTTCGTGATTTCTGGGAGACCTTCACAGGAGCAGGCGAGTCAACTTAAGCGGGAGCAGTGCGCAAGTGATTTCTGGGAGGTAGGTTTCTCCTTTAAAAACACTTACCTTAGCAGGAGCAGGCCAGTAGATTTCAGCGGGAGCGGTGCGTTAGTGAATTCTGGGAGACATTCACAAGAGCAGGCCAGTCGATTTCAGTGGGGGCGGTGCGTTCGTGATTTCTGGGAGACCTTCACAGGAGCAGGCGAGTGAATTTCAGCGGGAGCAGTGCGCAAGTGATTTCTGGGAGGTAAGTTTCTCCTTTAAAAACACTTGCCTTTGCAGGAGCAGGCCAGTCGATTTCAGCGGGAGCAGTGCGTTAGTGATTTCTGGGACACCTTCACAGGAGCAGGCGAGTCAATTTCAGTGGGAGCAGTGCGCAAGTGATTTCTGGGAGGTACGTTTCTCCTTTAAAAACACTAACCTTAGCAGGAGCAGGCCAGTAGATTTCAGCGGGAGCGGTGCGTTAGTGAATTCTGGGAGACCTTCACAAGAGCAGGCCAGTCGATTTCAGTGGGGGCGGTGCGTTCGTGATTTCTGGGAGACCTTCACAGGAGCAGGCTAGTCGATTTCAGCGGGAGCGGTGCGTTAGTGATTTCTGGGAGACCTTCACAGGAGCAGGCGAGTGAATTTCAGCGGGAGCAGTGCGCAAGTGATTTCTGGGAGGTAAGTTTCTCCTTTAAAAACACTTACCTTTGCAGGAGCAGGCCAGTCGATTTCAGCGGGAGCGGTGCGCAAGTGGTTTCTGGGAGACCTTCACAGGAGCAGGCTAGTCAATTTCAGCGGGAGCAGTGCGCAAGTGATTTCTGGGAACTAAGTTTCTCCTTTAAAAACACTTACCTTTGCAGGAGCAGGCCAGTCGATTTCGGCGGGAGCGGTGCGTTAGTGATTTCTGGGACACCTTCACAGGAGCAGGCGAGTCAATTTCAGTGGGAGCAGTGCGCAAGTGATTTCTGGGAGATACGTTTCTCCTTTAAAAACACTTACCTTTGCAGGAGCAGGCCAGTCGATTTCAGCGGGAGCGGTGCATTAGTGATTTCTGGGAGACCTTCACAGGAGCAGGCGAGTCAATTTCAGCGGGAGCAGTGCGCAAGTGATTTCTGAGAGGAGCAGATCTTGGAGTTTCAGCCTGAGCGGAACGCAGAGGCAGCTGGTGGGTGAGTATTTAGGTAAACACTTACCTGTTCCCGTTTTAGGTCCCTCTTTGCTGTGGTTATTTTAGTGTTTAACGCGGGAACAGGAAGTTCGACCCGCGGACTTCTGGGAAGTCCCTCACCAATAAATTCTGGTGGAGAGGAAACCCGAGACACTACACGTGTAGTGTCTCCCACCCGCCCTCCTCCTTTAACCTAATAATAAAGCCCATTGGTGTGAGGTAAGTACCATATTTTATTATTATTATTTTTTAAAAATGTATTTAGTTGTTAGCCAGATCTTGGTAGAAAGTTAGAGGGATGGCAGGGAAGGGAGTGCAATGTCCCTCCTGCAGGATGTTTGAGGTGAGGGATGCCGTTAGTGTCCCAGCGGATTTGACCTGCAGGAAGTGCTGCCATCTCCAGCTCCTCCAAGATCGAGTTTGGGAACTGGAGCTGGAGTTGGAAGAACGTCGGATCATTCGGGAGGCAGAGGGGGTCATAGATAGCAGCTTTAGGGAATTAGCTACACCAAAGATTGGAGATAGGTGGGTAACTGTAAGAGGGACTGGGAAGAAGCAGTCAGTGCAGGGATCCCCTGCGGTCGTTCCCCTGAGAAACAAGTATACCGCTTTGGATACTTGTGGGGGGGGGGGGGGCGGGGACTTACCAGGGGTAAGTCAGTCGTACGGGCCTCTGGCACGGAGTCTGTCCCTGTTGCTCAGTAGGGAAGGGGGGAGAGGAGCAGAGCATTAGTAATTGGGAAATCGATAGTCAGGGGCACAGATAGGAGATTTTGTGGGAGCGTGAGAGACTCACGTTTGGTATGTTGCCTCCCAGGTGCAAGGGTACGTGATGTCTCGGATCGTGTTTTCCGGGTCCTTAACGGGGAGCGGGAGCAGCCCCAAGTCGTGGTCCACATTGGCACGAATGACATAGGTAGGAAAGGGGACAAGGATGTCAGGCAGGCTTTCAGGGAGCTAGGATGGATGTTCAGAACTAGAACAAACAGAGTTGTTATCTCTGGGATGTTGCCCGTGCCACGTCATAGTGAGATGAGGAATAGGGAGAGAGAGCAATTAAACACGTGGCTACAGGGATGGTGCAGGCGGGAGGGATTCAGATTTCTGGATAACTGGGGCTCTTTCTGGGGAAGGTGGGACCTCTACATACAGGATGGTTTACATCTGAACCTGAGGGGCACAAATATCCTGGGGGGAGATTTGTTAGTGCTCTTTGGGGGGGGGGGGGGGGGTGTTTAAACTAATGCAGCAGGGGCATGGCAACCTGGATTGCAGTTTTAGAATAAGGGAGAATGAGAGTATAGAGGTCAGGAGCACAGGTTTGACGTCGCAGGTGGGGGCCAGTGTTCAGGTAGGTGGTTTGAAGTGTGTCTACCTCAATGCCAGGAGTATACGAAACAACGTAGGGGAACTGGCAGCATGGGTTGGTACGTGGGACTTCGATGCTGTGGCCATTTCGGAGACATGGATAGAGCAGGCACATGAATGGCTGTTGCAGGTTCCGGGGTTTAGGTGTTTTAGTAAGCTCAGAGAAGGAGGCAAAAGAGGGGGAGGTGTGGCGCTGCTAGTCAAGAGCAGTATTACGGTGGTGGAGTGGATGCTAGATGGGGAATCATCTTCCGAGGTAGCATGGGCTGAGGTTAGAAACAGGAAAGGAGAGGTCACCCTGTTGGGAGTTTTTTATAGGCCTCCTAATAGTTCTAGGGTTGTAGAGGAAAGGATGGCGAGGATGATCCTGGATAACAGCGAAAGTAACAGGGTAGTTATTATAGGAGACTTTAACTTTCCAAATATTGACTGGAAAAGATATAGTTCGAGTACATTAGATGGGTCATTTTTTGTACAGTGTGTGCAGGAGGGTTTCCTGACACAATATGTTGACAGGCGAACAAGAGGCGAGGCCACGTTGGATTTGGTTTTGGGTAATGAACCAGGCCAGGTGTTGGATTTGGAGGTAGGAGAGCACTTTGGGGACAGTGACCACAATTCGGTGACGTTTACGTTAATGATGGAAAGGGATAAGTATACACCGCAGGGCAAGAGTTATAGCTGGGGGAAGGGCAATTATGATGCCATTAGACGTGACTTGGGGGGGGGGGCGGTAAGGTGGAGAAGTAGGCTGCAAGTGTTGGGCACACTGGATAAGTGGAGCTTGCTCAAGGATCAGCTACTGCGTGTTCTTGCTAAGTATGTACCGGTCAGGCAGGGAGGAAGGCGTAGAGCGAGGGAACCGTGGTTTACCAAAGAAGTGGAATCTCTTGCTAAGAGGAAGAAGGAGACCTATGTGAAGATGAGGTGTGAAGTTTCAGTTGGGGCGATGGATAGTTACAAGGTAGCGAGGAAGGATCTAAAGAGAGAGCTAAGACGAGCAAGGAGGGGACATGAGAAGTATTTGGCAGGTAGGATCAAGGAAAACCCAAAAGCTTTCTATAGGTATGATAGGAATAAGCGAATGACTAGGGAAAGAGTAGGACCAGTCAAGGACAGGGATGGGAAGTTGTGTGTGGAGTCTGAAGATATAGTCGAGATACTAAATGAATATTTTTCGTCAGTATTCACTCAGGAAAAAAGATAATGTTGAGGAGGAGAATGCTGAGACCCAGGCTATTAAAATAGATGGCATTGAGGTACGCAGGGAAGAGTAGTTGGCAATTCTGGACAGGCTGACAATAGGTAAGTCACCGGGGCCTGAATGGATTTATCCAAGGATTCTCTGGGAGGCCAGGGAAGAGATTGCTGGACCTTTGGCTTTGAATTTTATGTCATCATTGGCTACATGAATAGTGCCAGAGGACTGGAGGATAGCAAATGTGGTCCCTTTGTTCAAAAAGGGGAGCAGAGACAACCCCGGCAACTATAGACCGGTGAGCCTCACGTCTGTAGTGGGTAAAGTCTTGGAGGGGATTATAAGAGACGAGATTTATAATCATCTACATAGGAATAATATGATCAGGGATAGTCAGCATGGCTTAGTGAATGGTAGGTTATGCCTCACAAACCTTATTGAGTTCTTTGAGAATGTTACTGAACAGGTAGACGAGGGTAGAGCAGTTGATGTGGTGTATATCGATTTCAGCAAAGCGTTTGATAAGGTTCCCCCACGGTAGGCTATTGCAGAAAATACGGAGGCTGGGGATTGAGGGTGATTTAGAGATGTGGATCAGATATTGGCTAGCTGAAAGAAGACAGAGGGTGATGGTTGATGGGGAATGTTCAGAATGGAGTTCAGTTACAAGTGGAGTACCACAAGGATCTGTTCTGGGGCCGTTGCTGTTTGTCATTTTTATCAATGACCTAGAGGAAGGTGCAGAAGGGTGGGTAAGTAAATTTGCAGACGATCCTAAAGTCGGTGGTGTTGTCGACAGTGTGGAAGGATGTAGCAGGTTACAGAGGGATATAGATAAGCTGCAAAGCTGGGCTGAGAGGTGGCAAATGGAGTTTAATGTAGAGAAGTGTGAGGTGATTCACTTTGGAAGGAATAACAGGAATGCGGAATATTTCGCTAATGGTAAAGTTCTTGGAAGTGTGGATGAGCAGAGGGATCTATGTGTCCATGTACATAGATCCCTGAAAGTTGCCACCCAGGTTGATAGGGTTGTGAAGAAGGACTATGGAGTGTTGGCCTTTATTGGTAGAGGGATTGAGCTCCGGAGTCAGGAGGTCATGTTGCAGCTGTACAAAACTCTGGTACGGCCGCATTTGGAGTATTGTGTACAGTTCTGGTCACCGCATTATAGGAAGTAAGTGGAGGCTTTGGAGTGGGTGCAGAGGAGATTTACCAGGATGTTGCCTGGTATGGAGGGAAAATCTTATGAGGAAAGGCTGATGGACTTGAGGCTGTTTTCGTTAGAGAGAAGAAGGTTAAGAGGAGACTTAATAGAGGCATACAAAATGATCAGGGTGTTAGATAGGGTGGACAGTGAGAGCCTTATCCCGCGAATGGAAATGGCTGGCACGAGGGCACATAGCTTTAAGCTGAGGGGTAATAGATATAGGACAGAGTTCAGAGGTAGGTTCTTTACGCAAAGAGTAGTGAGGCCGTGGAATGCCTTACCTGCAACAATAGTGAACTCGCCAAAATCATTATTTACAGTCGTCCCTGGATAGTATGTGATTATTTTCGGTGGTCCCTGTGCAGTGCCTCATTATTCACAAAGGTCCCAGTGTTAAATTTCATTATTTACAGTGGTCCCTGTGTAGTCCATCATTATTATCAATGGTCCTTGGGTAGTATATCATGATTTTGGACGGTCCCATGGTGGAATTTCATTGTTAACAGAGGCTCCTCGTTAGTACATCATTTTTTACAACGGTCCCAGGGTGAAATTTCATTATTTCCAGTGGTCCATGGATAGTACATCATTATTTACAGTTGTCCCTGTGCAGTATGTCGTCATTTACAGTCGTCCCTGGGTAGTATATCTTTATTTCCAGTAGTCTCTGGATGGTATGTCATTATTTACAGTGTTCCCTGGGTAGTTTCTCGTTTTGTACGTGGTCCCTGGGTAGGATATCATTATTTACAGTGGTCGCTGGGCAGCATGTCATTTACAGTGGTCCCTGTGTAGTACATCATTATTTACAACGGGCCCAGTGTGGAATTTCAATATTTATAGTAGTCCCTTGGTAGTATATCATTATTACAGTGAACCCTGTGGAATATATCATTATTTACATCGGTCCCTGGGTGGAATATCATGAGTTACAGTGGTTCCTGGGTAGTTTATCAATATTTACAGTGGTCCCTGGGTCGTATACTATTATTTAAAGCGGACCCTGGGGAATATATCATTATTTACAGTGGTCCCTGGGGAATATATCATTATTTGCAGTGGTCCCTGTGCAGCACAATATTATTTACAAAGTTCCCAGTGTGGAATTTCATTATCTAGTGGTCCCTTGGCAGTTTTTCATTATTTATCGCCGTCCCTGTGAATCATTATTTACAGTGGTCGCTGGTCAGTATGTCACTTACAGTGGTCCCTGTGTAGTACATCATTATTTACAACGGTCCCAGGGTAGAATTTCATTTTTTACGGTTGTCTTTGGGTAGAGTATCATTATTTACAGTGGTTCCTGGGTGGTATATGACTACTTACAGCGGTCCCTGTGTAGTATATCAGTATTTACAGTGCTCCTGGGTAGTATAACATTATTCACAGTCGTACCTGGGTAGTGTGTGATTATTTTCAGTGGTCCCTGTCCAGTACCTCATTATTTACAATGGTCCCAGCGTTAAATTTCATTATTTACATTGGCCCCTGTGCAGTACATCATTATTATCAATGGTCCTTGGGTAGTATATCATTATTATGAACGGTCCCAGGCTGGCATTTCATTATTAACATCGGTCCCTGGATGGTATATCATTATTTACAGTGTCTCTGGGTAGTATATCATTATTTACAGTTGTCCCTGGGCAGTATGTCATTACTTACCGTGGTTCCTGTGTAATACATCATTATTTACAACGGTCCCAGGGTGACATTTCAATATTTACAGTGGTCCCTGGATAGTCTCGCATCATTTACAGTCATCCCTGGGTAGTATATCTTTATTTAAAGTGGTCTCTGGATAGTATGTAATTATTTACAGTCGTCCTTGGCTCGCATATCTGTATTTACAGTGGCCCCTTGGTAGTATATTATTATTTGCAGAGCTCCCTCTGCAGTACGTCATTATTTACAGTGGTCCCTTGGTAGTATATAATTATTTACAGTTGTCCCTGGGCAATATATCATTACTTACAGTGGTTCCTGTGTAATACATCATTATTTACAACTGTCCCAGGGTGGAATTTCATTATTCACAGTAGTCTCTGTATTGTATATCATTATTTACAGTGGCCCTGGTTGAATACCATTATTTACAGTTTTTCTGGATAGTATGTCATTATTTACAGAGGTCCCTGTGTGGTACATCATTTACAGTGGTCCCGCGGTAGTATATCATTTTTCACAGTGGTCCCTGGGCAGTATGTCATTATTTACAGTGGTCCTTGGGTAGTATAGTATGTTTTTACTGTGGTCCCTGTGTAGTACATAATTATTTACAACGATCCCAGTGTGGAATTTCATTACTTACAGTGGTCCCTTGGTAATATGCCATTATTTACAGTGGTCCCTGGGTAGTATGCCATTATTTACTGTGATCTTTGAGTTGTATATCATTATTTACAGAGGTCCCTAGGTAGTATATTTTTATTTACAGTGGTCCCTAGGTAGTCTGTTATTATTAACAGTGGTCTCTGGCATTATATCACTATTTACAGCGGTCTCTTGCAGTATCATTATTTGCAGTGGTCCCTGGGTAGTATATCATTGTTTCGAGTGTTCCCTGGGTAGCATATCATCATTTACAATGATCCCAATATCATTATTTACAGCGTGCAGTCTATCATTATTTACAGTGGTCCCTGTGTAGTTTATCATTCTTTGCAGTGTTTCCTGGGTAGTGTATCATTGTTTCGAGTGTTCCCTGGGTAGTATATCATCATTTACAATGATCCCTGTGCAGAATATCATTATTTACAGAGATCTGTGCCGTTATATATTATTATTCGTAGTGGCCCTGGGCAGTGTTTCACTTTTTACAGTGCTTGCTGGATAGTATATCATTATCTACAGTGGTCCCTGTGTAGTATACTATTATTTACAGTGGCCCTTTTATGTTATATCATCATTTACATTATTCCATGTGTAGTATATCATTATTTACCGTGGTCCCTGGATAGCACGTCATTATTTGCAGTGTTCGCAGGATAGTATATCGTAACTTACAGTGGTCCCTTTGCAGTATATCATTAATTATAGTGGATCCTTGGTACTATTTCATTGTTTAAAGTGGTGCCTTGGCAATGACATTATTTTACAGTGGTTCCTAAATTGTATAGCATCATTTTTAGTGGTTTCTGTCGACTATGTTCATTATTTACAGAGCTCCTTGAGTAGCATATCATTAATTACATTGCTCCCTTGGTAGTATATCGTTCTTTACAGTGGTTCCTAAGTTGTATGTCTTTATTGACGTTGTTCCGTGGGTAGTATATCATTCTTTACTGTAGTCCCTGTGTAGTATATCCTTATTCACAGTGGTTCCTTGATTGTATATCAATATTTACAGTGGTAACTCTGCAGTATATTACGTGATGTCGTGGTCCTGGATAGCATATCATTATTTACTTTGTTCCCTTGATAGAATGTCATTATTTACTGTAGTCCCTGTGCATGATACCATTATTTCCAGTTTTCTGTTTGTAGTATATCATTTTGTACAGTGGACACTAAGCAGGATATCATTATTTAACGTGGTTCCTCGGTAGTACATTATTATAATACACTGGGCCCTGTGCAGTACTCCATTATTTATAGTAGTTCCTGGGTAGTTTATCATTTTAATACACTAGTCCCTGGGCAGTATATTGTCATTTAAGAGTACGTTTCAGAAATGGGTGTTTAGAAATTGGTGTATATTAATATCTGTAGTGAGAGAACCATTAAGAAATGGGTGCTTATTACTGCAGTGATGTCAGAGAGTGGGCGGGGCTGGGCTGTCTGTCAGCATTTTACTTTAGCTTTTGGCTGCTTGCTGCAGGGTGTGTTTTTGTTTCGTTTTCAGTGTTTGAGCTGACGCCAGACCAAGCTGGTGTACTCCTGTTCTCTCTGCCATCAAAAGACTATCTCATGATCATTTGGTGAATTTAGAATTATAAATGTTCTCAGTAGTGAATGTCAACTTAATGTGCTTCTGGTAAAATGTGTCTTAAGCCTTCTGGATGTTAAAAAGACAGCTTACGGATTATTCAGTGTTGTACACTTTGGAGTTTGTATTTGAATTAATGGTTGCTAAGGTGTTCACTGTTTGTTTTAAAAAGGTTAACTTGAGTTCATTGAATAAACATTGTTTAGCTTTCAAAAATGCTTTTCCATTTCTGATGTACCACTCCTGTAGAGGGCCGTGTGCTCCCCATACCACAATTAGTAAAATTGTGGGTCAGGTGAACTCCACTCATATAGTTTGGGGTTCTCTAAACCCTGGCTCATAACAAATTGGGGGCTCGCCCGGAATAAAAGTCTACTTATTGGATTGGTTTAGTGAACTTAAAGACAGTGAGGGGTGAGCATATTGTGGTTGCTGATCAGATGTGGTATTCGACTTTATGTGTGGAGTGTGTTGTGGACAATGGCTCTTTCAGAGGCTCTGACGTTTTTGGGGGTGGAGACAGTCACACGCAGTACCTTACGGACAGAGACTAAAAGCAGACTGTTAGATTTGGCAAAAATATTGCAGTTAACATTGCCTGACAAAATGCGAAAAGATGAGGGAATTATGGCGCTGGCTAAGCATTGAAAGTTGCCTGAGATACAGTTTGACTCTTTGGAAATGGCAAAACTTAAGTTGCAAATTAAACAAATGGAACATGAGAAATAATTAAAGCAGCTTGAATACGAAAGAGATAGAGAGGAAAAAGAAAGAGAAAGGGAGATACAGATCAGGAAAACATTTGAAGAGATAGAGGTTGAACTTCAGAACATGGCCGTGAAACATAACACTCAGTTAAAATTGGCAATCGTAAAGGGAAACGTACAGTTGGATGATAGTGATGATGATAGTGAGAAAGAGCGTCAGAGTTGAAGGCTTTGTGGGGATCTATTTAAATCTTTCCAAACATTGCCAAGGTTTGACGAGAAGGAGGTAGAAGCCTTTTTCAGTTCATTTGAGAAGGTGGCTAAACAAATGAAATGGTCACAGCACATGTGGTTATTACTGATTCAAACAAAGCTAGTGAAGTGTTTGCATCAATACCGGAGGAGGGCCGTATGAGGAGGTGAAAAAGCCCATCTTGGGTGCATATGAACTAGTGCCTGAAGCTTACAGACAAATGTTTCGAATTTTAATGAAAGAATTTGGTCAAACATGCATGGTGTTTGAAAGGCTCAAACAGAGTAATTTTGATCAGTGGATCAGGGCTTTGAAAATAGGCAAAACGTATGAAGCTCTCGGAGAAATTATACTATTGGAGGAGTTTAAAAATTAAATTCCTGATGTAGTGGGGACTCATGTGGAAGAACAGAGGGTTAAAACTGCGAGATTAGCAGCAGAAATGGCAGATGATTATGAATTAGTGCATGAATCAAAGCTTGGTTTCCGACATCAGTTTCAGCCTGTGAGGGATAGAAACTGGGGACATGAGAAATACTCAAGTGGTAAAAGTAAAGGTGATCTGATGGGAGATAATAAGGAGAGTGTACCTCAGATTAAAAAAGAAATCCAGGAGGGTGGAAACGAAATGAAGACTTTCAAATGTTTTCACTGTAATAAACTAAGCCATATAAAGTCACAGTGTTGGTGGGTGAAGAAAAGCACTGGGAAGACTGATGTGGTAAAACGAGATAAGACAGTGGTGTTTGTTAAAGTGGTAAAGGAAAGCCCAAGTGAAGCGAAGGAGGTGCAAACGATTGTACAGCCTGTTCAAGAAGTGATTGATAAAAAGATGCTAGATCACTTTAAAGAATTTACTCATGTGTATCAGGAGGAGGAGGTATAGAAGTCACAATTTTAAGAGATACGGGAGCTAGACAATCTTTCATGGTAAGAGATGAGGAGTTATGTAGTTTGGGAAGAATGTTGTCAGAAAAGGTGGTAAAAGTGGAATTTAGGGTGAGAGGAGTAGTCAATTGTGTAAGGTGAGTTACGAAAGTCCAGTGAAGAGTGGTGAAGTGGCAGTCGGAGTAACAGAGAAACTATCTTGTCCAGGAATACAGTTCATCTTGGGTAATGATATCGCTGGGTCGCAGGTGTGAGCGATGCCTACTGTGGTTGATAAGCCAGTGGAACATCAGACAACTGAAGTGTTGAAGGACGAATATCCTGGAATTTTTCCGGATTGTGTAGTAACAAGATCGCAAAGTCACAGGTTAAGGCAAGAGGAGTAATCAATGAGTGAAGATGAAGTAGACGTGCAATTATCAGAAACGATTTTTGATCAGATGGTTGAAAAATAACAAGAACAGGTGGAGGATGAGGCGGATATTTTTAGTTCTGGAAAATTGGCGGAGTTACACAAAATGATATAGAAATAAAACGGATGTATCAGAAAGCACACACGGAAGAGGAATCTGCGTAGAAACAAGAGTGTTATTACCGTAAAAGTGATGTCTTGATGAGAAAATGCAGACCATTATATATGCAGGCGGATGAAAAGTGGGCAGAAGTTCATCAAGTAGTATTGCCGGTAGAAAGGAGGTGTTGCGAGTTGCACATGAGGTACCAGTGGGAGCTCATTTGGGAATACAGAAAACTCAAGCTAAATTGCAAAAACATTTTTATTGGTCTGGACTACATAAAGATGTAGTTAAATTTTGTCAATCATGTCACACATGTCAAGTGAGTGGGAAACATCAAGCGATGACAAAACCAGCGCCCTTAATACACATTCCAGCATTTGAGGAACCTTTTACAAGGGTCATAATTGATTGCGTAGGACCGCTTCCTAAAACGAAAAGTGGAAATCAATATCTTTAGATTACAATGGACGTGTCAACTCGGTTTCCAGAGGCCATTCCAGTACGTAATATTACAGCTAAAAAGATTGTGGAGGAATTACTTAATTTCTTTATGAGATATGGACTGCCCACAGAAATACAATCGGATCAAAGATCAAATTTTACCTCAATGTTGTTCAAAGAAGTTATGGATAGCTGAGGAATAAAACAATTTAAATCAACTGCGTACCATCCAGAATCGCAGGGGGCGTTAGAAAGGTGGCATCAGGCATTAACTACAATGTTGAGGGTTTATTCTCAGGATTATCAATAGGATTGGGATAAAGGATTTCATTCGTACTGTTTGTAATTAAGAATGCACCGAATGCGTCAACCAAATTTAGTCCTTCTGAACTAATTTTTGGTCATGAGGTAAGAGGACCAATTAAATTGATGAATGAAAAATTGGTGAGAGAGAAATCGGAACTTACATTATTGGATGATGTGTCAAATTTCAGGGAACGATTAAATAGAGCAGGTGAATTGGCTGGAAAACATTTAAAAGGTGCACAAAATGTGATGAAACGAGTAGCGGACAAGAAATCCAAAGTTCGTAGTATTGCCTGTGGAGATACAGTGTTAGTATTGTTACCAGTGGTAGGTGAACCTTTAAAAGCTAGGCTTTGTGGACCTTATCAAACTGAAAGGGAATTAAGTGAGGTGAATTATGTGGTAAAAACACCAGATAGAAGGAAGACTCACCGCGTGTGTCATGTGAATATGCTTAAAAGGTACTTTGAAAGGGAAGGAGAGAAAAATGAGGTTTTAATTCGTCTAACTAAAAGTAACGAACCAAATTCAGATGACTGTGAATTTGACATACCTCAAATTAAATTGGAAAACGTGGATGTTCCTAAAAATTGGGATAAATTGTTGAGTAACCTTCCAGAGGAAAAACGAACTGACCTGAAAGAGTTATTGATATCACATGGGCAAGTTTGTGGAGATAAATCGGGAAGCACTAAAATGGCTATACATGATGTAGATGTGGGAAATGCTGTTCCAATCAAAAACATCCATACAGACTTAACTCTTTAAAACTGGCACAGGTTAACAAAGAGATTGAGAGTATGCTTAAAAATGGCATAATTGAAGTGTGTTGCAGGCAATGAAGCTCACCCATAGTGATGGTACCAAAACCAGACGTTACGCAACGGATGTGTGTGGACTATAGAAAGGTTAATGCAGTTGCAAGAACCGACTCTTATCCTATCCCACGTTTGGAGGATTGCATTCAGAAAGTGGGACAATCAGCTTTTATTTCCAAACTTGGTTTACATAAAGGCTTCGGCAGGTGCCTTTATCCGACAGGGCGAAGGAGATTTCAGCTTTTGTGACTCCAGATGTTGTATACCAATTCAACGTTCAGCCATTTGGCATGAAAAACGCCTCAGCCACATTCAAACGGTTAACTAACAAAGTTGTTTCAGGATTACCAAATTGTGCGGTATCCATCCACGATCTGGTAATTTTCAGCCAGACATGGAAAGAATATTTAAAACATCTGATGGAGTTGTCCGATCGACTTCAGGAGGAGGGTTTGGTGGTATACCTAGCCAATGGGAATTTGGAAAAGCCCACGTCACTTTCCTTGGCCATACAATCGGACAGGGTCGAATGGTCACACGGGATGTGAAACCAACAGTTATTGGGGAGTTTCCGATACCCTCGACACGACCGGAAATAATGAGATTTAATGGTAGGAGTGGATTTTACCTCAAATTTGTATCGAATATTTGTAGCGTTGTTGCTCCACTGATAGACTTGCTGAACACACGTCGAAACTTTCAGTGGACAGCGGACTTTAACAGGCATTTGACAGCCGGAAACTGTGATAACCTATGCTCCTGTGTTGGAGAATTGCAGGGAACTCTGTGATCAGATTGAACTAATGTATCTGGTTTTAAAGAGAAATGCCGAGGCGTAGAGAAATGGACGGGTTGTTCAAAGTGACTATCAATCGAGAAGGATTTCAGTTGGAGGAAGAAGAAACAAACTTGAATATATTATTATACCTGTTTGCCTGTGTTGTTTTTTTGAAGCGAAAAAGTATATTTACTGTGTGCATTTCTTAAAGGATAGTGAAAAGGTGAAAAATGAAACCATCTTGAAGTTGATGGGTTTTTTTTTCTGGGGGGGAGTTGTCATGTGAGAGTAGCTTTAAGAAATGGGTATTTAAGAATTGTACATTGAAGAAATGGGTGTTTATAAGTGATGTCAGAGTGTGGGTGGAGCTGGGCTGTCCGTCAGCTTTTTACTTTCATTTTAGTCTGTTTGCTGCAAGGTGTGTTTTAGATTCGTTTGCAGAGCTGGATAGCTGCAGTCACAGCAGAAGGGGTTATTAGTCTCTCTATCTGTAATCTAAAGACTGTAAATCGATCCTTTGATGATTTGAAACTAATAACTGCTCTCAGTCGTGATGTCAACCTGATGTGCTTCTGTTTAAAGTTTTTGTTCAAGACATAGAACATAGAACATTACAGCGCAGTACAGGCCCTTCGGTCGCTGATGTTGCACCGACCTGTGAAACCACTCGAAAGCCCACCTACACTGTTCCCTTATCGTCCATATGTCTATCCAATGACCTTTTGAATGCCCTTAATGTTGGTGAGTCCACTACTGTTGCAGGCAGGGCATTCAACGCCTTTACTACTCTATGAGTAAAGAAACTACCTCTGACATCTGCCTTATATCTGTCTCCCCTCAATTTAAAGCTATGTCCCCTCGTGCTAGACATCACCATGCGAGGAAAAAGGCTCTCACTGTCCACCCTATCCAATCCTCAGATCATCATGTATGCCTCAATTAAGTCACCTCTTAACCTTCTTCTCTCTAAGGAAAACAGCCTCAGGTCCCTCGGCCTTCCCTCATAAGATCTACCCTCCAGACCAGGCAACATTCTGGTAAATCTCCTCTGCACCCTTTCCAATGCTTCCACATCCTTCCTTTCATGCGGCGACCAGAATTGCACGAAATACTCCAAATGCGGCAGCACCAGAATTTTGTACAGCTGCAACATGACCTCATGGCTCCGAAACTCAATCCCTGTACCAATAAAAGCTAACACACCGTACGCCTTTTTTACAACCCTCTCAACCTGGGTGGCAACTTTCCGGGATCTATGTATATGGACACCGAGATCGCTCTGTTCATCCACACTACCAAGAATCTTACCATTAGCCCAGTACTCTGTCTTCCTGTTTTTCCATCCAAAATGAATCACCTCACACTTTTCTGCATTAAACTCCATTTGCCACCACTCAGCCCAGCTCTGCAGCTTATCTATGTCCCTCTGTAACTTGTGACCTCCTTCCGCACTGTCCACAACTCCACTGAATTTTGTGTCATCTGCAAATTTACTCACCCATCCTTCTACGCCCTCCTCCAGGTCATTTATAAAAATGCCAAACAGCAGTGGCCCCAAAACAGATCCTTGTGTTACACCACTATTAACTGGACTCCAGTCTAAACATTTCCCATCAACCACCGCCCTTTGTCTTCTTCCAGCTAGCCAATCTCTGATCCAAACTGCTAAATCATCCTGAATCCCATGCCTCCGCATTTTCTGCAATAGCCTACCGTGGGGAACGTTATCAAACGGTTTACTGAAATCCATATACACCACATCAACGGCTTTACCCTCATCCACCTGTTTGGTCACCTTCTCAAAGAACTCAATAAGGTTTGTGAGGCATGGCCTACCCTTCACAAAACTGTGTTGACTATCCCTAATCAAATTAATCCTTTCCAGCTGAGTATACATCCTATCTCTTATTAACCTTTCCAAGACCTTGCCCACAACCGAAGTAAGGCTCACTGTCTTTCGTTACCGGGGTTGTCTCTACTCCCCTTCTTGAACAAAGGGAGAACATTTGCTGTCCTCCAGACTGATGGCACTATTCGTCTAGACAATGATGACATAAAGATCAAAGCCAAAGGCTCATCTCCTCCCAATCTTCCCAGAGAATCCGAGGATAAATCCCATCCGGCCCAGGGGACGTATCTATTTTCACACCTTCCAAAATTGCTAACACCTCCTCCTTATGAAACTCAAGCCCTTCTAGGCTAGTAGCCTGTATCTCTGTATTCTCCTCGACAACACTGTCCTTTTCCTGTGTGAATGCTGACGGAAAATATCCATTTAGCACCTCTCCTATCTCCTCGGACTCGACGCACAACTGCACACTACTGTCCTTGATTGGCCCTACTCTTACCCCAGTCATTCTTTTATTCCTGACATATCTATAGATAGCTTTAGGTTGATCCTACCTGCCAAAGACTTCTCGTCCCCTCCTGGCTCTTCTTAGCTCTCTCTTTAGGTCCTTCCTAGCTAACTTGTAACTCTAGAGCGCCCTAACTGAACCTTCATGTCTCATCTTTACATAAGCCTCCTTCTTCCTCTTGACAAGTGTTTCGCCTGCTTTTGTAAACCACGGTTCCCTCGCTCGCCCACTTCCTCCCTGTCTGACAGGAACATACTTATCAAGGGCACACAGTAGCTGTTCCTTGAACAAGCTCCATGTTTCCATTGAGCCCATCCCCTGCAGTATTCCTCCCCATCCAATGCATCCTAAGTATTGCCTCGTCGCATCATAATTGCCATTCCTCCAGATATAACTCTTGCCCTGCGGTATATACCTATCCCTTTCCATCACTAATGTAAACTTAATGGAATTGTGGTCACTAACACTAAAGTGCTCACCGACCTCCAAATCTAACATCTGTCCTGGTTCATTACCCAGTACCAAATCCAAGATGGCCTCGCCTCTCGTTGGCCTATCTACAGACTGTGTCAGGAAACCTGCACACATTGGACAAAAACGCACCCATCTAAAGTACTCGAACTATAGCGTTTCCAGTCAATATTTGGAAGGCTAAAGTCCCCCATAACAACTTCCCTGCTGCTTTCGCTCCTACCCAGAATCATCTTTGCAATCCTTTCCTCTACATTTCTGGAACTTTCCGTAGGCCTATAGAAAACCCCTAACAGGGTGACCTCACCTTTCCTGTTTCTAACTTCAGCCCATACCACCTCAGGAGACGAGTCCTCATCAAACGTTCTTTCGGCCACCGAAATACTGTCTTTGCCTAACAATGCCACGCCTCCCCCTCTTTTACCACATTCCCTGAGCTTTCTGAAATATCTTAACCCCGGCACCTGCAACAACCATTCCTGTCCCTGCTCTATCCATGTCTCCGGAATGGCCACAACATCGATGTCCCAGGTACCAACCAATACCGCAAGTTCCCCCACCTTATTCCGGATGCTCCTGGCATTGAAGTAGACACACTTTAAACCACCTTCCTGTCTGCCGGTACACTCCTGCAACTTATGGATGTTCAAAGGACAACTTAAGGATTACTTAGTGTTGTATTCCTTGGGGGTTGTATTTGAATTGATGGTTGCTAAGATGTTCATTGAATGTTTGAAAAAGCTTAACTTGAGTTCATAGAATAAGCATTGTTTCGCTTTGAAAATTTCCATTTCTGCTGTACCACACCTGTAGAGTGGGCCGTGTGCTCCCCACACCACAATCTATTAAAAGTTGTGGGTCAGGTGACCTCCATGATAGACTTTGGGGTTCTCAAAACTCTGGCCCATAACGGGTCGAGCAAGGCTAAATTTATACGTCTTCGACGCGGAACGTGGTTAAATTTATCTGTCTTCGAGGCTGAGCATGGCTCAACTTTAAACGTCTGCGGCAGAGCATGGTTAAGTTTTAAACATCTTCGAGACAAACCATGGCGAAATTTTAAACAAAGTAGAGGCGGAGCATGGCTAAATTATAAACATCTGTGAGGCAGAGTATGTCGAAGTATTAAACATCTAAGATGCCGATCACGGCTAAAGTTTCGACATATTCCTGGCCGAACATGGCTAAATTTACAACATCTTCGAGGCCGAACATGTGTAAATATTAAATATCTTCAAGGCAGAGGATGGCTAAATTTTAAATATCTTCGAGGCCAATCATGGCTCAGTTTCAAACGTCTTTGAGGCCAAACATGGCTAAAGTTTAAACGTCTTGGACGCCGAGCATGGCTAAATTTTAAATGTCTTAGAGACCAAACATGGCTAAAGTTTAAACGTCTTGGATGCCGAGCATGGCTACATTTTAAACGTCTTAGGGGCCAAACATGGCTAAAGTTTAAGCGTCTTGCTGCCGAGTCTCTGTAAACATTGAACATTTTCGAGGCCGAGCATGGCTAAATTTTAAACATCTTCGAGGCCGAGATTGGCAACATTTTGTCCACATTCCAGGCTGAGCATGGCTAAAATGTAAGCATCTTCTAGGCAGAGGATAGGTAAATTTTAAACACCTTAGAGGTCGAGCATGGCTAAAATTTAAACATCATAGACGCCGAGTTGGCTAAATTTTAAACGTCTTAGATGCAGAGCATGACAAAATTCTAAACATCATCAAGGCCGAGCATGACTAAATTTCAAACATTCTCAAGGCCTTGCATGACTAATTTTAATCATTTTTGAGGCCCAGAATGACTAAATTTTAAAACTCTTAGAGGTCGAGCATGGCAGAATTTTTTCAAAAAATGATTTTTCAACAAATTTCGCATGGCCAAACCACCTACCCTGCACATCATTGGGTTCAGTACGAAGTCTTACAACACCAGGTTAAAGTCCAACAGGTTTGTTTCGATGTCACTAGCTTTCGGAGCGCTGCTCCTTCCTCAGGTGAATGAAGAGGTATGTTCCAGAAACGTATATATAGACAAATTCAAAGATGCCAAACAATGCTAGGAATGCGACTATTAGCAGGTGATTGAATCTTTACAGATCCAGAGATGGGGTAACCCCAGGTTAAAGAGGTGTGAATTGTGTCAAGCCAGGGCAGTTGGTAGGATTTCGCAGGCCAGATGGTGGGGGATGAATGTAATGCGCCATGAATCCCAGGTCCCGGTTGAGGCCGTACTCATGTGTGTGGAACTTGGCTATAAGTTTCTGCTCGGCGATTCTGCGTTGTCGCGGGTCATGAAGACCGCCTTGGAGAGCGCTTACCCGGAGATCAGAGGCTGAATGCCCTTGACTGCTGAAGTGTTCCCCGACTGGAAGGGAACATTCCTGCCTGGTGATTGTTGCGCGATGTCCGTTCATTCGTTGTCGAAGCGTCTGCATGGTCTCGCCAATGTACCACGCTTCGGGACATCCTTTCCTGCAGTGTATGAGGGAGACAACGTTGGCCGAGTCGCACGAGTATGTACCACGTACCTGGTGGGTGGTGTTCTCACGTGTGATGGTGGTATCCATGTCGATGATCTGGCACGTCTTGCAGAGATTGCCATGACAGGGTTGTGTGGTGACGTGGTCACTGTTCTGAAGACTGGGTAGTTTGCTGCAAACAATGATTCGTTTGAGGTTGCGCGGTTGTTTGAAGGCAAGTAGTGGAGGTGTGGGGATGACCTTGGCAAGATGTTCATCATCATCAATGACGTGTTGAAGGCTGTGAAGAAGATGACGTAGTATCTCCGCTCCGGGGAAGTACTGGACGACGAAGGATATTCTGGCGGTTGTGTCCCATGTTTGTCTTCTGAGGAGGTCAGTCCGGTTTTTCGCTGTGGCGCGTTGGAACTGTCGATCGATGAGTCGAGTGCCATATCCCGTTCGTACGACGGCATCTTTCAACGTCTGTAGATAACTGTTACGCTCCTCCTCGTCTGAGCAGATCCTGTGTATACGGAGCGCGTGTCCATAGGGGATGGCTTCTTTCATGTGTTTAGGGTGGAAGCTGGAGAAGTGGAGCATCATGAGGTTATCCGTGGGTTTGCGGTTAAGCAAAGTGCTGAGGTGACCGTCCTTGATGGAGACGAGTGTGCCCAGGAATGCAACTGATTTTGCAGAGTAGTCCATGGTGAGTCTGATGGTTGGATGGAACTTATTAATGTCATCGGGTAGTCGTTTCAGTGATTCTTCGCCGTGGGTCCAAAGGAAAAAAATGTCATCGATGTATCTGGTGTATAACGTCGGTTGAAGGTCCTGTGCGGTGAGTAGGTCGCGTTCAAACTTGTGCATGAAGATGTTGGCGTATTGGGGTGCGAATTTGGTCCCCATGGCTGTTCCGTGCGTCTGGATGAAGAACTTGTTGTCGAAGGTGAAGACGTTGTGATCCAGAATGAAGCGGATGAGTTGCAGAATTGCGTCTGGAGATTTGCAGTTGTCGGTGTTGAGTACTGAGGCTGTTGAAGCAATGCCGTCGTCATGGGGGATGCTGGTGTAGAGTGCCGAGACGTCCATTGTGACGAGGAATGTTCCCGGTTCAACTGGTCCATGGGTGCTGAGTTTCTGTAAGAAGTCCGGCGTGTCGCGACAGAAGCTGGGTGTACCTTGTACGATGGGTTTCAAGATGCCCTCGATGTAGCCAGGGAGGTTCTCACACAGGGTCCCATTGCCTGAAACGATAGGGCGGCCTGGTGTGTTGGCCTTATGTATTTTCGGGAGGCAGTAGAGATCTCCAATGCGGGGAGTACGTGGGATGAGAGCACGTAGGGTGCTCTGAAGATCTGGATCCAAGGTCTTCATCAGTCTGTTAAGTTACATCGAGGGCATCTTGAAACCCATCGTACAAGGTACACCCAGCTTCTATCGCGACACGACGGACTTCCGACAGAAACTCAGCACCCATGGACCAGTTGAACCAGGAACATTCCTCGTCACAATGGACGTCTCGGCACTCTGCACCAGCATCCCCCATGACGACGGCATTGCTGCAACAGCCTCAGTACTCAACACCGACAACTGCCAATCTCCAGACGCAATTCTGCAACTCATCCGCTTCATTCTGGATCACAACGACTTCACCTTCGACAAGTTCTTCATCCAGACGCACGGAACAGCCATGGGGACCAAATTCGCACCCCAATACGCCAACATCTTCATGCACAAGTTTGAACAGGACCTACTCACCGCACAGGACCTTCAACCGACGTTATACACCAGATTCATCGATTACATTTTTTTCCTTTGGACCCACGGCGAAGAATCACTGAAACGACTACACGATATAATTAATAAGTTCCATCCAACCATCAGACTCACCATGGACTACTCTCCAAAATCAGTTGCATTCTTGGACACACTCGTCTCCATCAAGGACGGTCACCTCAGCACTTCGCTTTACCGCAAACCCACGGATAACCTTACGATGCTCCACTTCTCCAGCTTCCACCCTAAACACATGAAAGAAGCCATCCCTATGGACAAGTGCTCCGTATACACAGGTTCTGCTCAGACGAGGAGCATCGTAACATATATCTACAGACGGTGAAAGATGCCCTCGTACGAACGGGATATGGCACTCGACTCATCGATCGACAGTTCCAACGCACCACAGCGAAAAACCGGACCGACCTCCTCAGAAGACAAACATGGGACACAACCGACAGAATACCCTTCGTCGTCCAGTACTTCCGGAGCGGAGATACTACGTCATCTTCTTCATAGCCTTCAACACGTCATTGATGACGATGAACATCTTGCCAAGGTCATTCCACATCCCCACTACTTGCCTTTAAACAACCGCACATCCTCAAACAAACCATTGTTTGCAGCAAACTACCCAGTCTTCAGAACAGTGACCACGACACCACACAACCCTGCCATGGCAATCTCTGCAAGACGTGCCAGATCATCGACATGGATACCACTATTACACGTGAGAACATCACCCACCAGGTACGCGGTACATACTCGTGCGACTCGGCCAACGTTGTCTACCTCATACGCTGCAGGAAAGGATGTCCCGAAGCGTGGTACATTGGCGAGACCATGCAGACGCTGCGACAACGAATGAACGGACATCGCGCAACAGTCACCAGGCAGGAATGTTTTCTTCCAGTCGGGGAACACTTCAGCAGTCATGGGCATTCAGCCTCTGATCTTCGGGTAAGCGTTCTCCAAGGCGGCGTTCAGGACGCGCGACAACGCAGAATCGCCGAGCAGAAACTTATAGCCAAGTTTCGCACACATGAGTGCGGCCTCAACCGGGACCTGGGATCCATGTCGCATTACATTCATCCCCCACCATCTGGCCTGCGAAATCCTACCAACTGTCCTGGCTTGATACAATTCACACCTCTTTAACCTGAGGTTACATCATCTCTGGATCTGTAAAGATTTAATCACCTTTTAATGCTCACATTCCAAGCATTGTCTGGCATCTTTGAATCTGTCTATATATATGTTTCTGGAACATACCTCTTCATTCACCTGAGGAAGGAGCAGCGCTCCGAAAGCTAGTGACATCGAAACAAACCTGTTGGATTTTAACCTGGTGTTGTAAGACTTCGTACTGTGCTTACCCCAGTCCAACGCCGGCATCACCACATCAAGGAAAAGACAGACATGCCAGACGGGCTATTTTCAAATACTTCATCAACAGAACAGAGGCGATGGAGGCGGAGAAAGTGGGAGAATGAGATGCAGTCTTTACAGGAAGCAGGGTATGAGGATCTGTACACAACCCTCGTGTTGGGGAACCGGAGGTGCAGAGGGATTAGACATTCATTGTGAAGATTAGCCGGTTTGGGCCAGGGAAATGGTCATTGTTTACGGCACCAGAGAAATCAGGAATCTTAGAATCCCCACAGTGCAGAAGGAGGTCATTCGGCCCATTAAGTCTGTACCAAACCTCTGAAAGAGTACCTCAACCAAGCTTACCTCATTAACCCCTTAATCTAACCTACACATATTTTAGAACATAGAACATAGAACAATACAGCGCAGTGCAGGCCCTTCGGCCCACGATGTTGCACCGAAACAAAAGCCATCTAATCTACACTATGCCATTATCATCCATATGTTTATCCAATAAACTTTTAAATGCTCTCAATGTTGGCGAGTTCACTACTGTCGCAGGTAGGGCATTCCACGGCCTCACTACTCTTCGCGTAAAGAACCTACCTCTGGCCTCTGTCCTATATCTATTACCCCTCAGTTTAAAGTTATGTCCCCTCGTGCCAGCCATTTCCATCCGCGGGAGAAGGCTCTCACTGTCCACCCTATCCAACCCCCTGATTATTTTGTATGCCTCTATTAAGTCTCCTCTTAACCTTCTTCTCTCCAACGAAAACAACCTCAAGTCCATCAGCCTTTCCTCATAAGACTTTCCCTCCATACCAGGCAACATCCTGGTAAATCTCCTCTCCACCCGCTCCAAAGACTCCACATCCTTCCTGTAATGCGGTGACCAGAACTGTACGCAATACTCCAAATGCGGCCGTACCAGAGTTCTGTACAGCTGCAACATGACCTCCCGACTCCGGAACTCAATCCCTCTTCCAATAAAGGCCAACACTCCATCGGCCTTCTTCACAACCCTATCAACCTGGTTGGCAACTTTCAGGGATCTATGTACATGGACACCTAGATCCCTCTGCTCATCCACACATTCAAGAACTTTACCATTAGCCAAATATTCCGCATTCCTGTTATTCCTTCCAAAGTGAATCACCTCACACTTCTCTACATTAAACTCCATTTGCCACCTCTCAGCCCAGCTCTGCAGCTTATCTATATCCCTCTGTAACCTGCTACATCCTTCCACACTATCGACAACAACACCGACTTTAGTATCGTCTGCAAATTTACTCACCCAACCTTCTGCGCCTTCCTCTAGGTCATTGATAAAAATGACAAACAGCAACGGCCCCAGAACAGATCCTTGTGGTACTCCACTTGTGACTGTACTCCATTCTGAACATTTCCCATCAACCACCACCCTCTGTCTCCTTTCAGCTAGCCAATTTCTGATCCACATCTCTAAATCACCCTCAATCCCCAGCCTCCGTATTTTCTGCAATAGCCTACCGTGGGGTACCTTATCAAACGCTTTGCTGAAATCCATATACACCACATCAACTGCTCTACCCTCATCTACCTGTTCAGTCACCTTCTCAAAGAACTCAATAAGGTTTGTGAGGCATGACCTACCCTTCACAAAGCCATGCTGACTATCCCTGATCATATTATTCCTATCCAGATGGTTATGAATCTTGTCTCTTCTAATCCCCTCCAAGACTTTACCCACTACAGACGTGAGGCTCACCGGTCTATAGTTGCCGGGGTTGTCTCTGCTCCCCTTTTTGAACAAAGGGACCACATTTGCTGTCCTCCAGTCCACTGGCACTATTCCTGTAGCCAATGATGACATAAACATCAAAGCCAAAGGTCCAGCACTCTCTTCCCTGGCCTCCCAGAGAATCCTAGGATAAATCCCATCAGGTCCCGGAGACTTATCTATTTTCAGCCTGTCCAGAATTGCCAACACCTCTTCCCTACGTACCTCAATGCCATCTATTCTATTAGCCTGGGGCTCAGCATTCTCCTCCACAACATTATCTTTTTCCTGAGTGAATACTGACGAAAAATATTCATTTAGTATCTCGCCTATCTCTTCAGACTCCACACACAACTTCCCATCCCTGTCCTTGACTTGTCCTACTCTTTCCCTAGTCATTCGCTTATTCCTGACATACCTATAGAAAGCTTTTGGGTTTTCCTTGATCCTTCCTGCCAAATACTTCTCATGTCCCCTCCTTGCTAGTCTTAGCTCTGTCTTTAGATCCTTCCTCGCTACCTTGTAACTCTCCATCGCCCCAACCGAAACTACACACCTCATCTTCACATAGGCCTCCATCTTCCTCTTGACAAGAGATTCCACTTCCTTGGTAAACCACGGTTCCCTCGCTCGACGCCTTCCTCCCTGCCTGACTGGTACATACTTATCAAGAAGACGCAGTAGCTGATCCTTGAACAAGCCCCACTTGTCCAGTGTGCCCAACACTTGCAGCCTACTTCTCCACCTTATTCCCCCCCAAGTCACGTCTAATGGCATCATAATTGCCCTTCCCCCAGCTATAACTCTTGCCCTGCGGTGTATACTTATCCCTTTCCATCATTAACGTGAACGTCACCGAATTGTGGTCACTGTCCCAAAAGTGCTCTCCTACCTCCAAATCCAACACCTGGCCTGGTTCATTACCCAAAACCAAATCCAACGTGGCCTCGCCTCTTGTTGGCCTGTCAACATATTGTTTCAGGAAACCCTCCTGCACACACTGTAGAAAAAACGACCCATCTATTGTACTCGAACTATATCTTTTCCAGTCAATATTTGGAAAGTTAAAGTCTCCCATAATAACTACCCTGTTACTTTCGCTCTTATCCAGAATCATCTTCTCCATCCTTTCCTCTACATCCCTAGAACTATTAGGAGGCCTATAAAAAACTCCCAACAGGGTGACCTCTCCTTTCCTGTTTCTAACTTGAGCCCATACTACCTCGGAAGAAGAGTCCCCATCTAGCATCCTCTTCGCCACCGTAATACTGCTCTTGACTAGCAGCGCCACACCTCCCCCTCTTTTGCCTCCTTCTCTGAGGTTACTAAAACGCCTAAACCCCGGAACCTGCAACATCCATTCCTGTCCCTGCTCTATCCATGTCTCCGAAATGGCCACAACATCGAAGTCCCAGGTACCAACCCATGCTGCCAGTTCCCCTACCTTGTTTCGTATACTCCTGGCATTGAAGTAGACACACTTCAAACCACCTACCTGAACACTGGGCCCCTCCTGCGACTTCAAATCTGTGCTCCTGACCTCTCTACTCTCATTCTCCCTTACCCTAAAACTACAATCCAGGTTCCCATGCCCTTGCTGCATTAGTTTAAACCCCCCCCCGCCCCAAAGAGCACTAACAAATCTCCCCCCCCCCCCAGGATATTTCTGCCCCTCAGGTTCAGATGTAGACCATCCTGTCTGTAGAGGTCCCACCTTCACCAGAAAGAGCCCCAGTTATCCAGAAATCTGAATCCCTCCCGCCTGCACCATCCCTGTAGCCACGTGTTTAAATGCTCTCTCTCCCTATTCCTCATCTCACTATCACGTGGCACGGGCAACAACCCAGAGATAACAACTCTGTTTGTTCTAGTTCTGAGCTTCCATCCGAGCTCCCGGAAAGCCTGCCTGACATCCTTGTCCCCTTTCCTACCTATGTCGTTAGTGCCAATGTGGACCACGACTTGGGGCTATGGGAGTTAACCGAAGCAGCCGGTGGAAACCCACACAGACACGGAGAAAAAGTGCAGTCTCAACACAGACAGTCACCCAAGGTAGGAATTGATGCTGCGAGGCAGAAGTGCAAATCTCTGTGTCACTGTGCCACCAATGTCTTTGGGAAGGGGCAGGACAGGGTAAAGCGGATGGAATCAAGATAGGAAGAAATGATCTTGTTGGGGTTGGAACAGCCGAAATAATGGGTGTACTGGGACTTTCCTGTTTGTGGACTTTGGGAAGGAGGTAGATGCGAGAGGTTGATGCAGGATGTGTGGGGATGTGGGCCTATGATGCCCGGGCTGTGGACAGAAGATATCCAGAGTCGATGCGGTTAGTGCAAGTCCTGGAAACAATATCATGGTGTTTGGTGGTGTGCTGCTGGTCCAGGGGGAGGTGCCAGGATGGGTCTGAGAGTTGACGGTCAGCCTCTGTGAGGAAGAGGTCAGGACACCAAACAATAATGGCACCACCCTTGTGAGCAGCTTATATCACCAGGCCAGGGTTGGATATTAGAGAGAGGATTGGAGCAAGTTTAGAGTGAGTCAGGATAGAGTTGGTGAGAGGCACCGAGAAATTGAGACGGTCGATGTCGCACTGACAGATCTCAGTAAAAGGATCAAGAGCTGATCGGAGGCCAGTGGGTGGGGTCCAGGTAGAGGGAGATCACTGGAGGCGGATGGATTTCAACAACAAATTTTCATAAAATGGACAGTGAGAAACAGCAGAGACAATATTATCTATTCACTGATCATCTTCAGAATAATTACCAAAGAATTGAAAATCAGAAGTCAGTCTCTGTTATTCTTGAATTTAGGATAGAATATAATCAAATCTTCCAGTCACAATGTCAACAGTTGGAAAAATGGAATTAGAAGCATGAGTTAAATGAAATCCAGTAACACAGAGTATACTAAATAGTCGGCTCATATTCCAAAGTCAACATTATTCCTGACACATTTCATCCAATTATTTCAATAACTATCAGAAATTATAGATCTGAGTAGTATGATAGATGTTAAACAATTGGATTTTCTAAAGGCCGCCAGTAAGATCCGACATAACAGACTGATGAGTAATCTCAGAGCCAGTGGAGTTAGGGGACACAGCAGCAGAATGGACACATGCTGGCGAGTCACACAGAAAACAGGGAGAGGAGTTAAAGGGATTTAATCTGATTGGTGGAAGGTGGCAAGTGGTGTTCCACAAGGATCAGCACTGGGATTACTCTCCTTCACCGTTCCCATCAACAGTCTGGGATCGGGAAGCAGAATGATAATGACACAATTTACAGACAGAATCAAATTGAGAGTGATAGTGAATACAGAGGAAGAATACAACTAATTACAGGCACACATTCATCATTAATTATGAAATTGCAAAGCGGGTATTTCAATGGGAAATTAATGTTCCGACAGATCAGTGTCCGCTGCTGCATTTTGTTCAGAACAATAAGTCCCCCAATCAGTCCTTGGAAAACAAATGTGTGAATGGACTGGAGGGATTTCTGGGTTCGGGTGAATAGATTCACAAATCGTGTGAAGCAGAAAGACAGTTTATAAACACCCAGAAAAATTGATCAAACATGTGAGTTCATTTCAGGATGAAGAGAAATGAGAAAATATCACAAAACCTATTGGAATGCTGCACTGCTGTTGGTTTTATTAAATATTAGAGTGTGGGTGATATCTGTTCCTGTTGGAGTAGATTAATAGAAAACAGAGATAGAGACACTTCACTTCATACAATAAATATCAAACATCTTCAAAACAAAGACAAACTCATACCTGTTTTCAACCTATTCCAAAGCTAAAACACACAGAGAGAGCTTCACAGAATGGAGCGACCCTTCACCAATAAAATACATCATTTCAAAATAGAACCAACTAATTTCAGTCCAGTTACTGACCCACACAAAATACAATTCCACACGGACAGATAGTCCCAGCAATAAATAGATAATTGGATCAGATATTCCAGTCTGGTGAGAGACCCACATTCAGTACAATTCTACACTGACAGATACTTCCAGTAATCCTTGTTCACCGCTGTCAGATATTTCACTATGATTCGTGACCCACACTCAGTACAATTCTACACATACAGATACTTCCAGTAATCCTTGTTCACTGTTGTTAGATATTCCACACTGGTTAGTGATCCACACTCAGTACAATTGTACACTGATAGATACTTCCAGTAATCCTTGTTCACCGCTGTCAGATATTTCACTCTGGTTAGTGACCCACACTCAGTACAATTCTACACTGACAGATACTTCCAGTAATCCTTGCACACTGTTGTCTGATATTCCACTCTGGTTAGTGATCCACACTCAGTACAATTGTACACTGACAGATACTCCCAGTAATACTTGTTCACCGCTGTCAGATATTCCAATCTGATTAGTGTTCCACACTAAGTGTGATTTAATTCTTACTCCCACGAAACCTTCCTTCAGAGATATTGCCTTCACTGAGATCCAATCTAACATTATACAAGATTCCACTCAATATAACAACTTTATTGATCAGAGATCCCGTGAATTACAAACAGGTTTACTGTTAGCTAATGAAATGGATTCAAACCATAGACATTATGAACGAGATTTGAATTAAGTGAATTATATCGTTTACCAGGTGTCTGTATAACAGTGAGCACGAGATCAGCGTTAAACATGTTCAGTCACAGTTTAAAATCAGAGAGCCGCTCACACACAGATTTACACAACTTCAATGGTGATAGTCACTTACCAGGAACACCAACAATAGCAGCGATTGGGTAGAATATCATCTCAGCAGTATTAATTGAATCATGCATTTTCACTGCGAAGTGATGTGTTCCTTCCTGCGATTGGCAATCTCTCTGTCTGAAACTCTGAGGTTATATATTCCATAGTATTTTAATTAATGACTTGAGGAACCACCTCAGGGATATTGAGGTTGTGACATCGTTTAACTTATTTTTCAAAGATGTGAACAAAGAGATTCCGATATTTGGTTCAATGAAAGCAAATATTATTTTTGTGAGTGAGTGACCTCTTTCCAAACACTGGACTGTGTTGATCACATTGTTCAGCTAACATTAACAGAAAGGATGCTGTCCACTCAGACACCATCAGTCCCATCAATACATCTCAGATTGTTTCAGTGATATCCCGCACTCCACTGTGACCATTAAATGATTCAGTTCCAATTGTCAGTGTGTTTCTCTGGGTGCTTCCACTGTACTCTGGGGTGTAGCTGCCTCTGTAACTGTGACCATTCAGTGATTCAGTTCCAGTTGTCAGTGTGTTTCTCTGGGTGGTTCCACTGCACTCTGGGGTGTAGCTGCCTCTGTAACTGTGACCATTAAATGATTCAGTTCCAATTGTCAGTGTGTTTCTTTGGGTTCTTCCACTGCACTCTGGGATGTAGCTGCCTCTGTAACTGTGACTATTCCTTTATTTCATTTCAGTCGTTTCTTTTTGAGCGTAAGTAGAACATTTCAATGTCTCCAAAATCTGGGACAAGTTAAAGTGCAAAGTAAGTGATCCCATATCTAAGTCTGATTCAGCCCCTCGAAGTAAGAAAACATTTAGAATCATTGGAACCTCAGAAAACTCAGAGGCTGCAGCAGCAACAAACTCGTCACATCAGAGAGCAGCGTTAAAATATATTCAGCTGTGAAAACGAATACCCCGTCTCTAACTGATACCGGCCGTCCATCTGATACACACACTTCAACTGGGAGAGAGGCGGGGTGAGATGTGGAGGGATAGAGGACTGGTCTGAGAGATGTGCTGATAGAAGACAGGTAGAGAGAGAAACAGGGTGGGAGGAGATAGAATGGGAGAGAAAGAGGGTGGGAGAAATAAAGGATAAAACGAGAGAAGGAGGTAGATTGTCTGAGAGAAAGGGAAGCAGATAGTGGAGGCCGAGCGGGTGTGGGTGAGGGAGTCAGATTGGGTGAGAAGGATGATGTATAAAATACTAACATAAACTTAGACATAAGTGAAGGAGAGAGCTACTGAGGGATTGGGTGAGGAAATGATTGTGAGAGAAAGTATGAGGGGAAGAGAGTGTGAGAGAAAGTATGGGAGAGCGAAAGAGTGTGAGAGAAAGTATGAGAGAGGGAAAGACTATAAGAGAAAGTGTGAGAGAGGGAAAGAGAGTGAGAGAAAGTGTGAGAGAGGAAAAGAGAATCAGAGAAAGTGTGAGAGAGGGAAGGGTGTGCAAGAAAGTGTGAGAGAGGGAAAGAAAGAGAGAGAAAGTGTGAGAGAGGGAAAGTGTGAGAGAGGGAAAGAGTTTGAGAGACAGTGTGAGAGAGGGAAAGAGAGTGAGAGAAAATGTGAGAGAGGGAAAGCGTGTGAGAGAAAGTGTGAGAGCGGGTAAGAGAGTGAGAGAAAGTGTGAGAGAGAGAAAGAGTGTGAGAGAAAGTGTCAGTAAGGGAGTTGTGTGAGAGGGAGGGAGGCATGGAGGGAGAGACATATAGGGATGGAGAGAGAGAGGGGGACAGATTGTGAAAGTGTCTAACGGAGATGTGAGAGAGGGAGGGAAGGAGGCATGGAGCAGAATGAGAGAGGGGGGAGAGTGTGAGAGAGGGACATAATGTGAGAGAGGGGTAAGTGTGAGACAAGGGAAATGTGTTAGAGAGAGTGGGAGAGTGGGAGTGAGTATCAATGAAGAAGAACGTATGAGCGAGGCAGTAATTTGAGAGAGGGAGTGTCAGAGATAGAGGGAGTGGGAGAGATGGAGGGAGAGTGAGAGATGGAGGTAGTGTCAAAGAGGGAGAGACTGTGAGAGAGGGGGAGAATGTGAGAGATGGAGGGAGTGTGAGAGAGGGAGAGAGTGTGAGAAAGGGAGAATAAGTGAGACAGGGAGGGTGTGTTAGACAGGGAGAGAGTGTGAGAGAGGGAGAGTGTTTGAGAGGACGACAGAGTGGGAGCGAGGGAGACAGTGGGAGAGACGGAGGTTGAGTGAGGTAGAGAATGTGTCAGAGGGAGAGAGTGTCCGAGAGTGTAAGAGAGGGTGAGAGTGCAAGAGAGAGAGAGAGAAAGTGGCGAGAGTAAGAGAGTGCCAGAGAGGAATGGAGTGTGAGAGGGGGACAAAGTGTGAGAGAGGGAGAGAGTGTGAGAGAGGGAGGGAGATTGTGAGAGGGTTAGAGTGTGAGATTGGGAGTGTGTGTGAGAGGGAGACATGAGTGTGCGAGAGGGAGAGAGTGTGATAGAGGGTTAGAGTGTGCGAGATGGACAGAGTGTAAGAGAGGGATAGAGTGTGAGAGAGGGAGGAGTGTGTGAGAGGGTTAGTGTGTGAGAGAGTGAGGGAGGGTGAGAGAGGGAGGGTGAGAGAGTGAGAGAGTGTGTGAGAAGGAGAGAGTGTGAGAGAGGGAGGGAGTGTGAGAGAGGTAGGGTGAGAGAGTGAGAGAGTCTGTGAGAGGGAGAGAGTGTGACAGAGGGAGACAGTGTGGGAGAAGGAGAGCGTGAGAGAGGGAGGGATTGTTGAGAGGGAGAGAGTGTGAGCGAGGGAGAGAGTGTGTGAGAATTAGAGAGTGTGAGAGTGGGTGGGATTGTTGAGGGGGGAGAGTGTGAGCGAGGGAGAGAGTGTGAGAGAGTGATAGTGTGAGAGAGTGAAGGTGAGGGCGGGTGAGAGTGCAAGGGAGAGATAGAGTGTGAGGGAGTGTTCTTGGAGCTATGGGGAACTGGGTATCGTGTGGAAAACACAATCCGGATTAACACATTTGCTGAATAAACAAACTTGTTCCTAAATTATAAACTCAGATCCTGGATAAAGTAAATGTCCTCCATGCAGTATTTCACCATTTACGTTGTGAATAGCTGACAGAGTGTGACAGGTCAGTTATTGTGCAGAGCTGGAATAGAACTTGTCTTTCCCCAGTGAGAGGCCAGAAAGCAAACACGTGGCACAGACGCTTTTAAAAATAATTGTAAGGCAACCTGAAAAAAGATAGACCTCCCTCTAATCATTAAATGTGCGTCTGCTTTTATTGGGAGCAACACAGATGTTTTCAATATTAACAGCACAGACAGCGCCCAGGGTCAGACAGATTGGAACTTACAATGAAGTTGATGCTGTGAAGTAAGCAGTGAGCTAAAGCGGACGCTGGGTTCACAAATGGATACAGTGAATAGAAAGGATTACAGTGAGAATACTCGCGGTGATGGGGAACTTGGAGGGAACCTGCAGGTGTTGGTCCACATCATCTCACAGCCAGACCACATCCAAAGCCTAAAAAGTGCGTGAAGTACCGAAGGAAAACATTGATTCCGTTTGACCTCAGCGGCTCTATAGATGAGCAGATCATTCAATCCGACTGGAGCGCCCTTTCCCTGGAGACATAAATTTGATTTTTGTCACTCCCACCATTCCCTCTGAAATCACTCTTGTATCTGCCGGCACCAGTGTCCAAGGCCGTGCAGACCAGATCAGAACCACTCGCTGTGTGAATCGTTTCGAAGCAGTTTTCCCTGCGGGATGATTGGATTGGCTGGGGCTGGGTTATTGGGAATAAAAGACGACGATGTGAGATTCGGTCGTCACATTTAAGATTATATTAGTTTTGGATAATCAGGATACAAATGAACTGTTTCCATGAACAATATAAATATCTGTTGGAAATATGTAACTGAAATATATGATCATGCAGCGACATTCATCAGCGAGTAATGCAGAGCCGGAACTAATAAGAAATGGCAACATGGGGAGACTACACGCTCACTCACACCTCCTCCACCATTCAATTTAATCACTGCTCAGCTTCTGCCTCAATGTCATTTCCCGCTTCTTCCTCACATCCTTTCATTACCTCATTTTCTGTAAGAATAATGGAGGCAGACACCCAAAGCCACATTTCAAACCGAGTTAGACATTTAAGACCATAACACCATAAGATATGGGAGCTGAACTTGGCCACTCGGCCCATCGAGTCTGCTCCGCCAGTCAATCATGGCTGATATGTTTCTCATCCTCATTCTCCTACCTTCTCACCTTCTCCCCATAACCCCTGATCCCCTTATTAACCGAGAACCTATCTATCTCTGTCTTAAACACACTCAGTGATTTGGCCTCCACAGCCTTCTGCAGAAAGAGTTCCCCAGATTCACCACCCTCTGGCTGAATAAATTCCTCCAACACTCTGTTTTCAAGCATCGTCCCGTTAGTCTGAGATTGTGTCCTCTGGTTCTAGTTTTTCCTACAAGTGGAAACATCCTCTCCACATCCACTCTATCCAGGCCTCGCAGTATCCTGGAAGTTTCAATAAGATCCCCATCCACCTTCTAAACTCCACAAGTACAGACCCAGCGTCGTCAACCGTTCCTCATACGACAATTTCTTCATTCCAGGGATCGTTCTAGTGAACCTCCTCTGGACCCTTTCCAAGGGAAGCACATCCTTCTTCAGACACGGGACCCAAAACTGCTCACAATACTCCAAATGGAATCCGACCAGAGACTTATGCAGCTTTAGAAGTACATCCCTGCTCTTGTACTCTCGCCCTCTCGACATGATTGCTAACATTGCAATTGCCTTCCTAACTGCCGACTGAAACTGCACGTGAACCTTAAGAGAATCGTGAACAAGGCCTCCCAAATCCCTTTGTGCTTCTGATTTCCGAAGCATTTCCCCATTTCGAGAATAGTCTATGTCTCCTTTGCTCCCTCCAAAGTGCATAACCTCACACTTTTCCACATTGTATTCCATCTGCCTCTGAGTCGTTCTGCAGACCCTCCCCCCCCCCCCCCCCCATCCCCGCTTCCTCAATACGACCTTTCCCTCTACAGATCTTTGTATCACCTGCAAACTCAGCAACATTGCCTTCGGTTCCTTCTTCCAGATCATTAATGTATATTGTGGGAATTTGTGGTCCCAGCACAGACTCCTGATGCACACGACTAGTCACCGACTGCCATCCTGATAAAGGCCTCTTTTTGCCACTCTCTGCCTCTGCCAGTCAGCCAATTATTTTTCCATCCCAGGATCTTACCCTGAACACCATGTGCTCTTAACCAAATTAACAGTCTCCTTTGAGGCACCATGTCAAAGGCCCTCTGGAAATTTAAATACATCGCATCCACTGGTTCTCGTTTATCTAACTTCCTTGTTACTTCCTCAAAGAACTCTAACAGATTTGTCAGACATGACCTCCCCTTGACGACGCCGTGCTGACTCAGTCCTATTTTACCATGCACTTCCAAGTACTCCGCAACATCATCTTTAATAATGGACTCCAAAATCTTACCAATGACCGAAGTCAGGCTAACCAGCCGATAATTTCCCGTCTTCTGCCTCCCTCCCTTTTTAAACAGCGGTGTTACATTAGCCACTTTCCAGTCTTCTGGGACCCTTTCTGCCTCCAGTGATTCCTGAAAGATTCCCACCACTGCCTCCACAATCTCCTCAGCTATCTTTTTTCGAACCCTGGGATGTAGTCCATCCGTCCAGGTCATTCATCCACCTTCAGACCTTTCAGTTTCCCCAGAACCTTCTCCTTAGTGATGGCCACGGCACTCCCCTCTGCCCCCTGGCTCTCCTGGAGCTCTGGCATCCCACTGGTATCTTCCACCGTGAAGCCTGATGCAAAGTAACTATCCAGTTCGCCTGCCTTTTCTTTGTTAATTATTATTACTTCTCCACTCACATTTTACAGTAGTCCAATGTATTTTTTTGTCTCTCTTTTACCTTTTATATATTGAAAGAAACATCTTCCTATCGTCTTTTACATTACTAGCTGGCTTGCACTCAAATTTCATCTCCTCCTCCTTTATTGCTTGTTCAGTTGTCCTCTGCTCGCTATTAAAGGCTTCCCAATCTTCTGGCATCGCACTCTTCCTCGCCGCATTGCCCGCTTTTTATTTTGCTTTACTGCTGTCCTTGAGTTCCTTCGTCAGCCATAGATTCCTTGTCCTCCGCTTAGCATGTTTCCTCCTCCTTGAGATGAAATTCTGTTGTTCCTCCCGAATAATCCCCCTAAACTCCTGCCATTGCTGTTCCACGATCTTCCCTGCTCGGCTCCTTTTCCAATCAACTCTGGCCAGCTCCTCCCTCATGTCTTTGTAGTTACCCCTATTTAATTGTAATACTGTTATATCTGATTGCAGCTTCTCCCTCTCAAACTGCAGGGTAAATCCTAGCATATTGTGGTCACTGCTCCCTAAGGGTTCCTTCACCTTAAGTTCCATAATCAAGTCTGTCTCATTACACATCACCAATTCCAGAATTGCCTGTTCCCCAGTCGGCTTTGTCACCAGCTGCTCAAAAAAAACATTTCTTAGACTTTCCACAAATTCCTTTCCTTGGGATCCCCTACCAACCTGTTCCCAGTCCACCTACATATTGAAGTCCCCCATGATTATTGTAATATTGTCTTTTTACATGCCTTTTCTATCTCCAGATTTATATTCTGCTCCTCATCCTGACTGCTGCTCCGGGTCCTGCAAATAACTCCCATCCGGGTCTTTTTATCTATTCGATTCCTCAACTCTGCCCACAGAGATTCTATGCCTTCTGATCCTGTATCGCTCCTTGCTATCGATTTAACTTCCTTCCTTACTACCCCCCTCCTTTGCCCATCTGTCTGTCCTTTCGATCGAACACTTGCATATTTTGATCCCAGCCCTGATCACCTTGCAGCCACGTTTCTGTGATTCCAACAACATCGTACCAGCCAGTATCAATATGCCCAACATGCAAATTTACCTTGTTCCGTATACTGCGCACATTTAGGTGCACCACCCTCAATCCTGCATTGAGCACCTCCCTTCTCATACTCGTCACCTTTTTTGCTCTGCCTGAGGGTGATGTTGTTCAGGTATTTGTGTTCTCCATTTCCCCTTCAGTTACTACACCTTCTGGTTCCCACCCCCTTTCATATTAGTTTCAATTCTCCCGGGTGACACTAACAAACCTCCCATCCTGGATAATGATGCCCCTCCAGTTGAGAAGCTACCAGCCCTTCTTGTCCAGGTCCCACCTGTCCCGGAAGATAGCCCAATGGCCGAGAAATCTGAAATCCTCGCTCCTACACCACCAGTTTAGCCACGTGTTTAGCTGGACTATCCTCTTATTTCTAGCCTCACTATCACGTTGCACAGTGAGTAATCCCGATAATGCAACCCTAGAGGTCCTGCTTTTTAGCTTACTGCCTAACTTCCTGAACTCCTTCTACAGGATCTCAACACACTTCCTGTCTATGCCGTTAGTACCTATATGTATTCCGTCCTCTGACTATTTACCCTCCCCCTTGAGGACGTCCTGTGTTCCTTCAGAGGCATCATTGATCCTGGCACCAGGGAGGCAACATACCATCCTGGAGTCTCATTCACTTCCACAAAAGCTCCTATCTGTGCCCCTATTGAGTCCTCTATAAGTATCGATCTCCTGCACTGTGTCCTCCCCTGCCGAGCAACAGAGCTAGTTATGGTGCCACTGTACTGGCCGCTGTCGTTTTCCCCAGATGGGCTACGCCCCTCAACAGTATCCAAATCGGTATGCCTGTTAGAGAGGGGGACAGCCACAGGGGATTCCTGCACTGATTGCCTGCCCTTTCTAGCGATCACCTATCTGTCTGCCTGCACCTTGGGTGTGACCACGTCTCGAGAACTCCTGTCTATGACGCTTCCCGCCACCTGCACGCTTCTAAGTCCAACAGGACTACGCAGTCTGTGAGGAGCTGGCATTGGTTACACTTGCTGCAGTCGTAGTCGGCCAGGACGCTGGAAGCGTCATGGATCTGCCACTTCTCACAGTTAGAGCACTGCACCGCGCTGAGTGACATTTATGCACTAGTTAATTAATTCACAACAAATACTTAAATTGTTTATAAGTTCAGTTACAATTAATTATATGGATCTTGCGCGATATTTGCACTGTTAAATTAAATGCTAACTACTAATCTCTGCCCTTAGGTTAAGTTAATCCTCTGCCGAGTAAATCCGTTCATTTTAATTCGTTTTTTAATGTTATCTTTAAAAAAAATGTAACAGATTCCCTTCCAGCTTACTGCTTTACTGTGATGCCATTCAGTTTTTCCCCGAAAATTTGAAAAGGTATTTGTATCACCTAGCTTCCCAGGGTGCTGTCCGGATATCTCCCTGCAAATTAACATTTACAAAGCCAAAAGAAAGAAAACAAAACGAAAGGGAAAAGCACCTCCTCCACTTTGCACACTGTTCCAAATTACCGAGTTTCAAACCTCACTCGAGCTCTCTCAGTTACAGTCTGCTTGAGATCAACATCATTCCTTTTCGCCATCAACACCTTCCCGCACAAATCTTTTTCGGCCTGAAAACGCTAATCCCAAGGCATATGCGCCTGACCGGAACAGATTCTCAGGTCTGGATAGTGTTCAGTCTGGTCCTCAACAATTATTCCCGCATAATCCGCTCCCTACACCCGCATTGGCACCGCCCAACTAACCACCAATTAGTCACTCCGGGAATATATATCCTGCACATGCAAGAAGGAGAAGAACTCTCTCTTACCCTCGACATCAGAACCCCAAGTGGTACAATTTCCCCACCAAAGCCTTCCTCAGTATAACCTGACCTTTCAGCCGGAGATGCGTCTCCAGCAGGAAAATCACCTCCGCCCTTAAACGTTCCAATTGCGAGAACATCCAGAACTGCTTAACTGGCTCAGTCACCCACGGGCATTCCACGTCAGCACTCTCACCGGTGACCCCCTCCCCCCCCCCCGCCCCCCCCCCCCCCCACGCACATCTACCCCCTCGAGAGTCCGCCCTCAACACTCTTATTTTCCTTCCACTATCCCTTTCCTCAAAAGGACGCATCTGTGATGGATTCCCACACCGCCCATGCCCAAACGGATCCTACATATCGGCCGTGCTGCCTCCTCACTCACCCTCTCCCCACTTCCACCCCCCTCCCGGCACACAGCCTAACCATCGCAGACACCCCATCCTTCACACTTCGTTAACCTTCACTACTATTCCTTGCAAGCGTGGGGCGCCCACCTGAAGGCCCTGACCCAAATTCCCACCTTCAGCGCCCCCTATACACAATCCCCCCCCCTTTTTGTTCCACCCCTGTTGCGTATTTCTATCCCTCCTTCTCCCTACCACCCCCAGTACCCGGCACCAACACAATGTTGCTGTCTGACAAAGAACAAGAACAAATAACAAAGAAAGGTACACCACAGGAACAGGCCCTTCGGCCCTCCAAGCCCGTGCCGACCATGCTGCCCGACTACACTACAATCTTCTACACTTCCGGGGTCCGTATCCCTCTATTCCCATCTTATTGATGTGTTTGTCAAGATGCCCCTTAAATGTCACTATCGTCCCTGCTTCCACCACCTTCTCCGGCAGCGAGTTCCAGGCACCCACTGCCCTCTGTGTAAAATACTTGCCTCGTACACCTTTATAATTTTCAATGTACTGCGACCATGTTTCTATTTAATGGATGATTGACATTGAGACATGGGGTGTGGATGGTGAACGGTGGAAATATAAGAGATCCACAAACTGCTCGTCACTGAACAGAATTTTTGGAGAGCACCAATTGTCTGCGCGGGAAAGTCTGTGGGCAAAATGCGCACAGTGCGATCACACAGACACGCCGTATTTGTTTAACCAGGATATAACCGACAACACCACGAGCGACAAGGGCCCCGACAGCACAAGCCATGTGACTCACTTCACAAAAAGGACGATTTGCTTATTGGTCCTGGCAGACCTGTCAATGATGATCTGCGGTGGATCAGGTGATGATTGGGCAGCTCAGCGATGCGAATTCAGTGGATAACCTCAGGTTAATGAAACAACAGGTCTTGAATCGATTTTTTTTCTTATTTTTAAACAGTTGCTTAAACTGTTTGGACATCAATGATTAATCGCGGTGAAGTGAGACAAGTATAAGGCTGAAAGTTTCGACTGGTATTGAGCCGCCCACCCTTGATCCCTTAGCTCCCATTCTGCCAGTCCACACACGCAGTGCTTACACTTCCACCTGCCGGAAATGAAGAAACCGGTTCGCTGGAGATGTGGTCAAGGCTCAGTCTTTGTTTCAACGGTACAGGATGCGGTTACAATATACCACATCTCAAGCGGATTTGCAGAGATAGATCTGTTTAGCATCAGATCTGTTGAGTTCTGATAACGACTTGAAGTCTGAACTGCATTATCAGTAATGCCTAACTTACCTTTGCTGTATATATATATATATATATATAAATTGTGCGTACAAATTATGCCGCATTCAATCAATAGATGTCGATATGTCCATGTGCGGGGGAGAATTACAGGCAAGGTGTCCATCCGGAGTGGCCAATATTCAATGTGATTGCGGCATATCACATACAGTGGTTTTGTCGCAGTTTATCTGTCGGGATCAGTGAGCGCCATTACACAAGCACACCTATGTTATCCACATAGGACCTGTTCAGATGTCTCTGAGGGAACATCTCAATATTTAAATGTCCGAGTAAATAAATAAACAGTGCATAATAATAAACTTAAGTGCTGGGCAAATCATATTTCAAACTACTCACTCTAAAAAAGGCGCTGTAATATTTTAACAATAAAATATATTTCTATGCTTATTGAACAATTGAATGGTAAGTTAATTGACAGTTTTGTGAACATAACCTTTGAACGTTCCGGAAACATAACGCCCGCCTCTCCCTGCCCCGATTACACCATAGCTTGTGTAGCCACTCCCAACATTGAAGAGTGAATCTTGCTTACTAATTCCAGTGATCTGACATTTGGGATACTCATTTTAAAACATATAGTGAATTCATAGAACATCTGAGTGAAGTTTGCAAAATGGAACCAGCGATCGTGCCATTATCTTCACGTGTTCCAGACATGGGTCATGGTGCACTCGGAGGTGCTCCAATACAATCCAAAGAACATTACAGTCATTTCAAAATGGTCATGACAAATGGCGCAAGAGGCACCTACATTGAGACTGCAATGCTTCAAGAATGCGGCTCGGCCACCTGACTCTCAAGGGTCAACTAGAGATGGGCAATAAATACTGGCCCTATCCTGTGAAGATGTCTGAAACGACCTCTTCCTCGATAGTCTTGCAACTTATCGTCCCGGAAGATCACCACTGAATTTCCTTTGGAAATCATTCACAGTGAACCGCTTCCACCGCGTCCGCAGACATCCCCTTTCAGATTATTTATACTCACTTTATTAAAGCAAATGGTGCTTCCTCACATCCACCCCAACACTTGCCCATACCTTCATTCCTCCCGCGCTCCTTTCCTGAATACATGAGAATAATTATTCGCTCTCAACATTTATCAGCATTTACTCACAACTTGTCATCCTCAATCTCCTGCACTCCACGGAGGACCAGCCTCAGTCCTGCGAGAATCCATGTCACTGTCAATCCCTGGCCCTTTGAACTATTCTGGCAGATCTCACTTCACTCCCGCTTGACGAAATGTCGCGCACTTCTCGTTTTGTCGAGCAGAAAACGGCTGGGAAAGTTAGATTTTCGAGGGGGTGGGAGAGTTCTGGGGAAGTGCTGAGACTGATGACCTGGCTGGCTCGCTCCTTCTTCGTGACAGCAGGCGTGCGATGGGTCGAATTGTCTCCTTATCTGCCTGGCATCCTTTTCTGTAGCCATGTGCGCGGGGGCAAAATCACTATCTTGTTCATTGGAGTTCTTACATTTCATGTGGTGTGTTACACAACTATACAGAATCACAACTTGTATCTACAAGAAAATACAGCGACTGTATCTTAGTTATTTTACATGGGATATATCCTCCCAATACGTGGAGCTTATCATACAGTCTGTCTCGCCTACGGTGAACAGGTATTGGAGCAAGATACAGACAAAGGTATTTTACGAGTAAAATGCTGCTGAGGGCTTGCTGTGTCAGACCTGCTCCGTGGTTAGCCCACTCGGCCGCCTGCAACCAGTCGCTGGCTGTGCTTCCCTCAGAGCGAGCTTTAGTTATGAGTGGGTTGCTTTTCGGGATATTGCAGCGATCGGCCATTTCTGTTGTGAGGCCTGCTTCGCCCTGATTGCCTTCTGGCCACTAGCAAAGTTGGAAGGGGAGGTGGACTTGTCCACTGGAAGAGTCTTTTGTTGCCCTGTGTCCCTCTGATGCTTGGGCCCCAACCCTAATCCTGCCCGCCTTCCTTCCCCCTCCATTCCCTTCCTGCTTTCACCCTGCCCATTTCTCTTCCTTCTTTCCTGGCCTGATCTGCCTCTCCTCTCTCTCTCTACTGTACCGGACGGTGGTTACGAACAAGCTGGTGAACAGCCTTAACGTTTTGTGGAAGCCTTCCTCCAAACCTCTGGTAGCATATTTCGTTTTTCTCAACATGATAAATTCCAACAGGTCGGGCAATCAGTCTGCAACGTTGGGTGGTGCTGCCGATCGGCAGCCGAGCAGGAATCTGCAGCGGGCCTTGAGGGGGGCAAAGACTCGGGCGTCAGTCCTTCCCGCATGCAAAGCCTTGGCTCCTCTGATACCACGAAGATCGCCACCAGCGGGCAAGGCTCCATCTCACCCCCACAACACAGGACATAGCCTCAAAAATGGACATCCAGAACCCGACAAGCCCAGTGCAAGACTTGTGTTTGTCAATGGCCGACTTTCCCTGGCACCGTTTACATTAGTCCTGGAGGAAGCCTCTCATTCTGGTAGTGGCTCCGTGCGCCCTGTGCACCACATTTAGTTGTGCTGAGCTGAGCTCTGCGCACTTGCAGGTGTAATTTGCCCTGTGCAGCACTTCGATCCAGAATCCTCCCACTATCTCCTGCCTCGTTCTTCTTCCAATTTCTACCTTGTCCCGTCCACAGGTGAATGTATCTCCGTCACCAATCGTCTATATCGGTCTGCCCAGTTCCCGCCTCCAACTCCCCCGCAGCCAGTAGTCTGCCTTGTACTCTGTTCTGGCATCTACAGCAATGATGTCGTTTTCATGCGGAGGTAGTAATTGTCACGTTACTATTCGGGTGTATACATGATATACTTCCAGACGTACACACAGCGAAATCAATAGAAATAAAACACACTGAAAACTACAAACAAAGGGAGAGGAAATTAAATCAGAGGACGTATATATACAAAAATAAAGAAGAAAAAGTTAATTCCGCAGGGAGAGGGGGGGGGGGGGGCGTTCTCCCTCCCCGCCTCCTTCTCTTTCTTTTTTATATATAAAACAAACAAAACAAAACCGGGCCGAAGGGGTACCTGGACCGTGTCCCTGATGTCACTTGCATCGCTTGGTCGGTTTTCGTTTTATTCGTTTTTGCCCATTTGTCTCAGCTTCGGCTGTCTGGCGTTCCCTCTACCTGTTCTTCCTTTCTCTCTTTCGCCTTGCTCTGCTGGCTGTCGTCGTTGTCGTGTCCTGCGCTCCGCCCCCATATTGCGTTCCCCCCTCTTTCCTCCCATCTGGCTGCCCTCTGTTGTTCACGTTCTCTCGTCCTCCCTCTATCCCTGCCCCCACCCTTACCCCACCCTTGCCCCCTTCCCTGTCCCCCTTCGCTCCTCTCTACTACCATTCCGCCCCCTTCTTCTCTGCTAATCCCCTTGCTTTTCTGTAGGGTTTGGCTACTCCCTCTCGCTCCGCGCCCCCTTCCTCCCCCCTCCCCCCCCGTCCTCACACCCTTCCCTCTCTTCTATCACATTTTGGCTATAATCACTTGGCGGCGACTTGATTATTTATCTGTTTGTTCAATGGCCACAAACAGGTGCCCGAACAGTTGGATGAGTGGCTCCCATTTACTGAAGAAGCTATCTTCCGATCCCCGGGTGACGAATTTGATTTTCTCCATTTGGAGAACTTCTGATAGGTCGGACAGCCAGTGTGCAGCTTTGGGAGGTGCTGCTCACCACCAGCCGAATAGGATTCTAGGACAGGCGGTCAGGGAGGGAAAGACAAGGGCGTCCGCCGTTCTTCCCATGAAGGCAGGTTGTCACCTGAAGGTATGGGTTCACCGACAAGGACAATTAGGAGAAACGTTAAGAGGAAATATAACTTAGGAGAGGTTACTGATCGAGGTGTTAAGATTCAAAACAGAGGTAAAAAAGCCAACATAATTATACTTTACCTGAATGCTCGTAGTATTCGGAATAAGGTAAATGAGTTGATGGCGCAAATCAGCGTGAATGACTATGATTTAGTGGCCATTACTGAAACATGGTTAAAGGATGGTCACGACTGGGAGTTAAATATCTGAGGGTATCAAACTATTTTGAAGGACAGAGTGGATGTTAAGGGAAGTGGTGCAGCTCTGTTATTTGAGGATGACATCCGGGCAACTGTAAGGGATGACATCGGTGCTATGGAGGATAAGGTTGAATCCATTTCGGTGGAAATCAGGAATATTAAGGCGAAAAAGTCACTGAAAGGAGTAATCTATAGGTCACCAAATAGTAACATTCTTTTGGGGCAGGCAATAAATAAAGAAGTAACTGATGTATGTAGAAATGGTGCAGCAGTTATCATGGGGATTTTAATCTACATGTCGATTGGTTTAACCAGGTCGGTCAAGGCAGCCTTGATGAGGAGTTTATAGAATGTATCCGCGATAGTTTCCTAGAACAGTATGCAATGGAACCGACGAGGGAACAGACGGTTCTCGATCTGGTCCTGTGTAATGAGACAGGGTTGAGTCAGGATCTCATAGTTAGGGATCCTCTCGGAAGGAGCGATCACAATATGGTGAAATCTAAAATGCAGATGGAGGGTGAGGAGGTAAAATCAAACACTAGTGTTTTGTGCTTTAAAAAAGGAGATTAAAATGGGATGAGAGAAGAGCTAGCTGAGGTAAACTGGGAGCAAAGACTTTATGGTGAAACAGTTGAGGAACAGTGGAGAACATTCCAAGCGATTTTTCAAACTGCTCAGCAAAGGTTTATACAATCAAAAAGGAAGGGTGGTAGAACGAGGGAAAATGGACCGTGGATATCGAAGAAACTAAGGGAAAGTATCTGTGGTAGTTTATATTAGGGGTATCGCGGTACCTCGGTGGTATGTACCTTATACTGTAGTATGAGTGGTAGAACCTGCCTGCTGGTTCCGCCCAGCAGGCGGAGAATCTGAGTCTGTGTTTCACCCACAGCAGTCATTCTGTCCCGGAGCTGCTGGGGTAACTACTTGTTCATTAAAGCCTTCAATTGGACTACAATCTCGCTTCAGTAGTGATTGATCGTGCATCAGTTTAATAAAACAATTGAAGAATGGCTGCTCTCCGCATCAATCCAGAGTGTCTACAAATCAACCCCCACGCGGCAAATGCAGCAGCAACTTTTAAACATTGGCTGGCATGTTTCAATGGGTACATCAGGATGGCCCCGACTACCCCCACGGAGGAAAAGAAAATGCAAGTCCTCCACTCAAGGGTGAGCCCAGAAATCTATACGCTTATCGAAGACGCGGACTGTTTCGAGGACGCAATGACATTGTTAAAAGAGCACTACGTCCTGATTCAGGTATACGCTCGGCATCTTTTAGCAACCAGACTGGACGATTGTTACCCCGCATTGTTAGTGTTAGGTAGAAACTGTAACTGTCCACAAGTCTCAGCCAATGACCACACCAAACTCTTTATACGGGATGCATTTGTTGCGGCATGCTGTCCTCGAAAATCCGCCAGCGACTGATGGAAAACGACACGCTCGGGCTGAAAGAGGCACGGAAACTTGCGCACCACCTGGATGTAGCCTCCCGCAACTCCCAGGCCGACGTTCCCGACCGCGTGGCACCCACATGGACCCCACCCGCGGCCGATTCCAAAGCATCCCTAAATTCCCCACAAGCTTGTTCAGTGCTGCAGCCGGGAAAGCCCGGGGGCGGACGGGGGCGGACGGGAGGCTATTTTTGATGGCAAAACAAACACCTGCGGCCACGCTGCCCGGCCCGATCCGCAATCTGCAAGGGCTGCGGGAAGAAGGGGCACCTCGAGGCAGTATGCCAGGCCCGGTCGGCCGCCGCTGTCTTCACAGGCGAACCGGGCCCGCTGCCATTCTTCTCTTCACAGGCCATGAGCGATTCATGGAGGCAGCCATCTTGGATGCCGTCGCAGGACCCCGAATCGGGTGGCCCGCCGAGATCTCTCAGCTTCTGCCACAACTTGCCTCAGTGATACTGGACCAGTCTCGGCCCCGAACGCTTTCATCCCCTACGACGTCGTTACTCATCAACGGCACACAACATCCTGCTTGATCGACTCTGCGAGCAAGGAGAGCTTCATCCATTCCAATACGTTAAGGCACCGCTCCCTCGCTGTACACCCGATTGCACAAAAGTTCTCCCTGCCCTCTGGGACCCATTCGGTGAAGGACCGGGGGTACTGCATAGCCAACCTCACGGTCAAGGGCGTGGAGTTCAGTAACGTCCGACTCTATGTCCTCCCCCAGCTCTGCGCTGCCACACTCCTGGGACTGGACTTCCAGTGTAATCTGCAAAGTTTATCATACAAATTCGGCGGCCCAATACCCTCCTCACTGTCTGCGGCCTCGCGATCCTCAAGGTCAACCCGCCCTCCCTGTTCGCAAACCTTAACCCCGATTGCAAACCTCTTGCCACCAGGAATGGACGGTACAGTGCCTATGACCGGTCCTTCATTAGGTTGGAAGTCCAACGATTACTAAAGGAAGGCATTATCGAGGCCAGCAATAACCCCTGGAGACCTCAAGTTGTGTTTGTAAAGACCGGGGAGAAATATAGGATGATCATAGACTACAATCAGACCATCAACAGGTGTAAGCAGCTCGACGCCTACCCGCTCCCCGCATATCTGAAATGGTCAACCAGACAGCGCAATACAAGTTTTTCTCCACAGTAGATCTTAAATCAGCCTACCACCAGTTCCTCCTTCGACGGACGACCGCAAGTACACTGCATTCGAAGCAGATGGGCGGCTGTACAAATTTTTAAGGGTTCCCTTTGGTGTCACAAATGGGGTCTCGGTCTTCCAATGGGAGATGGATCGAATGGTTGACTGGTACGGTCTGCGGGCCACGTTCCAGTACCTCGACAATGTCATCATCTGTGGCCACGACAAGCAGGCCCACGACACCTACCTCCGCAAATTCCCCCGTACCGCAAAAATCCTTTACTTAACCTATAACAAATGCATGTTTAGCACCGATCGCCTAGCCATCCTCGACTACGTAGTGCATGATAGAGTCAAAGGCCCAGATCCTGAATGCATGTGCCCCCTCATTGAGTTTCCCCTCCTCCACCTCCCCAAGGCCCTGAAACGTTGCCTGGGCTTCATTTCTTCTTACACGCAGTGGGCCCCCAATTATGCCGACAAGGGCCACCCACTAATCCAGTCCACGGTTTTTCCCCTATCTGCAGAGGCCCGCTAGGCTTTCAGTCGCATCAAAGCAGACATTGTCAGGGCGAAAATGCACGCAATCGATGAGACCCTCCCCTTCCAGGTCGAGAGCGGCACATCAGACGTAGCTCTGGCTGCCACCGTCAATCAGGCGGTCAGACGCGTGGCCTTCTTTTCACGCACCGTCCACGCCTATGAAATCTGCCATTCCTCCGTCGAGAAGGAGGTGCAAACCATCGTCGAAGCTGTGCGGCATTGGAGGCATTACCTGGCCGGCAGGAGATTCACTCTTCTCACTGACCAACGGTCGGTACCCTTCAGGTTTGACAATGCACAGCGGGGCAAAATTAAGAATGATAAGATCTTATGGCGGAGGATCGAGCTCTCCACCTATAATTACGAGATCTTGTATCGTCCTGGGAAGCTCAACGAGCCTCCGGATGCCCTGTCCCTCGGCACTTGTGCCAGTGTACAAGTAGACAGACTCCGGAGCCTCCACGGCAACCTCTGCCAACCGGGGGTCACCCGGTTCTTCCACTTGGTTAAAGCCCGCAATCTGCCCTACTCCATCGAGGAGGTCAGAGCCGTAACCACAAACTGCCAAATCTGCGCGGAGTGCAAGCCGCGCTTCTACAAGTCAGAGAAAGCGCACCTGACAAAGGCTTCCCGCCCCTTTGAACACCTCAGCGTGGATTTCAAAGGGCCCTTCCCCTCCACCGATCGCAACACGTATTTCTTAAACATGATTAATGAGTACTCCCGGTTCCCTTTCGCCATCTCCTGCCCCGACATGACGGCTGCCACCGTCATTAAAGCCCTCCACAGCATCTTTACCCTGTTCGGTTTCCCCGCCTACATCCATAGCGATAGGGGATCATCCCTCATGGGTGACGAGCTGCGTCAATTCCTGCTCAGCCAGGGTATTGCCTCGAGCAGGACGACCAGTTACAACCCCCGGGGAAACGGGCAGGTGTAGAGGAAAACGGGACGGTCTGGAAGGCCGTCCTGCTGGCCCTACGGTCCAAGAATCTCCCAGTGTCCCGATGGCAGGAGGTCCTCCCCGATGCACTTCACTCCATCCGATCACTACTGTGCACTACTACCAACGAAACACCTCACGAACGTCTCCTTGCCTTCCCTAGGAAGTCATCCTCGGGGACCTAGCTCCCAAAATGGCTGGCAGCCCCCGGACCCGTCCTACTCCGCAAACACGTGCGGGCCCACGAGTCGGACCCACTGGTCGAGAGGGTACATCTCCTCCAAACTAACCCCCAGTACGCCTATGTTGCGCACCCCGACGACCGACGAAGCACGGTCTCCCTCCGGGATCTGGCCCCCTCTTGGTCCCTCCCTCACCCCCCTCTCTCACCACCAATCCCAACCATTTTTTCACCGGCGCACATCACCGCAACCCCTTCCCAGGAGGATCCGTCCTCCCACTGGCCCCATCCGCATGCGACGAAACTGAAGACGGCAGAGGGCAGTAGAGCGGAGCTGCTGATTGGCTGACACAGGATAAAAGAGCGCGAGGAGAGCTGGGGGACACAGGATAAAAGAGCGCGAGGAGAGCGGCGGGAACACAGTGAAAGGGAGGGCGGAGAGTGGCGGCGACACAACTGCCGGAGAAGCGGCATTCAGATTTTCGGCGGGAGCAGTGGCCATGGGTCTGTCGGGAAGGTCACTTTTCCTCTTTAAAAACTTACCCTGAAGAGTGGCATCACAGCAATGCAGTGACCTGATTGGCTGGTATGGAAAGTGCTCCAATTAGCAGCAGCTGGGAGAAATTTAACTCTTCCTATATTGGTAAGTATTGTGATTGGTAAGTAAAATCGTTATTCCTTTCACTTATTCATTATTTGATGTTATATTTGTAATCAGTTAAGGTAAAGTGTAAAAATGGCAGGAGATGCCAGACCCGTGTTATGCTCCTCGTGCTCAATGTGGGAGTTCAGGGACGCGGCCGATGCCCCTGCCTCCTTCATGTGCGGGATGTGTGTCCAGCTGCAGCTCCTGTTAGACAGCATGACGGCTCCGAAGCTGCGGAAGGAATCACTTTGGAGCATCCGCGATGCTGAGGAGGTCGTGGATAGCAAGTTCAGTAAGTTGGTCACACCGCAGATTAGGATTGGTGAGGGAGACAGGGAATGGGTGACCAAAAGGCAGAGAAAGAGCAGGAAGGCAGTGCAGGTGTCCCCTGCGGTCATCTCCCTCCACAACAGTTATACCGTTTGGGATACTGTTGGGGGTGATGACTCACCAGTGGAGGCAGTAGTAGGCAGGCTCATGGCACCGTGGCTGGCTTTGCTGCACAGAAGGGCGGGAAAAAGACTGGCAGGGCTATAGTCATAGGGGATTTAATCGTAAGCGGAGTAGACAGGCGTCTCCGTGGTCGTAAACGAGACTCACGAATGGTATCTTGCCTCCCGGGTGCACGGGTCAGGGATGTCTCAGATCGGCTGCAGGCCATACTGAAGGGGGAGAGTGACCAGCCAGTTGTCGTGGTGCATATAGGCACAAACGATATAGGTTATAAACGGGATGAGGTCCTACAGTCAGAAGTTAGGGAGTTAGGAGATAAGATAAAATGGAAGACCTCAAATTTAGTAATCTCAGGATTGCTACCAGTGCCACGTGACAGTCAGAGTAGAAATTCAAGAATAGTCAGAATGAATACGTGTCTTGAGAGACGGAGCAGGAGGGGGGAGTTCAGATTTTTGGACATTGAAACCTGTTCTGGGGGCCGTGGTGCCATTACAAATCGGATGGTCTACACCTGAGCGGGACTGGAACCAATGTCCTAGGGGGTACTTTTGCTAACGCCGTTGGGGCGATTTTAAACTAATGTGGCAGGGAGATGGGAAACAGATTAGGAAGTTAGAGGTCAGTAAAGAAACAGCAACTAAAGCCAGTAAGATACTAGCTGGTACAATGTGACTAAGGGGAAGAGTAGACAGGGAAGAGATGATGAACGCAAAGGGACAGGTGGTCTGAGGTGTATTTGTTTCAATGCGAGAAGTGTAGCAGGTAAGGCAGATGAATTTAGGGCTTGGATTAGTACCTGGGAATATGATGTCATTGGTATTACTGAGACTTGGTTGAGGGAAGGGCAAGACTGGCAACTAAATATCCCAGTGTATACATGCTTCAGGAGGGATAGAGAGGGAGGTAAAAGGGGTGGAGGAGTTGGATTACTGGTCAGAGGTGATATCACAGCTGTGATTAAGGAGGGCACTATGGAGGATTCGAGCACTGAGGCAATATGGGTAGAGCTAAGAAATAGGAAGGGCGCAGTAACATTGTTGGGATTTTACTACAGGCTTCCCAAAAGCGAGCGTGAAGTAGAGGAACAAATATGTAGACAGATTATAGAAAAATGTAGGAGCAATACGGTGGTCGTGATGGGAGGTTTGAAATTCCCCAACATTGAATAGGACTCATGTCGTGTTGGAGGCATAAATGGAGCAGAATTTGTAAGGAGCATTCAGGAGAGTTTTTTTTTTAGAGCTGTAAGTAAATAGTCCAACTCAGTAGGGGTGCATACTCGACCTGGTATTGGGGAATGATCCCGGTCAGGTGGTTTAAATTTCAGTCGGTGATTACTTTTGGGAATAACGATCACAGTTCCGTACGTTTTAGAATACTCATGGACAAAGACGCGAGTGCTCCTAAAGGAAGAGTACTAAATTGGGTGGAATTGTGAGACTAGCTAAGACGAAAAAAGAAGCATACATAAGATCTAGGCGACTTTAAACTGATGAAGCTTTGGAGGAATTTCGGGAAAGTAGGACAAATCTCAAAGGCACAACAAAGAGGGCTAAAAGGGGTCATGAAATGTCTGAGGCTAATAGGGTTCAGGAAAACCTCAAAGCCTTTTATTCGTATATAAGGAGCAAGAGGGTAACTAGAGAAAGGATTGGCCCACACAAAGACAAAAGAGGGAATTTATGCGTGGAGTCAGAGGAAATGGGTGAGATTCCGAATGAGTACTTTGCATCGGTATTCACCAAGGAGAGGGACGTGACGGATGTTGAGGCTAGGGATGGATGTTTAAATACTCTAGGTCAGGTCGGCATAAGGAAGGGGGAAGTTTTGAGTATTCTAAAAGGCATTAAGGTGGACACGTCCACAGGTCCGGATGGGTTCTATCCCATGTTACTGTGGGAAGTGAGGGACGAAATAGCCGTGGTCTTAACAGATATCTTTGCAGCATCCTTGAGCACGGGTGAGGTACCGGAGGACTGGAGAATTGCTAATGTTGTCCCTTTGTTTAAGAAGGGTAGCAGGGATAATCCAGGGAATTATAGACCTATGAGCTTGACGTCAGTGGTAGGCAAACTGTTGGAGAAGATACTGAGGGACCGATCTATTCACATTTGGAAGAAAATAGACTTGTCAGTGATAGGTTTTGTGCAGGGAAGGTCATGTCTTACAAACCTAATAGAATTCTTTGAGGAAGTAACAAAGTTAATTAATGAGGGAAGGGCTCTAGATGTCATACACATGGACTTCAGTAAGGCGTTTGATAAAGTTTCCCATGGCAGGTTGATGGAAAAAGTGAATATGTATGGGGTTCAGGGTGTACTAGCCAGATGGATAAAGAACCGGCTGGGCAACAGGAGACAGATAGTAGTGGTGGAAGGGAGTGTCTCAAAATGGAGAAAGTTGACTAGTGGTGTTCCACAGGGATCCGTGCTCGGACCACTGGTGTTTGTGATATACATAAATGATCTGGACGAAGGTATCGGTGGTCTGATTAGCAAGTTTGCAGATTATACTAAGATTGGTGGAGTTGCAGATAGCGAGGAGGGCTGTCAAAGAATACAGCAAAATATAAATAGATTGGAGAGTTGGGAAGAGAAATGGCAGATGGAGTTCAATCCAGAGAAATGCGAGGTGATGCATTTTGGAAAATCTAATTCAAGAGCGGACTATACGGTCAATGGAAGATTCCTGGGGAAAATCTATGTACAGAGAGATCTGGGAGTTCAGGTCCATTATACCTTGAAGGTAGCAACGCAGGTCGATAGAGTGGTCAAGAAGGCATACAGCATGCCTGCCTTCATCGGACGGGGTATTGAGTACAAGAGTCGGCAGGTCATGTTACAGTTGTATAGGACTTTGGTGAGGCCACATTTGGAATACTCCGTGCAGTTCTGGTCGCCACATTACCAGAAGGATGTGGATGCTTTAGAGACGGTGCAGAGGACGTTCACCAGGATGTTGCCTGGTATGGAGGGCGCTAGCTATGAAGCAAGGTTGAGTAGATTAGGGTTTTTTCGCTGGAAAGACGGAGGATGAGGGGGGGACCTGATTGAGGTCTACAAAATTATGAGAGGTATGGATAGGGTGGATAGCAACAAGTTTTTTTCCACGAGTGGGGGTGTCAATTACAAGGGGTCACGATTTCAAGTTGAGAGGAGAAAGTTTAAGGGAGATGTGCGTGGAAAGTTGTTTACGCAGAGGGTGGTGGGTGCCTGGAACGCTTTGCCAGCGGAGGTTGTAGAGGCGGGCACGATAACACCATTTAAGACACATCTAGACAGATATATGAACGGTCGGGGAGCAGAGGGAAGTAGATCCTTGGGAAATAGAAGACAGGTTTAGATAAAGGATCTGGATCGGCGCAGGCTGTGAATCTATGGAATTCCTGTGCTATAATTTTCTTTGTTCTTTGACACCCCCCCAGAGCCACGGTTCCAGAGTCAACGCAAGCATAACTGCCGGGTCTGCGACGATCGCAGTGGACGCCCAGGGCCCCCGACCGGCTGATAGTTTCATTGTAAAATGAACTTGTAAATAATTGTCTGTAAATATGTGTATTGCATGTAAAGGCACCGAAGGGTACCGCTATAACCTCTACCACTGTAAAAGCAAGGCCGCCGCCCCCGCCGGACTCTTTTTTAAACAGGGGATGAATGTGGTAAGCTATATTAGATGTATCGCGGTACCTAGGTGGTATGTACCTTATACTGTAGTATGAGTGGTAGAACCTGCCTGCTGGTTCCACCCAGCAGGCGGAGCATAAGATTCTGTGTTTCACCCACAGCAGTCATTCAGCACCGGAGCTGCCGGGGTAACTACTTGTTCATTAAAGCCTTCAATTGGACTACAATCTCGCTTCAGTAGTGATTGATCGTGCAGCAGTATCAAATTGAAGGAAAAAGGATACAAAGCGGCAACGATTAGTGGGAAACTAGAGGTCTGGGAAATCTTTAGGTGGCAACAGAAAGCTACTAAATAAGTTATAAAGTAGATATTTTTTGAGAGTAAACTAGCTCAGAATATAAAAACAGATACTAAACGTTTCTACAAATATATAAAACAAAAAAGAGTGGCTGAAGTAAACATTGGTCCTTTAAAGGATGAGAAAGGAGATTTAATAATGGGAGATTAGGAAATGGCTGAGGATCTGAACAGATTTTTTGGGTCGGTCTTCACAGTGGAAGACCCAAATAACATGCCAGTGACTGAAAGAAATGAGGCTACGACAGTTGAGGACATTGAGATGATTGTTGTCACTAAGGAGGGAGTGATGGGCAAGCTAATGGGGCTGAAGGTAGTCGAGTCTCCTGAAACTGATGGAATGCATCCCAGAGTGCTAAAAGAGATGGCTAGGGAAATTGCAAATGCACTAGTGATAAGTTACCAAAATTCACTAGACTCGGGGGTGGTCCCGGCGGATTGGAAATTAGCAAACGTGACACCACTATTTAAAAAAGGAGGTCGGCCGAAAGCGGGTAATTATAGGCCAGTGAGCTGAACTTCGGTAGCAGGGAAACGCTGGAATCTATCATCAAGGAAGAAATAGCGAGGCATCTGGATTGAAATTGACCCATTGGGCTGACGCAGCATGGGTTCTTCAAGGACAGGTCGTGCCGAACTAATTTAGTGGAATTTTTTTAGGGCTTTACCAGTACGATAGATAACGGGGAGCCAATGGATGAGGTATATCTGGATTTCCAGAAATCTTTTGACAAGGTGCCACACAAAAGGTTGCGGCATACGATTACGATGCATGGCATTAAGGGGAAAATAGTAGCTTGGAGAGATGATTGGTTAATGTATGGAAAGCAAAGAGTGTGGTTTAATGGGTGTTTCTCTGGTTGGCAATCAGTAGATAGTGGTGTCTCTCGGGCATCAGTTTTGGGCCCACAATTGTACACAATTTATATAGATGATTTGGAGTTGGGGAGCAAGTGCAATGTGTCCAAGTTTGCAGACGATACGAAGATGAGTGATAACGCAAAAAGTGCAGAGGATACCGGAAGTCTGCAGAGGGATTTGGATAGGCTAAGTGAATGGGCAAAGGTCTGGCAGATGGAATACAATGTTGCCAAATGTGAGGTGATCCATTTTGTTAGGAATAACAGCAAATGAGAATATGAGAGGTATGGACAGGGTGGATAGCAACAAGCTTTTTCCAAGAGTGGGGTGTATTATTAAAACATGCTGCCGTGCAGAGAGACCTGGGTGTGCTAGTGCATGAGTCGCAAAAAGTTGGTTTACAGGTGCAGCATGTGATTAAGAAGGCAAATGGAATTGTGTCCTTCATTGCCAGAGGGATAGAGTTAAAGACTAGGGAAGTATTGCTGCTATTGTACGAGGCCACACCTGGAGTATTGTGAGCCCACACCTGGAGTATTGTGTTCGGTTTTGGCCTCCTTGCCTGAGAAAAAACGTACTGGCGCTGGAGGGTGTGCAGAGGATATTCACTAGGTTAATCCCAGAGTTGAGGGGGTTAGATTACGAGGAGAGGTTGAGTAGGCTGGGTCTGTACTCGTTGGAATTTAGAAGGATGCGGGGGTGGAGGGGGGGGGGGGGGGGGTTCTTATAGAAACATATACAATTTTGAAGGGAATAGATAGGATAGATGCGCGCAGGTTGTTTCCACGAGCAGGTGAAAGCAGAACATAGCCTCAAAATAAAGGGAAGTAGGTTTAGGACTGAGTTTAGGAGGAACTTCTTCACCCAAAGGGTTGTGAATCTATGGAATTCCTTGCCCAGTGAAGCAGTGGAGGCTCCTTCATTAAATGTTTTTAAGAGAAAGAGAGATAGTTTTTTGAAGAATAAAGGGATTAAGGGTTATGGTGTTCGGGCCGGAAAGTGGAGCTGAGTTCACACAAGATCAGCCATGATCTCATTGAATGGCGGAGCAGGCTCGAGGGGCCAGATGGCTTTCTCCTAGTTCTTATATTCTTATCTTCTTTCGGTTAACCAATTTTGTATCCAGTCATCCAATTTTCCCTGGAACCCATGTCTCGTCACTTTCTGAATCAGCCCACCAAGGGGAATCTTATCAAATGCCTTTCTGAAATCCATATACACGACATCCACTGCCCGATCTTCATCAATGTTTCTCGTCACATCCTAAAAGAATTCATGAGGCTTGTGAGGCATGACATGAAATGAAATGAAATGAAATGAAAATCGCCGATTGTCACGAGTAGGCTTCAATGAAGTTACTGTGAAATGCCCCTTGTCGCCACATTCCGGCGCCTGTTCGGGGAGGCTGGTACGGGAATAGAACCGTGCTGCTGGCCTGTCTTGGTTTGCTTTAAAAGCCAGCGATTTAGCCCAGTGAGCTAAACATACCCCTCACAAAGCCATGCTGACTATATTGAATCAAACTATGTTTTTCGAAATAATCATAATTCCTATCTCTCAGAATCCTTCCCAATAATCTGTAATTCCCAGGGATTTTCCTGTTCCGTTTCTTAAACTGGGGAACAACATTTGCCTCCCTCCAATCATCCGGTACTACTCCAGTGGAGAGTCTGGACGCAAAGATCATGGTCAACGGCACAGCAATCTCCTCCCTGGCTTCCCGTAGTAACCTTGGGTATATCCCGTCATGCGCAGGGGACGTATCTATCCTGATGCTTTTCAAAATATCCAGCACATCCTCCTTCTTAATATCAACCTATTTGAGCCTATTAACCTGGTTGACACTGTTCTCATGGGCAATAATGTCCCTCTCTCTAGTGAATACTGAAATAATATATTCACTTCGGGCCGCCCCTACCTCCTCAGACTCTCGGCACATGTTCCCTCCACTATCCCTGATCGCCCCCACTCTCACTCTTATCATCATCTTATTTCTCACATCCGTGTAGAACGCCTTGGGGTTTTCCCTAACCCTTCCCGCCAGGACCTTTTCATGCCCCATTCTAGCTCGCCTCAGTCCATTTTTTATTTCCTTTCTGGCGACGCTGTAACGCTCTAGAGCCGAGTCAGATCCTTGCTTCCTCAACCTTACGTAAGATTCTTTCTTTCTCTTGACGAGAAGCTCCACTTCTCTTGTCAACCAAAGCTCCTTCACCTTACCATTCCTTCATCGTCTCAGTGGGACAAAACTATTCAGCACACGCAGCAAGTGCTCATTAAACAATCCCCACATTACCGTTGTGCATTTCCCCAAGAACAACTGTTCCCTGTTAATGCTCCTAAGTTCCTGTTTAATAGTAATATAATGCCCCCTCCCCCAATAAAATACTTTCCCATACTGTCTGTTCCTCTCCCTCTCCATGACTATGTTACGGGTCAAGGGTTGTGGTCACTGTCACCGAAATGCTCTCTCACCGAGACATCTGAAACCTGGCCTGGTTCGCTGCCAAGCACCAAATCAAATATGGCATAATGAGTCAGGAATCCTTCATCGACACACCTGACAAAATCTGCTCCATAAAACCATTTGCACTAAGAATGTTCCAGTCAATGTTAGGGACCTGGAAGTCACCCATGACGTGTCTGTTACTTCTGCACCTTTTCAAGATATGTCGCCCAACCTGTTTCTCCAGATATCTGCTGCTATTGGGGGATTTATAGAAGACTCCAAATAAAGTGACGGCTCGTTTCTTGTTTCTGACTTCCACCCATACTGACTCAGTAGACAAACCTTCCTCGATACCTCCGTTTCTGCAGATGTGAAGCACTCTTTCCAGTGTTTTCCCTTACCTCCCACACCCTACAGGAGGAGCATGCAACTGCCTTAACTTCCACCCCTTCTGATCCGAATTCCCAAAGTGATGCAAAAGGAAATAAAAGCAAGATTCACACCCGTTAGGCCCTTAACAATATTGTTGCTATTCTCTCGTGGACCCTCTAAAATTGGTGATTCTGCTGTATGATATAATTATAGCTTGCTGCCCCCTTAAAAAAACCACAACTCTTACCTTGCAGAATATAGCTGAGATTCTGCTGTGTGAACCGTTCGCGAGGCTCCGCCCTCCGGACACTGCTCCAATGAGTCCTAGCTGCTCCTGGGGTTCCTGTTAAGGTAAGTACCCGAGCGACACTATATTTATATTTACCCCCGCCCGTCCTTGCATCGATCTCTATAACCATCCATCCAGAGCGCCCTCTGTCAGCATCCCTGTTGCTTCTCTCAGTAATAATTCTCAACCTCTGTCCATCCTGTTTGTTGCATTATCCTTTCAGTGCCTCTGACAGTTTGCCCCTCGCCTCCTACACACAGCGCACCATAGTTTCCAATTCAATTCACAATATTCCGAAATTGTTTATTCACAAGTAATTTAACCGTGTTACTAATTATTCTGTGTTTGTGGATAATTATATTGTTTATGTAAAACAATGACGGTACATTTGTCAGTATATAAGTCAATATTGTCGCAGGTTTTTTTATTTCCGTTAACAGATGAACAATTATGTTGTTGCTTCACCCATTTGGTTGCACATCTCTCAATACAATTCAGGAGTTACTGATTGAATAAAGCAATCCTGATATAACTGAATTGAAAGGACTTTGAAATTTCGATTCTGCTGTCATGTCGAGGCAAAGAGAAAACAGACGTCTAATTAATGTCATCTCCCACTTTGCTATTGGATTGGATTGGATTTGTTTATTGCCTCTTGTACCGAGACACAGTGAAAAGTATTTTTCTGCGAGCATCTCAAAATTTCATTAAGTACATGGGAAGAAAAGTGAATAAAATAAAATCCATAATAGAGCAACACAAGGTATATAATCTAACTGCATAAGCACTGGCATCGGATGAAGCATACAGGGGTATAGTGTTAATGAGGTCAGTCCATAAGAGGGTCGTTTAGGAATCTGGTAACAGCGGGGAAGAAGCTGTTTATGAGTCTGTTCGTCCGTGTCCTCAGACTTCTGTAGCTCCTGCCCGATGGAAGAAGTTGGAAGAGTGAGTAAGCCGGGTGGGAGGGGTCTTTGATTATGCTGCCCGCTTTCCCCAGGCAGCGGGAGGTGTAGATGGAGTCAATGGATGGGAGGCAGGTTCGTGTGATGGACTGGGCGGTGTTCACGACTGTCTGAAGTTTCTTGCGGTCCTGAGCCGAGCAGTTGACATACCAGGCTGTGATGCAGCCCGATAGGATGCTTTCTATGATGCATCTGTAAAAGTTGGTGCCGAATTTCCTTAGTTTCCTGAGGAAGTATAGGCGCTGTTGTGCATTCTAGGTGGTAGCGTCGACGTGGGTGGACAAGAACAGATTTTTGGAGATGAGCACCCCGAGGAATTGGAAACTGCTAACCATCTCCACCTCGGCCCCATTGATGCTGACAGTGGTGTGTACAGTACTTTGCTTCCCAAAGTCAATGACCAGCTGTTTTGTTTTCTGGCATTGAGGATGCGATTGTTTCTGTTTAAAACAACTGCAGAAATATGTAATTTGTTATCCTCCGTGTTTCTTATCACATTTTTCAAAGCTTAATTTCGGATATTGTAAGATCCATTTTCTCTTTCCACATGTATTTACTTTACAGCATACTATTTTACAAAGCCCTTCCCTTACGGGTCTTCTTCTACTTATATCTACTTATTATCTTCATGTTATATTTATCCTTCTAATTTAATATCTATTAGTCAGTTATCGTTTTGATCTATCATTCTGTACGCCCACTATCTGCATTGCCGTCACTTCGCCATTTGGTTACTGTATTTCTCTCTGCTTATCGTTCCTTCGAGTTCATGTTACCTTATCCTCATCGATATCAGTCACCAACCATTTAGTTATTAATCTTGCTTTCTCTCCCCCCCCCCCCCCCTCTCTCAATCTTCCACACTCTCTCCCACACATACCCTTCCTCTCCATCTCTTCCTGTCATTGTGATATGTAACAAGGAAATGTCAATGTTTTTTGACGACTAATAATGTCCTTAAATAAATGTGCGCAGTGGATGCCGATTGTCATTCTGTTGCTTCATTGCATGAAACGATCCTTACTGTGATGTGATGCAAATAAATTAACAATTAGTTTTAGTGGGTATTTCAGCATCGTCTTCAACTCCTCTCGGAACTTCCTCTGTGTCAGGACATAGATTCCCGTGTTAGTACAAGAACTGAAAACCTGAAGCATGCTGGCGACAACCTCCACAGTGTAAAGTCTGTCAGTGGTAGAATAAGAATGCACATTAGCAATTCTCTGGTAGGTGTAGAATATCACTTGAGTCACCCATAGCAGAAGAAAACTGCTGGATATGCTGAACAGTGAAACAATGGATTTCCTTCGGTTTTCCATCTCTAAGTCCTTGCAATCTTTTACATTACAACTTCCTCTGAATCCGCTGCGAACTCGATTTGACAATAGAATACGTCTGACAGTGAGAATATTAAACAGTGAAATCAGAAGGAATGAAGCAACAGCTTGTGCAATGGCAAATAAGATGACAAATCCGCTCCATGCGTGGGCGGTGTAGAAGCTGTGTTTAGTGATGCAGTGCCAGGGGACGCCATTAGTTATATGGTCAGGTTCAAACCTGAAGTACCAGGGGATGCTTATTAAACAACCTACCACACACACTGTTCCTAAAACCATTACTGCCACTTTCCTGGTACAATATTTTCCTTTCAGCTTCTCACAGCAAATGGCAATATATCTGTCAAAGGTGAAAGCAACGGTGAACCAGGCAGATATCATCGTGCTTGCGAACATCTGGAAGTAAATATAACTGCAAATGTGGGTAATGTACAGGAATGAATCTGGGAAACACAACAGAGCATTTCGATACAATATTGGTTCAGCTATAACGACTAGCAGATCTGCCGCAGACATTCCCATAAGGTAATGACTGATGCATTTGGAGAGACCACACTTGCCTCGGGAGATGATCACGATCGCCACCACGTTAACTAGAGGAGAGAGAGAGGTTGGAGGAGCAAAATTATTGATCGACCCTACATAAAAAAAACATTTCATCATAATTTACAGTTACATTTCCAGTTTGTCATTGGCTGCACAAAATTCTATAAGCATTGCGTTTTTTGTTTACCCGAGCAGAGGTTGTGACATTGAAGTGTTCCTAAAAATTTATCATGCAATTGACTACGCAATAATTATCGTAATTGCACTGTTCCTGGTATAGATCTTGGTTTCGGCTGAGGATTAAACTTCCTATTCGCTCTGTACTCATTGGCTAAAGATTATTGATGAGAACCATTAACTCTGATGTTCTCTCCGAGATGCCGTCAGTCATGATGAGCACTGTAGTATTTCCTATGTATGTATATTTGTTATTTCAGTAATTAAGTGAGGAGTAATTTTCAGAAACACGGTTTGAAAATGTGACAAACAGAGGAACCCCAAAGTAAAATCCACAGAATTTTAGTATGTCTTCATACCATGTTCAAGTCATACTTTATTCACTGATTGATCTTCTTACACTATGGATCGTCTTTCCGATCCACTCTGATGCTTCTATCTCTGTTCTTCTCTTTCTGTTTTCTGTATCTATTATTTTCAATTTTGCTTGTCAATGCATCCGGAATTATCAACCTGCAATCTCATCTTCATAATTTCTCTAACCATCCAATTGCATCCCAATCGTTTTCCAGGATGCTCTTTGGGAGTCCGCATTGAGGAATGCAATATTGTTATGGGAGAGTTGTTTTCAGAACCCCAAAATGTATCATGGAGTCCAACCCCTTCCACCCCTTTTAATGTATTTGTTGCTTTTGAAGCACACGGCTTGTTCTCCAGGTGTGGAATTACAATTATGGACACGTGGGTTTTTAAACACAAAACAATGTTTATTCCAAAAACTCAACTTAACCTCTCAAATTAACATTGGATCTCTTAACACCCCTTACTTCAAAGACAACCCCAAAAATATTACAACACTAAATAATCCTTCAGTTATCCATTTCAACATCCATGAGACTTAACAACTTTAAACAGAAACACATAAGGTTAAAGGCTTTACTATTATGTGTTTAAATCACCCAAATGATTCAAAGATAGTCTTTCATGGCAGAAATCACAGCAGATCTAGCTCGCTGCAAACATAGACACACCCAAGCTCTTTTCAAACTGAAACTAAACTGCAAAATGGCTGATCTAAAGCCAAGCTCCACCCACACTCTGACATCACTGCATTTCTTAAAGGTACATTGCGTAAACATCCATTTCTTAAAGGTACCCACACATGACAATATTCAGATACATTAAATAAAATTTACTGACGAGTTGAATAGTTTAATCTTTACTATTAAACAAATGAGCCTCTAACTGTTCCACGGCTCTGTTCTTTCCGTCCGCACTGCTTGCAATGAGGTGAAGCAAATCCCACTGCGAGACAGATGTCAAAACAATTGGTATTTATTCTCCTGAAATCGAAAAGGGCAATTTTTTCTATTGGCAAAAAAACAACAACACTGTTGTTACTTTTGAGCTCATGTTGCAATGATAAAGAAGTCATGAACAAGTGCTAGATAAACTGAGTAAACAAAATATTAATATATTTGGCGTTGGATTGAATTGCCTTTGTGACTCCTCAGAGTATAAGTAAACAGTGTATTATTATCGGACTGGAAGAAGGTGTAAAGGGAAATTCCACAGTGATAAATTTCAGGATTCCTGATTTCCATGACATGTATTACTTACCGAGAAATTGACATGCACGCAGAGTTTCAAAATGAGGCATTACGCAAACTTTGCACGTACCCGACTAAGACGAGGATTGCGATAGACGTCATGGAGATTCAATCAGGTTCGAGGAATTGCTCAAGATATCGCACACAAATATTGTTCTGAATGTAGACATGATTCCTTTTACCGGGAAGAAATTGAACACCCAATACAGATAATCGATATTCTGCTCAAGTGGGCCCTTGATCAAAGGAGCATGTATATATTTGAGAACAGCTTGTTGTCGATAGAAGTGAGATGTCGAAAGTGGTATTAGGGGTTTTAACAGCCAGGGTTCTATAGTTATGGGCACAGAGTACAAAACGAAGGAAGTGATGATTCACACGAACGAATGTTGGTTTCCCTCAACGCTAAATCTAATTCCAGTATTGAATATCGCACTTAAGGGACGAAAAATGAATTACAGAACGGGCAGGAAATTTCATATTAAGAGTTTAGCAATGTCGAGCTTCAGTTAGGCGGATGCACTAGATAATTTGGGATTGTTTTTTTGGGGGAAACAGAGGATAAAAAGGATTGTCAATTGAAATATTCACAGCGAGTTGGGATCCGCCCAAAGAAGCTGAGAGGAATGGAATCGTTTTTGAAACGTTTGACAAACAGCAACAAATAAAAGCTACTTCGAAAACGGCACAGGAAAGTGTGTTCAAATTACACTGTGACATGTTAAATTCTACTGTAATCTGCCTGATGTTGGGGCGCAGGAAGATTCCAACGGCAAGTACATTAGACAATAGGATAATTATGAAAACAGTATCTTTCTATTTGGTTCAGAAATGACAAGAGGGTGTGATCAGTTCGAAACATTTTCGTAGATGTGTCACGAACATGTTCAGCTGAAATGACACTCTGTGCTGAAACATTCTATTTCACATGATTGTAATCAGCAGAGCCCAAAGATTTCCAAATAGGGAAGGAGATGAAATCGTGTTCGGAAAAGAAAAGTTCGATAGCCATGCTTTTGAAAAGGCACTAGCTCAGTTGGCGAGACAACTGGTGGTTCGTGGTGTGAAGTGAGTGATTCACACTACCGGATGTGGTTATTCAGGAAGGGCTCATTTTCTCAAACCTGCCCTTTGTCTACGGTGTGGTGATCATTGGGTGAAATCACCACAAGTCAGCTCTCCCCCTCAAAGGGGAAAGCAGCTTATGGCCATTTGGGTGGACGGCGACTTTACCTTACTTTTACATAGATTGGTAATGGGAGCAATGTTGCAACAGTGATATGAAAATACAATGAAACAATCACGCGAGTCGGGAGAAGAAGCACTTTGATCTCTGATTGCAACAAAGAAATAATGTGCTGGAGAAATATGAATCACTGGTCATAGAAAGAAACAAAGAGAACAAATCATCTTGGTTCAACGGACTGAAATAGTTGAGACAACCGAATGCTCTGCCATCAGCTGCCAGACAAGGTATTGATCTCAGTGAAGTCAGCACTAGAGAAAATAACTCACATTCTCCGCGCTGAGGAGATTGAGTTAGAAAGCAGCCACTAAAATCAGGAACCTGCATTACATCAGCTAATTACATTTCTCAAAAGGCAGAAGCGACAAGGGAAAGTCGCAGCGAGGTATTTTGGCAAGTACAGTACAACAAAGAATACCTAATTCTGCTGCTAACCACTGTCGTGATAGCTTACCGGGAACTCCAACAACTGCAATAAAAGCATAGTAAACGCGTTCTATCTGAAGAATTACCGGCTGGTTCATCTCACTGAGAAGCGGTGACTGGTCGTGGAGGGCAAGAGAATGCTATGAGGATTTATTTTCCATGAGCGCTGACTTATACATGGAATGTGTCTCCACAGACTCAGCTATGCCCCTGACAATTATGATCAGTCACAGTGAGCTGAACAAATATTTAACACATGCAGCTTTCACAAACATACTTCTGAGAACACAGCACAGGTAATTAATAGTTAGGGATGCGAGTTTTCACAGGTAAAGATTGAGGGAAGCAATAGTTGATAACTGGATTCATATGAAGGGATATAACAATAATATGCGGCTTAATATCCAGCGCTGCGATCAGATTCTCTCGTTCGACCTGTTTAGAAATGTTGCTCATTCCGCCATTCTGCAACCCATTGCGCATAAAATGCTGGAACACAAAAACACATCTTTCACTGATTGTGTAAGTGGGTGTGTCCCAGTTTTGATTCTTGTTCTTATATGCCCAACTATATCCAGATAATACAAATCAGTAGAATGTTAAAATATGCATTACCCATCTTCTTTATTTGCATGTTAATTGATTGGGCACGTAGACTGCAGTAAGGTTATCAGAGTTTCGGCCGATTCTGATGCCACTAAATCAAATTTCCAAAGGTGACTATCCGTGTTAATCAATCACTGATATTTTCTTCAGATTAATTCTCCAACAACTCCTTATGAAGAGGCAACTTTATCTCTAAATAAATAACAATCGCCTGCAATTGGTTACGGGCAAGAAACACTGACCAAACCAGCGAAACTCACATTGCTTTAGTTCCTGATTAGCAAATTTGCAGATGATACTAAGATTGGTGGAGCTGCAGATAGCAAGGAGGACCGTCAGACAATACAGCAACATATAGATAGATTGGAGAGTTGGGCAGAGATATGGCAGGTGGAGTTCAATCCAGGCAGGTGCGACGTGATGCATTTTGGAAGATCTTATTAAAGAGCGGGCTATACGGTCAATGGAAGAGACCCGGGGAAAATTGATGCACAGAGAGGACTGGGAGTTCAGGTCTATTGTACCCTGAAGGTGGCAACGCAGGTCGATAGAGTGGTCAAGAAGGCAGACAGCATGCTTGCCTTCATCGGACGGGGTATTGAGTACAAGAGGCGGCAGGCCATGTTCTAGTTGTGTAGGACTTTGGTTCGGCCACATTTGGAATACTGCGTTCAGTTCTGGTCGCCACATTACCAGAAGGATATGGATGCTTTAGCGACGGTGCAGAGGTGGTCCATCAGGATGTTGCCTGTTATGGAGGGTGCTAGCAATGAAGAAATGCTGAGCAGATTAGGATTGTTTTCGTTGTAAAGATGGAGGTTGAGGGGGGGACATGATTGAGGTCTACAAAATTATGAGATGTATGGACAGGGTGGATAGCAACAAGCTTTTTTCAAGAGTGCGGGTATCAATCACAAGGGGTCACGATTTCAAGGTGAGAGGGGAAAGTTTAACGGAGATGTGCGTGGAAAGTATTTTACGCAGAGGGTGGTGGGTGCCTGGAACGCTTTGCCAGCGGAGGTGGTAGATGGTGGTAGATGCATCTAGACAGATATATGAACGGGCGGGGAACAGAGGGAAGTAGATCTTTGTAAAATGGGCGACAGGTTTAGATAAAGGATCTGGATCGGCTCAGGCTGGGAGGGCCGAAGGGCCTGTTCCTGTGCTGTAATTCTCTTTGTTCTTTTTGTTTTGAATAATATAGAAGTAGAATTAAGATTTGGGTTAATTCAAGCTGAACATCTAAAAAACAGGTGTTAGCGACTTCCAAAGAATTTCCAGTCGGTGAGTGAAATCATGCACCTGGCCAAGCTGTTCCAGTACAGCTACAACACTATCTTCCACTCGGCAATGTGGAAAATCGCCCAGGTGTGTCCTGTACACAAAAATCAAGTGAAATCCAACCCAGCCAATTGCCGTTATCTCTGCCTACTCTCAGTCCTCAGTAAAGGGATGGATGGGATCCTCATCAGTGCAACCAATCGGCACTTACTTCGCAATAACCTGAGCACTGACCTGCAGGTGGAATTCCGTCAGGGTTTCTCCGTTCCTTACGTCATTACAGCGTTGGCTCAAACATGGACAAAGGAGTTGAACTCCAGATGTGAGATGAGAGTTACTGCAGTTTACATCAAGTTCGCATTTTCTAGCTCATGACATCAACGCGCCCTAGCTAAACCAGTAATGATGGGAATTGGAGGGTGTACACTCCACTGGTTGGAGTCATAGCTGGAACAATGTAAATTGGTTGTTGTGGTTGGACGGCAGTCGTCCGAATCCCAGCGCATAACTCCTGGAGTTACTCACAGTAGTCTCCTAGGCGCAACCATCTTCAACTGCTTCCTCGATGACCTCCATTCCCACATAGGTCCAGATGAAGGGATGATTACACGCTGTTCATCACCATTCGCGACTGCTCAGACACTGCCGCAGTTCACGTGCAAATGTAGCAAGACCTGGACAATTGCTAAGCTTGGGCTAACAAGTGGCAAATAGCATTTCCTCTACACAACCGCCTGGCAATGACCATCTCCTACAAGAGAGGATCTAACGAACAGCCCGATGATATTCAGTGGCATTACTCTCGCTGAATACCCCGCTATCAACATCCTGGGGGTCGTCATTAACCACAAACCGAACTGGACTAGCCAAATACGTTCAGCAGTTTGCAGAGCACGTCAGAGGTTGGGAATCCTGTGGCAAGCAAATCACCTCCTCAGTCCACATAGCCTGCCCATCATCGACAAGGTACATGTCAAGAGTGTGATGGCATACTTCCCCACTTTCCTGGATTAGTGCAGCTCCAGCAACAGTGAAACATCTCTGCACCGGGGGCAGCACGGTGGCGCAGTTGTTAGCACGGTAGCCTCACGGCGCCGAGTCCCAGGTTCGATCCTGGCTCTGGGTCACTGTCCGTGTGGAGTTTGCACATTCTCCCCGTGTTTGCGTGGGTTTCGCCCCCACAACCCAAAGATCTGCAGGTTAGGTGGATTGGCCACGCTAAATTGCCCCGTAATTGGAAAAGATTAATTGGTTACACTAATTTTTTTTTTTTAATCCCTGCACCATTCAGGACAAAGCAGTCCACTTTATCAGCTTGATTCCTATTTCGTCCAATTGATCTGACTGACATCGATATTACCGTTTCGGCGATTCTAACTGAGATTCATATACTCGTGCATACGATTCCAACGTCCGTCCTTCAATATACGTGCCCCTGTCAGTGAGAATAGCACTCGTCTGGGCTTATCCTTCCTGCTCCATTGCTGCGACGCTGCCTTTGTTCTTTGGTGGATACCCGGAGCTGATCCAACTATTGGTGCCGGGAGGGCCTCATGTGGAACAACTGGTACTGAAGCAGACACCTCAGGACGTGCGTTCACTTGCGCCTCTCCTACATCACATGTTAGCGGCGACATGCCTGCGCACCATACGCTTTTCACTGATTGACATTGTATTATCCACGTTTCCCGGTTTCTAAAATAACCTTACAGGCAGACGGGCTAACATTATCCATAACTGAGTAACGGCCTTTGAATGTTGCGGATATAAATCATCCACGTGTGTGTACCTGAATCATGACATTTTGTCACACCTCGTATTCTTCTGGTAAAACTTCACCATCAAAATATGCCGAACACCATTGGTACTATTTCTGGCCCATCAACAGCGGCAGCCACGTGTGCTGCTCGCACATTGCTCAGTATCTGTTCTGGTGACTGAACGCTGACAAATCCGCTTCAAAAAGTCCAGTCCCACGAGGGTCAATAGCCGTTTTATGGATCGCCCTGTCACCAAGGAATGGGGAGTGAATCAATTGGCTTCGGACAAGGAAGTCGGTACTAACGTTGGAACAAAAGGCAAGACGATATTCCATATGTTGTCATTTTGTTGCACTGTTTTCCCGACCTTGGTTTTCAGGGTTCTGTCCATTCATTCCACAATTCCATTGGACGGTGGGCGGTACGCAAAGTCATTTTGTTTGGGGTTTAATCCGAATATGGTGATGCCATTGGGCATACGCTGGGCAGTGAAGGAGACACATTGCTCAGATTCTCCACTTTGGGGTATTCCGCTGGGTGAATACCTGCTGTACCAGTATATCAGCAGTCAACTTTGTGCTTTTGGCTCTTGTGGGAAAAGCTTCTACTCATTAACTGAAAGTATGAATGATTAATATGATATATTTGTACCCCACTTACATGGGGGCAAAGGTCTCGGATAATCAATTTGCTAATTCGTCCAGGCTCCCTCTACTGGCCTCATTTGTCTGAGCTCTCAATTTTGAGCATATCGATCGTGATTTGTTTTGGGGCACATGTCAAGCAATAATGAATGGTATCTTCGCACACATTTTGCCACCAAGATACATTCTTAATTATTTCCGCAGTAGTTTCTAGTCACGGATTACGCTGCCATTGCCCAATCCCTAGTGGCAATCGAATCTGCTCGGAACCTCTGGAAGAGCTCTGTGCACAGGCCGACACCCCACTCAGCCTCTGTTACCCCACCTAACCTGCATATCTCTGGACAATAAGGGATACTTTACCGTGGTCAATTACCCTAACTTGCACATCGTTGTGACTGTAAGAGAAAACCCGAGCTCCCGGAGGAAATCCATGCGCTCACGGCAGAACATACAGCCAGTCACCCAAGGTCGGAATCGAACCTGGGTCCCTCGGCCCAGTGATCACTGCTGAGCCACCGTGCCACCTCAACTCACCTGTGTTGAAAATGTCTGTTGGGGAGGAGTGGGTTAATCTTTACCATAATTACCCCATATTATTTTCATTGGACTATCTGGACTATATATTATAATAATGCGGCTTAGGGGAGAGTCTTTCCATCAGCAGACACACATCCTCCAGCTTTCCATATCTGTCAAACATAGAAACATAGAAAATAGGAGCAAGTAGAGGCCATTTGACCTTTCGACCCTTCTACACTATTTGTTCTGACCATGGCTAATCAGCCAACTCCATATCCTAACCGCCCTTCGCCCAAACCCGTTCATCCCCTTCGCTCCAAGTGCTACCTCGAACTTCTTGAAATCACACAATGATTTTGCCTCAGCTACTTTCTGTCGTTCCGAATTCCACAGCCTCACCTCTAGGTGATAAGTCTCTGCTCATCTCTGCCCTAAATTGTCTATCACGTAGCCCCAGACTGTGTTCCCAGATCTAGACACACCGACTGTCGGGAACATCCTTCCAGCACCCACCCTGTCTAGTCCTGATAGAATGTTATCGGTATCTATGTGGTTCCCCCTGATTCTTCTGAACTCCAGCGAATACGATTCTAATCGAATCAGTCTCTCCGCATACGTCGGAGTCATAGTCCTGCCATCCCATCAGTCTGGAAACCTCCACTGCGCTCGCTCCAGAACAAGTCTATCCTTCCGTAGATAAGGAGAACCAAAGTGCTCACAATATTCCAGGTGTGGCCTCACCAACACGTTGTATAATTGAAGGGAGACAAAGGGCTCCTGCCGTCCAATCCTTTCGCTATGAAGGTCAACAGACAATTTGTCTTCTTCACTGCCTGTTGTCCCTGCATAATTACCTGCAGCTACTGGTATACGATGACAGCCAGGTTTAGTTGTACATTCCATTTTCCTGATTTATGGTTATTCAGCTAATAATCCGCCTCCCAATTTTGCTACCACAGCGAATAATAATAAAAATTAATAATAATCGTTATTATTGTCACAAGTTGGCTTTACTAACACTGCAATGAAGGTACAATGAAAATCTCTTAGTCGCCACATTACGGCGTCTGTTCGGGTACACTGAGGGAGAATGTCCAATTCACCAAAGAGCACGTCTTTCGGGACTTGTGGGAGGAAACCGGAGCACCCGGAGGAAACCCACGCAGACACGGGGAGAACGTGCAGACATCGCACAGACAGTGACCCAAGCGGGAATCGACCCTGGGACACTGGCGCTCTGAAGCAATAGTGCCAGCCACTGTGCTACCGTACCGCCTCACAATTATTCAAATTACACTACGTCTAGCATTCATTTGGCAACTCAATCGGCATGTCCAAATCACACTGCAGGAACCCCGTACAGCTCACATGTCAACTCAACTTTGAGTCATCTGTATATTTGGAGATATTACATTTCGTTCTTTTGTTTGCCCTGAGTGCTGAATTTGGGTGCATTTGAGTGCTATAGTGAGAGTTTGGTGACTGAGGGAGTGCTGAATTTGGGCGCATTTCAGTGCTATAGTGAGAGTTTGATGACTGAGGGATAATAAGGGTCCATCGTTATCTAACGTCCTGTCTTTCTTTTATTTAGTTAATTAAATTAAACGATGCTGTTTGGTTTAGAAGAAGATGACTTATCAATCAGCTTTAAACAAATGTTCTACTTGTAGCTACTTGCAGCTTGAGCTTGTTAATTGGATTAGGCCAGTTTTCAGAGGCGAGATTCACAGTATAAAAGTGAGCCAGCTACAGTGGTGACTTTGCTGAATCTGAGTGCATTTGAGTGCTATAGTGAGAGTTTGGTGACTGAGGGAGTTAGATGAGGAGGGAGCAAGGTGCTCCTTTCATTTCATTTCCTACATTTCCTCAAAGAGCGAGAAGGGAGCCGGGAGTTTACAGAGAGTGCAGCTGACTGGGAGCAGAGTCGGAGGGCGGAGGCCCAGTTGGTCCACAGGACAGCTAAAGTCTGTAAGGTAAGAGGGGATGGAGGCAATGCATGCTCCTCCTGTAGGATGTGGGTAGTGAGGGATACCTCCGGTTTCCCCACTGTCTATATCTGCGGGAAGTGCACCAAACTCCAGTTCTTCAGAGACTGTGTTAGGGAACTGGATGAACATCGGATCATCCGGGACGTAGAGGGAGTAATAGGCAAGAGTTACAGGGAGGTAACCACACCCAAGGTACAGACCAAGAGTAGCTGGATTACAGTCAGGGGAAAGAAAACGAACGGGCAGACAGTGCAAGGATCCCTCGTGGCCGTTCTCCTTAAAAACAAGTATACCATTTTGGATGTTGTTGGGGGAGGATGACCGACAGGGGGAAGGCCCTAGCGGCCAGGTCTCTGGCACTGAGTCTGGCTCTGTGGCTCAGAAGGGAAGAGGGAGAATAGAAAAGCAATAGTAATAGGAGACTCAATGGTTAGGGGAATAGATAGGATATTCTGTGGTCACGAGCGGGACTCCCGGAAGGTATGTTGCCTCGCGGGCGCCAGGGATGTCTCGGATAGTGTCTTCAGGATCCTTAAGGAGGAGGGGGAGCAGTTAGAAGTTGTGGTGCACATTGGTACCAACGGCATAGGTAGGAAAAGTGATGTGGATGTAATAAACGAGTTTAGGGAGTTAGGCTGGAAGTTAAAAGCCAGGACAGACAGAGTTGGCATCTCTGGTTTGTTGCCGGTGCCACGTGATAGCGAGGCTAGGAATAGGGAGAGAGTGCAGCTGAACACGTGGCTGCAGCAATGGTGTAGGAGGGAGGGCTTCAGGTATTTGGATAATTCGAGCGCATTCTGGGGAAGGTGGGACCTGTACAAGCAGGACGGGTTGCATCTGAACCAGAGGGGCACCAATATACTGGGAGGGAGGTTTTCTAGTACTCTTCGGGAGGGTTTAAACTACTTGGGCAGGGGAATGTGAACAGGATTTGTAGTCCAGCATCTAAGGTAGCCGATATTCAGGACGTCAAAGCGTGTTTTGAGGCAGTGCGGAAGGTAATACTGCAGGCACGGAGATGGGTTGAAGTGTGTATACTTCGACCCAAGAAACACCAGGAACAAAGTGGATGAACTCAAGGCATGGATCGGTACTTGGGAGTACGATGCGGTGGCCATCACGGAAACTTGGATAGAAGAGGGGCAGAAACGGATGTTGGAGAGAGATGTTTCAATAAGTTTAGGGAGGGTGGTGAAAGAGGTGGGGGGGGGGGGGTTGCAATTTTAATTAGAGATAGTACAACAGCTGCAGAAAGGCAGTTCGAGGAGGTATACGTACTGAGGTAGTATGGGTTCAAGTGGGAAATAGCGAAGGGGCAGTCACCTTGTAGGCAGTTTTCTATAGGCCCCCCAATAGCAGCAGAGATGTGGAGGATCAGATTGGGAAACAGATTTTGGAAAGCTGCAGCAGTCACAGGGTAGTAGTAATGGGCGACTTCAACTTCCCAAATATTGAGTGGAAACTCTTTAGTTCAAATGGTTTGGATGGGGTGGTTTTTGTGCAGTGTGTCAAGGAAGTATTTCTAACGCAGTATGTATATTGTCCGACCAGAGAGGAGGCCAAATTGGATTTGGTACTTGGTAATGAACCAGGGCAAGTGATAGAATTGTTAGTGGGGGAGCATTTTGGAGATAGTGACCACAATTCTGTGACTTTCACTTTAGTAATGGTGAGGGATAGGTGCGTGCAACAGGGCAAGATTTACATTTGGGGGAAGGGTAAATAAGATTTTGTCAGACAAGAATTGAAGTGCATAAGTTGGGAACATCGGCTGTCAGGGAAGGACACAATTGAAATGTGGAACTTGTTCAAGGAACAGATACTATAAAGAACATAGAAATCATAGAAAAATGCAGCACAGAACATGCCGTTCGGCCCCCGATGTTGTGGCGAACCTTTGTCCTAGATTAATCATCGAATTTACAGTGCAGAAGGAGGTCAACCGGCCCATCGAGTCTGCACCGGCTCCTGGATAGAGCACCCTACCCAAGTCAACACCTCCACCCTATCCCCACAAGCCAGCAACCCCACCCAACACTAAGGGCAATTTTGGATACTAAGGGTAATTTATCACGGCCAAACCACCTAGCCTGCACATCTTTGGAATGTGGGAGAAAACCGGAGCACCCGGAGGAAACCCACGCACTCATGGGGAGGATGTGCAGATTCCGCGCAGACAGTGACCCAAGACGGAATCGAACCTGGGGCCCTGGAGCTGTTAAGCTCCACAATGCTATCATGCTGCCCTTAACAACAACTTCGTCTACACTATATCATTCTACCGTAGTCCATGTACCTATCCAATAGCTGCTTGAAGGTCCCTAATTTCACTACGTGTCCTTGATCTGTATGTCCCTGTCAGGCAGGGAAGAGATGGTCGAGTGAGGGAAACATGGTTGACAGAGAGGTTGAATGCCTTGTTAAGAGGAAGAAGCATACTTATGTAAGGCTGAGGAAACAACAGGGCGCTGGAGGGATACAACTGAAGAAAGGGATTAGAAGAGCATAGAGAGGGCATAAAAAAGCTTTGGCGTGTAGGATCAAGGAAAACCCCAAGGCCTTTTACACATATGTGAGCAATATGAGAATGACTAGAGCGAGGTAGGTCCGATCAAGGACAGTAGCGGGAGATTGTGTATTCAGTCTGAAGAGATAGGAGAGGTCTTGAACGAGTACTTTTCTTCAGTATTTACGAATGAGAGGGGCCATATTGTTGGAGAGGACAGTGTGAAGCAGATTGGTAAGCTCCAGGAAATACTTGTTAGGAAGGAAGATGTGAAGGGCATTTTGAAAAACTTGAGGATAGAAAAGTCCACTGGGCCTGATGGGATATATCCAAAGATTTCATCCAAGAGATGAAATTGCAGAGTCGTTGGCAATTATGTTTTCGTCCTCACTGTCAACAGGGGTGGTACCAGGGGATTGTAGAGTGGCGAATGTCGCGCCCCAGTTCAAAAAAAGGACTAGCGATAACCCTGGGAATTACAGGCCAGTTAGTCTTACTTCGGAGGTAAGCAAAGTAATTGAAAGGCTACTGAGCATCTGGAAAGAAACTGCTGGATTAGTGATAGTCAGTACGAATTTGTGAGGGGTAGGTCTTGCCTCACAAGTCTTATTGAATTCTTTGAGGAGGTGACCAAGCACGTGGATGAGGGAAAAGCAGTGCATGTAGTGTACATGGATTTTAGTAAGGCATTTGATAAGGTTCCCCATGGTATGCTTATGCAGAAAGTAAGGAGGCATGGGATAGTGGGATATGTGGCAAGTTGAATAATGAACTGGCTAACCGATAGACGTCAGAGAGTGGTGGTGGCTGGAAAATATTCAGCCTGGAGCCCAGTTACCAGTGGCGTACCGCAGGGATCAGTTCTGGTTCCTCTGCTGTTTGTGATTTTCATTAATGACTTGGATGAGGGAGTTGAAGGGTGGTTCAGTAAATTTGCAGACGATACGAAGATTGGTGGAGTTGAGGATAGTGAGGAGGGCTGTCGTCGGCTGCAAAGCGACATAGATAGGATGCAGAGCTGTGCTGAGAAGTGGGAGATGGAGTTTAATCCTGAAAAGTGTGAGGTTGTCTATTTTGGAAGGACAAATATGAATGCGGAATACAGGGTTAACGGTAGGGGTCTTGGCAACGTGGAGGAGCAGAGAGATCATGGGTTCTATATGCATAGATCTTTGAAAGTTGCCACTCAAGTGGATAGAGATGTGAAGAAGGCCTATGGTGTGCTAGCGTTCATGAACAGAAGGATTGCATTTAAGAGCCGTGAGGTGATGATGCAGCTGTACAAACATTTGGTAAGGCCACATTGGGAGTATTGTGTACAGTTCTGGTCACCTCATTTTAGGAAGGATGTGGAAGCTTTGGAAAAGCTGAAAATGAGATTTACCAGGATGTAGCCTGGAATGGAGAGTAGGTCTTACGATGAAAGGTTGAGGGTGCTAGGCCTTTTCTCATTAGAACAGAGAACAAAGAACAAAGAACAAAGAACAAAAGAATGTACAGCACAGGAACAGGCCCTTCGGCCCTCCAAGACCCTGCCGACCATGCTGCCCGACTAAACTACAATCTTCCATACTTCCTGGGTCTGTATCCCTCTATTCCCATCCTATTCATGTATTTGTCAAGATGCCCCCTAAATGTCACCATCGTCCCTGCTTCCACCACCTCCTCCGGTAGCGAGTTCCAGGCACCCACTACCCTCTGTGTAAAAAACTTGCCTCGTACATCTCCTCTAAACCTTGCCCCTCTCACCTTAAACCTATGCCCCCTAGTAATTGACCCCTCTACCCTGGGGAAAAGCCTCTGACTATCCACTCTGTCTACGCCCCTCATAATTTTGTAGACCTCTGTCAGGTCGCCCCTCAACCTACGTCGTTCCAGTGAGAACAAACCAAATTTATTCAACTGCTCTTCATAGCTAATGCCCTCCATACCAGGCAACATTCTGATAAATCACTTCTGCACCCTCTCTAAAGCCTACACATCCTTCTGGTAGTGTGGTGACCAGAATTGAACACTATACTCCAAGTGTGGCCTAACTAAGGTTCTATACAGCTGCAACATGACTTGCCAATTCTTATACTCAATGCCCCGGCCAATGAAGACAAGCATGCCGTATGCTTTCTTGACTACCTTCTCCACCTGTGTTGCCCCTTTCAGTGACCTGTGGACCTGTACTCCTAGATCTCTTTGACTTTCAATACTCTTGAGGGTTCTACCATTCACTGTATTTTCCCTACCTGCATTAGACCTTCCAAAATGCATTACCTCACATTTGTCCGGATTAAACTCCATCTGCCATCTCTCCGCCCAAGTCACCAAACAATCTAAATCCTGCTGTATCCTCTGACAGTCCTCAGCGCTATCCATAATTCCACTAATCTTTGTGTCGTCTGCAAACTTACTAACCAGACCAGTTACATTTTCCTCCAAATCATTTATATATACTACAAACAGCAAAGGTCCCAGCACTGATCCCTGCGGAACACGACTGGTCAAAGCCCTCCAATTAGAAAGGCATCCTTCCATTTCAACTCTCTGCTTTCTATGACGTAGCCAGTTCTGTATCCAACTTGCCAGCTCACCCCTGATCCCGTGTGACTTCACCTTTTGTACTAGTCTACCATGACGGACCTTGTCAAAGGCCTGACTGAAGTCCAGATAGACAACAGCCACTGCCCTACCTGCAGCAATCATCATTGTGACCTCCTAGAAAAACTCTATCATGTTAGTGAGACACGACCTCCCCTTTACAAAACCATGCTGCCTCTCACTAATACGTCAATTTGCTTCCAATTGGGAGTAGAACCTGTCTCGAAGAATTCTCCCCAGTAATTTCCCTCCCACTGATGTAAGGCTCACCGGCCTGTAGCTCCCTGGATTATCCTTGCTACCCTTCTTAAATAGAGGAACACCATTGGCTATTCTCCAGTCCTTTGGGATATCACCTGAAGACAGTGAGCATCCAAAGATTTCTGTCAATGTCTCAGCACTTTCCTCTCCAGCCTCCTTCAGTATTCTGGGGCAGATCCCATCAGGCCCTTGGTACTTATCTACCTTAATATTGTTTAAGACGCCCAACACCTCGTCTTTTTGGATCTCAATGTGACCCAGGCTATCTACACACTCTTCTCCAGACTCAACATCTCCCAATTCCTCCTCTTTGGTGAACACCGATGCAAAGTATTCATTTAGTGCCTCGCCCATTTCCTCTGGCTCGACACATAGATTCCCTTGCCTATCCTTCAGTGGGCCAGCCCTTTCCCTGGCTACCCTGTTGCTTTTTATGTACGTGTAAAAAGCCTTGGGATTTTCCTGAACCCTATTTGCCAATGATCCCTTCTAGCCCTCCTGACTCCTTGCTTAAGTTACTTCCTACTTACCTAAGATTCCACACAGGTTTCGTCTGTTCCCAGCCTTTTAGCCCTGACAAATGCCTCCTTTTTCTTTTTGACGAGGCCTGCAATATCTCTCGTTCTCCAAGGTTCCCGAAAATTGCCTGATTTATCCTTCTTCCTTACAGGAACATGCCGATCCTGAGTTCCTTTCAACTGAAACTTGAAAGCCTCCCACAAGTCAGATGTTGATTTGCCCTCAAACATCCGCCCCCAATCTAGGTACTTCAGTTCCCGCCTAATATTGTTATAATTAGCCTTCCTCCAATTTAGCACATTCACCCTAGGACCACACTTATCCTTGCCCACCAGCACTTTAAAACTTACTGAAATGTGTTCACTGTTCCCGAAATGCTCCCCTACTGAAACTTCTACCACTCATTCTCAATACCAGGTCTAGTACCGCCCCTTACCTAGTTGGACAGTCTACATATTGTTTTAAGAAGCCCTCCTGGATGCTCCTTACAAACTCTGCCCCGTTTAAGCCCCTGGCACTAAGTGAGTCCCAGTCAATATTGGGGAAGTTGAAGTCTCCCATCACCACAACCCTGTTGCTTTTACTATTTTCCAAAATCTGTCTACCTATCTGCTCCTCTATCTCCCGCTGGCTGTTGGGAGGCCTGTTGAAAAAACCTCAACATTGTGACTGTACCCTTCTTATTCCTGGTCTCTACCCATAGAGCCTCACTGCCCTCTGAGGTGTCCTCCCGTAGTACAGCTGTGATATCCTCCCTAACCAGTAGCGCAACCCCGCCACCCCTTTTACACCCCCGTCTATCCCGCCTGAAACATCTAAATTCTGGAAATTTTAGCTGCCAATCCTGCCCTTCCCTCAACCAGGTGTCTGTAATGGCAACAACATCATAGTTCCAAGTGCTAATCCAAGTTCTAAGCTCATCTGCCTTACCCATAATACTTCTTGCATTAAAACATATGCACTTTAGGCCACCAGATCCGCTGTGTTCAGCAATTTCTCCATGTCTGCTCTGCCTCAGAGCCACACTGTTCCTGTTCCCTAGTTCTCCCTCAATGCTCTCAACTTCTGACCTATTGCTCCCGTGCCCACCCCCCTGCCATACTAGTTTAAACCCTCCCGTGTGACACTAGCAAACCTCGCGGCCAGGATATTTATGCCTCTCCAGTTTAAATGCAACCCGTCCTTCTTATATAGGTCACACCTCCCCCGGAAGAGCTCCCAGTGGTCCATATAACGGAAACCCTCCCTCCTACACCAGCTGTTTAGCCACGTGTTTAGCTGCTCTATCTTCCTATTTCTAGCCTCACTGGCACGTGGCGCAGGGAGTAATGCGGAGATTACAACCCTAGAGGTCCTGTCTTTTAACTTTCTGCCTAGCTCCCTGAACTCCTGTTGCAGAACCTCATGCCCCTTCCTGCCTATGTCGTTAGTATCAATATGTACAACGACCTCTGCCTGTTTGCCCTCCCCCTTCAGGATGCCCTCTACCCGTTCGGAGACATCCTGGACCCTGGCACCAGGGAGGCAACATACCATCCTGGAGTCTCTTTCACGTCCACAGAAGTGCCTCTCTGTGCGCCTGACTATCGAGACCCCGATTACTATTGCTCTTCTATGCGTTGACCCTCCCTTCTGAACATCGGAGCCAGCCGTGGTGCCACTGCTCTGGCTGCTGCTGTTTTCCCCAGATAGGCTATCCCCCCGACAGTATCCAAAGTGGTATACCTGTTCGAGAGGGGGACAACCACAGGGGATTCCTGCACTGACTGCCTGCCCTGTCTGGTGGTCACCCATTTCTCTGCCTGCACTTTGGGTGTGACCACATTTATATAACTGCTATATTTCCGCTTTCCGCCACCTGCATGCTCCTAAGTGCATCCAATTGCCGCTCCAACCGAACCATGCGGTCTGTGAGGAGCTCTAGTTCGGTGCACTTTCTGCAGATGAAGCCATCCGGGACGCTGGAAGCCTCCCGGACCTGCCACATCTCACAGTCAGAGCACTGCACCCCTCTAACTGACATTGCGGCAATTAATTAGTAAATTAAAGTTAAAAGTTAAAATATAAAAAAAAGTTACTGTTTCCTAGCACTAGATTTCTACTATAAATGTGAAAGCTAAATATAGTACTCTCCGATCTCTGGCTTAGATACCCCTCTAAATTATAATTAAGTAATTAGGGTTAATTAGATAGCAATGCTGTTTTTTTAAAATTTAGTGTAGATTCCCAACCAGCCACTCAGGTCACAGCTTTTCTGTGATGTCACTTCAGTTACCCCCCCCCCCACACACACACACACACGCACACACAATTTGAAAAGGTAATAAAAGTAAAAATTAGTAAAAATCACTTACTTACCTTCTGAGTGTCTTAGATGTTCTCAGGTTCCCGCCCTGACAGAGACTGCTCCTCCTCTGAATGGCTCCCAAAACTAGGCCGCGATCTTTTTAAATCCCCGCTCCGACTCGCAGCACAGGCGCTTTTTAAATCTCCACCCCGACTCGCAGCTCCGGCTCTTTTTAAATCTCCACTCCGACTCGCAGCTCCCGCTCGTTTTAAATCTCCGCTCCGAATCGCAACTCCTGAGCTTTTTAAATCTCCGCTCCGACTCGCAGCTCCCGCGCTTTTTAAATCTCCGCTCCGACTCGCAGCTCCTGCGCTTTTTAAATCTCCGCTCCGAATCGCAACTCCTGAGCTTTTTAAATCTCCGCTCCGACTCGCAGCTCCCGCGCTTTTTAAATCTCCGCTCCGACTCGCAGCTCCTGCGCTTTTTAAATCTCCGCTCCGACTCGCAGCTCCCGCTCTTTTTAAATCTCCGCTCCGACTCGCAGCTCCCGCGCTTTTTAAATCTCCGCTCCGACTCGCAGCTCCCGCTCTTTTTAAATCTCTGCCCCGACTCGCAGCTCCGGCGCTTTTTAAATCTCTGCTCCGACTCGCCGCTCCCGCGCTTTTTACATCTCCGCTCCGACTCGCAGCTCCCGCGCTTTTTATTCTCTGCTCCGACTCGCATCTCCCGCGCGTTTTAAATCTCCGCTCCGACTCACAGCTCCTGCGCTTTTTAAATCTCCGCTCCGACTCGCAGCACCCGCTCTTTTTAAACCTCCGCTCCGACTCGCAGCTCCCGCGCTTTTTATTCTCCGCTCCGACTCGCATCTCCCGCGCTTTTTAAATCTCCGCTCCGACTCGCAGCTCCTGCGCTTTTTAAATCTCCGCTCCGACTCGCAGCTCCCGCTCTTTTTAAATCTCCGCTCTGACTCTCAGCTCCCGCTCTTTTCAAATCTCCGCTCCGACTCGCAGCTCCGGCGCTTTTTAAATCTCCTCTCCGACTCGCAGCTCCAGCTCTTTTTAAATCTCTGCCCCGACTCGCAGCTCCCGCGCTTTTTAAATCTCAGCTCCGACTCGCAGCTCCTGCGCTTTTTAAATCTCCGCTCCGACTCGCAGCTCCCACGCTTTTTAAATGTCTGCCCCGACTCGCAGCTCCCGCTCTTTTTAAATCTCCGCTCCGACTCGCAGCTCCCGCGCTTTTTAAATCTCCGCTCCGACTCGCAGCTCCCGCTCTTTTTAAATCTCTGCCCCGACTCGCAGCTCCGGCGCTTTTTAAATCTCTGCTCCGACTCGCCGCTCCCGCGCTTTTTACATCTCCGCTCCGACTCGCAGCTCCCGCGCTTTTTATTCTCTGCTCCGACTCGCATCTCCCGCGCGTTTTAAATCTCCGCTCCGACTCACAGCTCCTGCGCTTTTTAAATCTCCGCTCCGACTCGCAGCACCCGCTCTTTTTAAATCTCCGCTCCGACTCGCAGCTCCCGCGCTTTTTATTCTCCGCTCCGACTCGCATCTCCCGCGCTTTTTAAATCTCCGCTCCGACTCGCAGCTCCTGCGCTTTTTAAATCTCCGCTCCGACTCGCAGCTCCCGCTCTTTTTAAATCTCCGCTCTGACTCTCAGCTCCCGCTCTTTTCAAATCTCCGCTCCGACTCGCAGCTCCGGCGCTTTTTAAATCTCCTCTCCGACTCGCAGCTCCAGCTCTTTTTAAATCTCTGCCCCGACTCGCAGCTCCCGCGCTTTTTAAATCTCCGCTGCGACTCGTAGCTCCCGCGCTTTTTAAATCTGCGCTCCGACTCGCAGCTCCCGCGCTTTTAAATCTCCTCTCCGACTCTCAGCTCCCGCGCTTTTTAAATCTCTGCCCCGACTCGCAGCTCCCGCGCTTTTAAATCTCCTCTCCGACTGTCAGCTCACGCGCTTTTTAAATCTCTGCCCCGACTCGCAGCTCCCGCTCTTTTTAAATCTCCGCTCCGACTCGCAGCTCCTGCTCTTTTTAAATCTCCTCTCCGACTCGCAGCTCCCGCACTTTTTAAATCTCTGCCCCGACTCGCAGCTCCCGCTCTTTTTAAATCTCCGCTCCGACTCGCAGCTCCCGCGCTTTCAAATCTACGCTCCGACTCGCAGCTCCTGCTCTTTTTAAATCTCTGCCCCGACTCGCAGCTCCCGCTCTTTTTAAATCTCCGCTCCGACTCGCAGCTCCCGCGCTTTTAATTCTCCTCTCCGACTCTCAGCTCCCGCCCTTTTTAAATCTCCGCTCCGACTCGCAGCTCCCGCGCTTTTTAAATCTCCGCTCCGAATCGCAACTCCGGCGCTTTGTAAATCTACGCTCCGACTCGCAGCTCCCGCGGTTTTTAAATCTCCGCTCCGACTCGCAGCTCCCGCTATTTTCAAATCTCCGCTCCGACTCGCAGCTCCCGCGCTTTTTAAATCTCCGCTCCGACTCGCAGCTCCCGCGCTTTTTAAATCTCCGCTCTGACTTGCAGATCCCGCTCTTTTTAAATCTCTGCCCAGACTCGCAGCTCCCGCTCTTTTTAAATCTCCGCTCCGACTCGCAGCTCCGGTGCTTTTTAAATCTCCGCTCCGACTCGCAGCTCCCGCTCTTTTTAAATCTCTGCCGCGACTCGCAGCTCCGTTGCTTTTTAAATCTCCGCTCCGACTCGCACCTCCGGCGCTTTTTAAATCTCCGCTCCGACTCGCAGCTCCCGCGCTTTTTAAATCTCTGCCCCGACTCGCAGCTCCCGCCCTTTTTAAATCTCCGCTCCGACTCGCAGCTCCCGCGCTTTTAAATCTCCTCTCCGACTCGCAGCTCCCGCACTTTTTAAATCTCTGCCCCGACTCGCAGCTCCCGCTCTTTTTAAATCTCCGCTCCGACTCGCAGCACCCGCGCTTTTAAATCTCCTCTCCGACTCGCAGCTCCTGCTCTTTTTAAATCTCTGCCCCGACTCGCAGCTCCCGCTCTTTTTAAATCTCCGCTCCGACTCGCAGCTCCCGCGCTTTTAAATCTCCTCTCCGACTCTCAGCTCCCGCGCTTTTTAAATCTCTGCCCCGACTTGCAGCTCCCGCTCTTTTTAAATCTCCGCTCCGATTCGCAGCTCCTGCTCTTTTTAAATCTCCTCTCCTACTCGCAGCTCCCGCACTTTTTAAATCTCTGCCCCGACTCGCAGCTCCCGCTCTTTTTAAATCTCCGCTCCAACTCGCAGCTCCCGCGCTTTCAAATCTCCGCTCCGACTCGCAGCTCCTGCTCTTTTTAAATCTCTGCCCCGACTCGCAGCTCCCGCTCTTTTTAAATCTCCGCTCCGACTCGCAGCTCCCGCGCTTTTAAATCTCCTCTCCGACTCTCAGCTCCCGCGCTTTTTAAATCTCTGCCCCGACTCGCAGCTCCCGCTCTTTTTAAATCTCCGCTCCGACTCGCAGCTCCTGCTCTTTTTAAATCTCCGCTCCGACTCGCAGCTCCTGGTCTTTTTAAATCTCCGCTGCGACTCGTAGCTCCCGCGCTTTTTAAATCTCTGAAGGATAACGGTGACTTGATAGAGGTTTATAAGATGATATGGGGAATAGATAGAGTAGACAGTCGGTGGCTTTCCCCCCGAGTGGAACACGCCATTACAAGCGGATATAAATGTAAGGTGAATGGTGTAAGATATAGAGGGGTTGTCAGATGTAGGTTCTTTACCCAGAGAGTAGTGGGGGCATGGTATGCACTGCCTCTGGTGCTCGATGAGTCGGAAACATTAAGGAACTTCAAGCGGCTATTGGAAAGGTACATGGATTACGGTAGAATGATGGGGTGTACATTAATTTGTTCCTATTCTGGGACAAAAGTTCGGCACAACATCGTGGACCGAAGGGCCTTTTCTGCGCTGTATTTTTCAATGTTCTATGTTAAGTGCCTTTCCCAGCCGTACGTACCAGCCCTCAGCGAGCTCTCAGTGCTCGCCAGGAAAGCACCGTTAGTGCCTCACAGCCAGCGCTGACAGTGCCCCTCACCGCTACCAGCCCTGCTAGTGCGCCCCAGAGTTCCCTGAATGCCCCAAGCCATCACTGACAGTGCACCCCACCCCTGCTAGTGACACGCCAGAGACCTTCCAGCTTCCCCCTTACCTGCCAGTTCCTCCCCAAACAGCGCTGCCAGAGCCCCCACTTCCATCCCTGCGAGCCAGCCCTGCCAGTGCTCTACACAGCCAGCCCTGCCAGTGACCCCCGAGCTAAATCTGCCAGTGCCCCCCATCCAGACCTGCCATTCCCCCCCCCCCCCCCGCACCACAGTCAGACCTGACATCGCCCCCCACCCCAGCCAGTACTGCTGCCCCCCCCCCACACCCACGGTCGTGCCTCTGCAGGTCCCACCCGTCAGTCTGAATGCCGGCCGTTTTGTGAGTAAGTGTTCCGACTACCTTGATTGGCTCACTCGGTTGTGTGTTTGTTTTTCGTTCTCCTCATTGCCGACACGGTGTTGTCAGGCAGTTCGAGAGACATCCGATTGGCTGAGGTGATATTGAGCCTTATGATGCACCTCCTAATTCGCTGCGAAGCTGTCGGTCAGCGGCTGGATGTCTTGGTTGGCTGAGGGGTTGTTAGTCAGTTGTATTTTTGATTAATTTAATAGATTAATTTAATAGATGATGCAGCCGTATATTTCACCGCGATCTTGATCTGCTCCCTGAACCGCGACTGAGTCACCACATAAGTAAATGTGTTTGTGCAGCAATTTAAATCCATCAGCATGAATCCGACTTGTTGTAAATTATATTGAGGAAGGTTGAGGTAGTAAAATCCACTCACTTCGAGATAGGAAAATTTAATAACAGACACGGTCCAGAGGTGAATGAAAGTTCCGTAGATGCTGAAGAGTAAAATCATTGACTTCCTTCTGCTCTCCATCTCTGGGTCTGTGCGATTGTCTCCCTGACTCTGAGCCCTCAGTGCCTTCCGGCCCCGACTGCTGAGTAAAATGTGTCTGACTGTCAGAGCGTTGGTCAACAGGATTGAGCAGAACGGCATCAATGGGGTTAAAACCTGATCGAACCAGTTGTACCCAAACCATCCCGGGTCAGTGACAAAGCTGCTCTTTGTCCAACAGAACCACTGGATATTGTCGGATATCTCTCCAGGTTCATATAATAAGAACCAGGGGGTGTTATTAGCACAGCATAGGAGGCAGCTTGTTGATAGAACCACAGCAGCAGTTGTCCCGGTGCAATATTACGTTTTCAGTTTCTGGCAGTGAATGGCCACGAATCGAACAAAGGAGAACGTGACGGTTAACCAGACAGAACAGTCAGCGGTTGCAGACACCAGAGCAAGTTTAACACTACAAATAGGTGTGAGATTCAGGAAATTCCGAGGGAAATAATAACCATTGATCTTGTTTACTGTGGGGTTCATGACCATAAACAGCAGATCTGCCGCCCCCTTGGCCACCAGGTAGCGAGTGGTGCAGGTAGAGAGGCCACATTTCCCCGGACACAGAATCACAATTCCCATCAATTAACTGTCAGAGAGAGAAGGGAGAAGAACCTGTAAATTACTGATTAAACATAATCCGTGTCAGAAACAGGACAGGATTTCAGCATCTATGAAACGGCCAGTGGGTGGGTAGCAGTGTTGGTAGAAGAGAGGGCACAGAGATTAACATTGCAGAGCAGGAAGTAGCAAATATAGTCCAAGTGTTTAAGATGTGGGAGAGGGGAAAATGTGAACTGCAACCCTGTCAGTTTAATGGCAGTTATAGGAAAACTTTAATGATTCAAGTACCTTTCGGAGAGAATATTTCTCATTTAGTCTGATTGACAGGATCAACTCAAAAAGGCCAAGTTTCCAAAACCGGATCCAAACATACCAGAGATTGTTATCCCTCCTCACTCTGAATTATTGAATAACAACCCGTATTGTACCATTCCCTGATCTGAACTACTGATTAAGTTTCGCTCCATGCCAGGATTATTGCAATCCTCCACGATCAATGGAAAAAATAAAATAAGCCCAGGACCTCCCCAGTTAATAATCATGGGACGAATTGAGCCTGTGCAGTTTCTGGAACATTCCCAGGGCACACACTTCCCAGGTACAGTCATTCATAAAGCACCCTCTCCCTGGAATACTCCATTGTCATGTTCCTAGAACCCCACATCACTCTGTTCCCAGGAATACATCCTCTCCCGGTGTGCAAACAATCCCTACAAGCTTTCCTCAGTAATATTCCCTCTCGGGCCTTGGACATTCCCCAGGGTTCTCTTTCCAGGAATAGACTATCTCCAGAATAGGACACATTTCATTCGATTAAATAAACGGGATATTACAAAAACAAGGGCGTTACGATGAAGGAGAATGTTCCCAGTCTAAAGTTGTTGAATTGAAAGTTGAGTCCTGAGAGCTGTGACGTGAATTATTGGAAGGTTAGATGCTAATCCTCCAGCTCGCCTTGGGCTTCACTGGTTCCTTGAAGCAGGTCAAGGGCAGACATGTGGGCATGAGAGTAAAGTGCTGCGTTAAAATAGCCACATCATGAAGGCTGTGGTCATGCTTGAGGACTGAGTGAAGGTGGTTCAGAAAAGCGGCCAGCCAGTCTCTGTTTAGTTTCCCCAATGCAGAGGAGACGGTACTGAGAGCAGCGGATGCAGGAGATCAGATTGAAGTAAGTACAAGTGAAATACTGCTTCACCAGAAAGGAGAGTTTGGAACCATGAGACGGGAGGAGGTAAAGGGACAGTTGTTGCACCGCCTTTGATTGCAATGGAAGGTGCCGTGGGAAGGGGAAGTGTTGTTGGGTGTGGTCGTGGAGTGGATAAGGGTGTCAAGGAGGGAACAGTACCTGAGGAATGTACAACATGTGGGGGGTGGTTCGGGAAAGAGGAAGATGTGTTTTGTGGAGGCCTTTTCAATAAGATGCAATGCCTGGACTGTGAGGTCAGATGCAATGCCTGGACTGCTATTTCTCTCTTGTTCAATGAATTGGTTCCTATTTGAATTGATTTTTGGAGCTCGCAAGTTGCTGGATTAGGGATTTTTCGCTGTCCACACTTTGAGCTCCAGTTTTGTAACTCTGATAAAGAAATGAGACAATGGTGGAGGTTTATCCTTTGAATGCGGAGGCCGGTGGTATGGAAAGTGAGATTTGGAGAACCTATCTCGTCGAATGCCTTCTTGACGACCTTTTCACCTGCGTTGCCACTTTCAGTGATGTGTGTCCATGTCCATCGAGTTCTCGCTGCCATCAATATTCTTAAGGGTCCTGCCATTTACTGTATATTTCCAATCTGTATTATGACACAATGCATTACCTCACATTTTCCTGATTAAACTCCATCTGCCATCTCCCTGCCCAAGTCTCCAACCGATCTCTATCCTGCTATACTCTGACAGTTCATAACTTCCTCAGATATAGGAGCGGAATTAGGCCATCAGACCCATCGAGTCTGCTCCGCCATTATATCATGCCTGACATGTTCCTCATCTGCTACCTACAATGTTACAGACAAAGAGCTGGAGTAGATCATTTATCCTCCCGAAACAAACACCCTCAATGTGATCGTGTCTGATCCCATCCAGGCCTCAAATCCACAGTCCTGCCCGTTCTCCATAATCCTACAACTCATTACCAATTTAAAATCTGTCTAATTCCTCCTTAAATTTACTCACTGTCCCAGCATCCACCACACTCTGGAATAGAGAATTACACAGATTCATAACCCTTTGTGAGAAATAGTTTTCCCTGAAATCTGTTTTAAATTTGCTACCTATTATTCTGCGATTCTTGCATCTCGTTTTGGAATGCCCACCAGAGGAAGCATCAACACTACGTCGATTTAATCCTTGTCTTTTAGCATCTATACTTCAATTTGATCTCCCCTCACTCTTCTAAACTCTAGAGAGTACATGCCGAAACTGTCCAATCTCTCTTCATCCGACAAACCTCTCATCTCTAGAATGAATCTAGTCAACCTCCTCTGAACTGGCCAACAGACACTACATCTTTCCTCAAATAAGGCTCTAAAACTGTGTACGAGACTCTTGGTGCGGTCTCACAAATGCCTTGTACAGTTGCAACAACATTTCCTTGTCTTTATACTCAATTCCTTTTGCCATAAATGCTAACATTCAATTTGATTTCCTTATTACCTGCTGCACAAGCCTGCTTGTTTTCTGTGACTCCTGCACAGGGACATCCAGGTCCATCTGCATCGGAGCACCCCAAAGTCTTTGCCCATTTAGATAATAGGCTGCTTTTCTATTATTTCGACCAAATACGTATCCATGTTCTTGGACCTCTGCTCTTTGTGTTTTTTATAAATGACTTGGAAGAGGAAGTGGAAGGGTGGATTAACAAGTTTGCCAATGGCACGAAGGTTGGGGGAGTTGTTGATAGTGTTGAGGGTTGTTGCAGGTTGCAACAGGACATTGACAGGATGCAGAGCTTGGCTGAGAAGGCCATCGGAGATTTAGGAACCGCCCAGCGATCAGGGAACAACTCCAGTATTGGAGAAATCGATCCAAGTGATCGGAACGTAGTCTAATCACTTGGGACCAGATACGGGATCCGCCCCGAAAGGCGCGAAGCCCCTGGGGACTATAAAGTAGAGTCCCCAAGTTCAATTCGTCCTTCTTGGCAGGGTCACTCAGCAACGCGAACCAACCCTTGACAGTAAACTGCCTAGCCGCCGCACCAACCAAGTACGTCTCCAGTCAATGCACGCTACGAGATAGGCGCTCCTAGCTACCAGTCAATGCCAGCTTTTGAATCCTGCAAACTCAGGATCGAACGAAAGGCCATGTGTTCCCCTGACCTGGTGGGCCAGTTCCGAAGCTAAGTATAGGCCTTTTAGTGATAGAGATAGTCTAGTACGTAGAGTTTTATGCATGAGTAGTGATTTACTGTGTATAATAAATGTGTTTTGATTTGAATCTTACTAATTGGTGTGTTGAGTTATTGATCACGACATGAACTTGAAACTCGTGGCGGTATCATAAAGATACCTGGCGACTCTCGAGTAAAGGTTGTTGAAACAGAGCAAATTAAGTAAAGACACAACGGGCAACGAATTAAGAGCCATCCAAAGTTAGCAACAGTATGGTGTGTTGACTTCCATTAACAGGGGGATTGAGCTTAAGAGCCGCGAGGTTTTGCTGCAGCTTTATAAACCCCTGGTTAGGCCACACTTGGAATATTGTGTCCAGTTCTGGTCGCCTCATTATAGGAAGGATGTGGATGCTTTGCAGAGGGTGCAGAGGCGATTTACCAGGATGCTGCCTGGACTGGAGGGCATGCCTTAAGAAGAAAGATTCAGGGAGCTAGGGCTTTTCTCCCTGGAGCAAAGAAGGCAGAGAGGTGATTTGATAGCGGTGTACAAGGTGATGAGAGGCATGGATCGAGTGGATAACCACAGACCTTTCCCCAGGGTGGAAATGACTGTCACGAGGGGACATAACTTTAAGGCGATTGGTCGAAGGTATTGGGGAGATGTCAGAGGTAGGTTCTTTACACAGAGAGTGGTGGGTGTGTGGAATGCACTGCCAGCAGAGGTGGTGGAGTCAGAGTCATTAGGAACATTTAAGCGACTCTTGGACAGGCACATGGACAGCAGTAAATTGAAGGGGTGTAGGTTTGGTTGATCTTAGGTTAGGATAAATGGTCCGCACAACATCGTGGGCTGAAGGGCCTGTACTGTGTTGTATTGTTCTATGTTCAATGTTATCTCGAACTGCCACATTTTGGCACACTGTCCTCACCTATCTCTCTCCATTTGTAACGTTCTTATTTCGTTATTGCACCTTAGTGTCAAAACTACTTAAGTGTCATCTGCAAATTTGGCAATAGAAACTTCTATCCCTGTATCCAAGTCGTTAATATAGGTTTTGTATGGCTGGGGCCCAAGACCTAACCCTGTGGCACCCCGATTCCCGGCTTGGGTCACTGTCTGTGCGGAGTCTGCACATTCCCCCCGTGTGTGCGTGGGTTTCCTCCGGGTCCTACGGTTTCCTCCCACAGTCCAAAGATGTGCAGGTTAGGTGGATTGGCCATGATAAATTGCCCCTAGTGTCCAAAATTGCCCTTAGTGTTTGGTGGGGTTACTGGGTTATGGGATAGGGCGGAGGTGTGGACCTTGGGTAGGGTACTCTTTCTAATGGTCGGTGCTGACTCGATGGGCTGAATGGCCTCCTTCTGCACTGCAAATTATATGATTCTATGATTAATTTAATCTTGCCATTCAGAATTCGAACCCATTTATCCCGAATCTGTCCCCTGTCAGCCAGCCAGTCTTCTATCCACGCCAATAAATAACTCCTACCCCATGTGATCTCACCTTGTGAATCAATCTTCTGTGCTGCACCATATCAAATACTGCCGGAAGTCCAGATTTACGGCAGTTACAGAATCCCCATTATCCACTTTGCTTGTTACATCTTCGAAAAACTCAGCAAATTAGTCAAACGTGATTTGCTCTTCAAAAAACCATATTGACTCTGATGGATAGAGCTTTTGCTTTCCTTAAATGTCCTGATATTACATCCTTGATAATTGATTCTCAAAAGTTTCCAATAACAAATGTTAAAGTAATTAGTCTGTAATTTCCTTCTTCTGCCTCCCTCCATCTTTGAATATGGACGTTACGTTAGTATTTTTCCAATCCACTGGAATCTTCCCCATGTCCATGTAATTTTGGAATTTCATAACCAATGGATCCACTACATCTGCTGTAACTTTCTTTAACGCCCGAGGATGTAGGACGCCAGGCCCTGGGGACTTGGTTTCCCTCAATCCCAAGAGTTTGTTGAGGGGTCCCTTTCCCTATTGATGCTCATAGTTCCAAGTTCCAATCATTCTGTTACCTCTGAAATGTCCGTTCCCATAGGTACTAGTGTCCTCCATCGTGGAAACTGAGGCAAATGTTGATTTAGCATCTCTGTCATTCCTGTGTTCCCCATTAGTAACTCTCCGGTTTCATCTTCCAAGAGGCCGACATTAACCTTAGCGACTGTCTTCCCTTTTATGTACCTGTAGAAGCTTTTGCCATCCTTTTTGATATTCCATGCTCGTTTGTTTTCGTAATGTACCTTATTTGTTTTTATTACTTTTTTAGTATCCCTCTGTTTATGTTTGAAAATGTCCCAATCTTCCAGTCTGCCACTGGACTTCGCAATATGATATAACGTAGTTGTTTTCTTTATAACGTGCTTGATCTCGTTGTTTAGTCATTGATTTTTTTTTTACACATTCTCCCATATTTCTTCCTCTCGGGGATATATTTTAGTTGTGAGGAATTGAGTATCTTCTGAAACAATTGCCACTGCTCATCAGCTGTCCTACCTTTTAGCTTTCCTGCATAATACATGGGCCAAATCTGACCATGTCTATGTAATTTCGTGAATAATAGTGTGGGACTCCACTTTCTCGCCCCCTAACTGAATCTTTGATTCCAGCATACTATGGTCACTACTTCCTTGTGGAACCTAAACTATGAGGTAATTAATTAATTCCTCCTCATTGTAAAATACCGAATCGGAAGTCGCCTCCTCCCTGGTTGGTTCCCCATCATTACTGTTCCAGGTAACAATCTCCAATGCATTCAATGAAATCAGCCTCCAGGTCACCCTTGCCTATTTGATTCCTCAAGTCTATGTGCATATTAAAATTAACGTTCATTATTGCCATACCTTCCTTATAAGTCCTCAGTATTTACTGGTTTATCATGTACCGTACTGTAGAACCATTGTTTGGGGACCTATAGATGACTCGTACCAAGGGCTTCTTCCCTTTGTTATTTCTTATTTCTGCCCAGATTGATTCAACATCTTGATCTCCGTGCTTATGTCATTTCTCATTCCAGCACTGATCCCTTTCCTCACCAGCAGGGAGGCGGCATCTCCTTTTCCTTTCAGCCTATCTTTCTGAAATAGTGCGTAACTTTCGATATTCAATTCCGAAATCTGGTCTCTCTGTGACCACGTTTTAGGAAACCCCACCAAGTCATAACCTGTTTTAATTTGCGCTGTTGCTAATTAAGTTTGTTACGACTACTTCATGCATCTAGAAAGAAACTTTTTAAATTTGTTTCAATTTTAGATTTCCCAACTCTTCTATAATTCCTTGGTACATAAGAACATAAGAACTAGGAGCAGGAGTCGGCCATCTGGCCCCACGAGCCTGCTCCACCATTCAATGAGATCATGGCTGATCTTTTGTGGACTCAGCGCCACTTTCCGGCCCGAACACCATAACCCTTAATCCCTTTCTTCTTCAAAAAACTATCTATCTTTATCTTATAAACATACATAAAGACAGTCACCAGTTCTGTCCCTCCCTTTTATTTTCTGGTAACGTTCCACCACATTGTTAACTTGAACTCTTACCTCCTCCTTTAAATTGGGTTTTCCAATTTCCCCGAAAATGACAGCTCCCCCCCCCCCCCAACGCATCGTTATCCGCAATTTCACCAACCATTGTGTCGTCCACAAACGTATTAATCAAATCTGTTACATTTTCCTCCATATTGTTTTATTTATTACAAACAGCAAATGTCCCAGCACTGATCATTGAGGATGGCCACTAGTCACTGCCCTCCATTCAGAATCGCACCCTTCCACTGTTACCCTCGGTCCTCAATGACCGAGCCAGTAATGTATCCATCTTGACAGCTCACCTCTGATCTGTGATTTCACCTTCTGTATCAGCCTTCCATAGGGGCCTTGTCAAATGCCTTACCGAAGTACATGTAGGCAACATCCACTGCCCTACTCTCATAAATCAGAGGTCATGGAGGCGGAGGAACTGGGAGAATGGATGTAGGATCTGTACACGAGGGAACTGTGGATTCGGCGGGTTGTTATGAAAATAGGTCGTCAGTCGATCGCTGCAAATGAGGACAGATAGGTGAAGGAAGGGAATGGGAGGGCCGCAGATGTGCTCTGTAAACGTGAAAGAGAGTGAGTGGAGGTGGGGTGTGGGTACATAGAACATAGAAAATACAGCACAGAACAGGCCCTATGGCCCACAATGTTGTGCCGAACCTTTGTCCTCGATTAATCAGAGATTATCATTGAATTTACAGTGCAGAAGGAGGCCATTCGGCCCTTTGAGTCTGCACCGGCTCTTGGAAAGAGCACCCTACCCAAATTCAACACGTCCACTCAACACCAAGGGCAATTTTGGACATTAAGGGCAATTTATCCTTGGCCAATTCACCTAACCGGCACATCATTGGTCTGTGGGAGGAAACCGGAGCACCCGGAGGAAACCCACGCAGACACGGGGAGGACGTGCAGACTCCGCACAGACAGTGACCCAAGCCGGAATCGAACCTGGGACCCTGGACCTGTGAAGCAATTGTGCTATCCACAATGCTATCGTGCTGCCCTTGAGAACAAATAAATCTACACTATATCATTTTACCGTAATCCATGTACCTATCCAATAGCTGCTTGAAGGTCCCTAATGTTTCCGACTCAACTACTTCCACAGGCAGTGCATTCCATGCCCCCACTACTCTCTGGGTAAAGAACCTACCTCTGATATCCCTCCTATATCTTCCACCTTTCACCTTAAATTTATGTCCCCTTGTAATGGTTTGTTCCACCCGGGGAAAAAGTCTCTGACTGTCTACTCTATCTATTCCCCTGATCATCTAATAAACCTCTATCAAGTCGCCCCTCATCCTTCTCCGTTCTAATGAGAAAAGGCCTAGCACCTTCAACCTTTCCTCGTAAGACCTACTTTCCATTCCAGGCAACATCCTGGTAAATCTTCTTTGCACCTTTTCCAAAGCTTCCACACCCTTCCTAAAATGAGGCGACCAGAACTGTGCACAGTACTCCAAATGTGGCCTTACCAAAGTTTTGTACAGCTGGATCATCACCTCACGGCTCTTAAATTCAATCCCTCTGTTAATGAACGCGAGCACACCATAGGCCTTCTTCACAGCCCTATCCACTTGAGTGGCAACTTTCAAAGATGTATGAACATAGACCCCAAGATCGCTCTGCTCCTCCACATTGCCAAGAACTCTACCGTTAACCCTGTATTCCGCATTCATATTTGTCCTTCCAAAATGGACAACATCACACTTTTCAGGGTTCAACTCCAACTGCCACTTCTCAGCCCAGCTCTGCATCCTATCTATGTCTCTTTGCAGCCGACAACAGCCCTCCTTACTATCCACAACTCCAGCAATCTTCGTATCGTCTGCAAATTTACTGACCCACCCTTCAACTCCCTCATCCAAGTCATTAATGAAAATCACAAACAGCAGAGGACCCAGAACTGATCCCTGCGGTACACCACTGGTAACTGGGATCCAGGCTGAATATTTGCCATACACCACCACTCTCTGACTTCTATCGGTTAGCCAATTCGTTATCCAACTGGCCAAATTTCCCACTATCCCATGCCTCCTTATTTTCTGCATAAGCCTACCATGGGGAACCTTATCAAATGCCTTACTAAAATCCATGTACACTACATCCACTGCTTTACCTTCATCCACATGCTTGGTCACCTCCTCAAAGAATTCAATAAGACTTGTAAGGTAAGACCTCCCCCTCACAAATCCGTGCTGACTATCCGTAATCAAGCAGTGTCTTTCCAGATGCTCAGAAATCCTATCCTTCAGTACCCTTTCCATTACTTTGCCGACCACTGAAGTAAGACTAACTGGCCTGTAATTCCCTGGGTTATCCCTAGTCCCTTTTTTGAACAGGGGCACGAGATTCGCCACTCTCCAACCCCCTGGTATCACCCCTGTTGACAGTGAGGACGAAAAGATCATTGCCAACGGCTCTGCAATTTCATCTCTTGCTTCCCATAGAATCCTTGGATATATCCCGTCAGGCCCTGGGGACTTGTCTATCCTCATGTTTTTCAAAATACCCAACACATCTTCCTTCCTAACAAGTATTTCCTCGAGCTTATTAATCCGTTTCACACTGTCCTCTCCAACAATATCGCCCCTCTCATTTGTAAATACAGAAGAAAAGTACTCGTTCAAGACCTCTCCTATCTCTTCAGACTCAATACACAATCTCCCGCTACTGTCCTTGATCGGACCTACCCTCGCTCTCGTCATTCCCATATTTCTCACATAATAGGGTAGGTTGGAAACAAAATCGATTAATGTTTCCAAGTCCAGACAGAATCATAAAGTGTCACCAATACAGTCATCGTTCTAACATAAATTGAGTTGCGGGATGGGACCTGAGTAGAACTGGTACAAGGAGTGTTCACATAACACACAAATTGGCAGAAATAGCCGTTCCCAAGAGTTTTCACATAGTTACACCTTTTATTTGGAAGACGTAAGACAAGTTAAAGGAGAAATGATTGAGTGACAGCACGGCGTAGGAAGGTTACGGATTGCCCGGCCTGCGATCAAGGCAGAAACTGAGAGCTCTCAGACTCACCTGTTGGGGTACGGAGATGTAGAGGGATTGGACATCCAAAGTAACGATTAGGCGGTTAGGACCAGGGTAATAGACATTGTTTCTATGATATACGGGACCAGAGGAATCAGGAACCATAGAATCCCTACTGTGCATAAGAAGGTCATTCGGCCCATTAAGTCTACACCGAACCGCTTCAAGAGTACCTCACCCAAGCTCACTGCCCCGCCCTATCCCATTATCTACTTATTCTAACCGAAACATATTTTTAGATAATAAGGAACAATATAGCGTGACCAATTGAACCTAACCTACACACATTTTGACAGTGGGAGGAAACCGGGGCATCCGGAAGAAACCACACAGACATGGGGGGAAAGTACAAACCACACAGCCAGTCAACCAAGGCGGGAATTGAACCCGGGTCCCTGGTGCTGTGAAACAGCATTGGCGCCACCGTGCCACCAATGTCGTTGGGAATGGACAGCACAGGGGAGAGAGGATGGAGTCAAGAAAGGAAGCAGAAAGACTGCTGGGGCTGGAAGAGGCTGAAATAATGGATATCCTGGAACTTGGGTTACATTGGATTGGATTTGTTTATTGTCCAGTGTCCCAAGGCACAGTGAAAAATGTTGTTCTCCGTACAGTCCAGAAGGATCATCCCATACATGACAGAAATACATAGGGCAAACATAAAATACACAATGTAAATACCTAGATATAGGCATCGGGTGAAGTATGCAGTAACTGTCCATGTCGACTTTGCACATTCTCCCCTTGTTTGCGTGGGTATCGCCCCACAACCCAAAGATGTGCAGGCCAGGTGGATTGGCCACGCTCAATTGTCCCTTAATTGGAAAAAATGAATTGGGTACTCTAAATTTTTATTTTAAAAATAAATAGTAGGAAAAATGGAATGAAAATTCTGAGAAGAAACTCTAGTAACGCATTACAATAAATAGTCGGCAGATATTCCAAAATCAACATTATTCCTGCCAAATGTGATTGAACAATTTCGATAACTATCATATATGATAGAGTTGATTAGCATGGCTGATGTTCAATAATTAGATTTTCTAAAGGCCTTCAGTAAGATCTGACATAACAGACTTATGAGTAATGGCAGAACAAGTGGAGTTAGGGGACACAGGAGCAGAATGGACAGCAACCCGGAGAAACACACTGAGAACAGGTAGAGAAGTAAAAGGGATTTAGTCGGATTGGAGGAAGGTGGGAAGTGATGTCCACAAGGATAAGCACTGCGGTCACTCTCCTCCACTATTTTCATCACAAATATGGAATCGGGAATCAGAATGATCATTACAGAATTTGCAGACAAATCCATTTTGAGAGTCATTATCATGTGAGAGTGCCTTTAAGAAATGGATGTTTACGGAATGTACCTTTAAGAAAATGCAGTGATGTTAGAGTGTGGGTGTAGCTGGGCTTTAGGTCAGCCATTTTGCATTTTTTTTAGTTTTGCAGTATGAAAAGAGCTTGGCAGTGTCTGTGTTGCAGTGAGCTGGATCTCTGCCATGAAAGACTATCTCTGGATCATTTGGGTGATTTAAACTCACAATAGTAAAGCCTTTAATGTGATGTGATTCTGTTTAAAGGTGTTAAGTCTCTTGGAAGTTTGAAGGAATATTTTGAAGATTTTTTTACTGTTGCAATATTTTCGGAGTTATCTTTGAAGTAAGGGGTGTTAAGGATCCAATGTTTATTTAAGATGTTAAGTTGAGTGCATTGAATAAACATTGTTTTGTGTTTAAAAACCCAAGAGTCCATAATTGTAATCCCAGCTCGAGGGAATAAGCCGTGTGCTAGGAAAAGCAACACAGACATTAAAGGGGGAGGTTGGTTGAACTCCATGATACGTTTTGGGGTTCTGAAAACGCCTCGCCCATAACAGTCATGATGTGGAGATGGGGCGTTGGACTGGGGTGAGAACAGTAAGAAGTGGGTAGAGTTGAGGAACCACAAAGGCAAAAAAAACATAATGGGAGTTATGTACAGGCCTGCTAACAGTGGCCAGGACCTGGGGCACAAAATGCACCACGAAATAGAAAGTGCATGTCAGAAAGGCAAGGTCACAGTGATCATGGGGGACTTCAATATGCAGGTGGACTGGGTAAATAATGCTGCCAGTGGACCCAAGGAAAGGGAATTCACTGAATGTTTATTGGAGGGCTTTTTGGAACAGCTTGTGATGGAGCCCACGAGGAAACAGGCCATTCTGGACTTAGTGTTATGAAATGAGCCAGACTTGATTAAAGACCTTCAAGTAAGGGAGCACTTAGGAGGCAGTGATCATAATATGGTAGAATTCAATCTCCAATTTGAAAGAAAGACGGTAGAATCAGATGTAAAGGTATTACAGTTAAATAAAGGTAACTCCAGGGGAATGAGGGAGGAACTGACGAAAATCGACTGGGAGCAGAGCCTAGTGGGAAAGACAGTAGAACAGCAATGGCAGGAGTTTCTGGGAGTAATTGAGGACACAGTACAGACGTTCGTACCAAAGAAAAGAAAGGTTACCAGAGGAGGGATTAGGCAGCCCTGGCTGACAAAGGAAGTTAGGGAATGCAACAAAGCAAAAGAGAAAGCCTATAATGTGGCAAAGAGTAGTGGGAAGTCAGAAGATTGGGAAGGCTACAAAAACAAACAGAGGATAACAAAGAGAGAAATAAGGAAAGAGAGGATCAAATTTGAAGGTAGGCTAGCCAGTAACAATAGGAATGATAGTAAAAGTTTTTTTAAATACATTAAAAACAAACGGGAGGCAAAAGTTAGCATTGGGCCGCTCCAAAATGACGCTGGTAATTTTGTGATGGGAGACAAGGAAATAGCTGAGGAACCGAACAAGTACTTTGCGTCAGTCTTCACAGTAGAAGACATGAGTAATATCCCAACAATTCCGGAGAGTCAGGGGGCAGAGTTGAATATGGTAGCCACCACAAAGAAGAAAGTGCTAGAGAAACTAAGAGGTCTAAAAATTGATAAATCTCCGGGCGCAGATGGGCTACATCCTAGAGTTCTAAAGGAGATAGCTGAAGAAATAGTGGAGGCGTTAGTTATGATCTTTCAAAAGTCACTGGAGTCAGGGAAAGTCCCAGAGGATTGGAAAATCGCTGTTGTAACCCCCTGTTCAAGAAGGGAACAAGGAAAACGATGGAAAATTGTAGGCCAATTAGCCTAACCTCGGTTGTTGGCAAGATTCTAGAATCCATTGTTAAGGATGAGATTTCTAAATTCTTGGAAGTGCAGGGTCGGATTAGGACAAGTCAGCATGGATTTAGTAAGGAGAGGCCGTGCCTGACAAACCTGTTAGAGTTCTTTGAAGAGATAACAAATAGGTTAGACCAAGGAGAGCAAGGATGTTATCTATCTTGACTTCCAAAAGGCCTTTGATAAGGTGCCTCACGGGAGACTGCTGAGTAAAATAAGGGCCCATGGTATTCGAGGCAAGGTACTAACATGGATTGACGATTGGCTGTCAGACAGAAGGCAGAGAGTTGGGATAAAAGTTTCTTTTTCGGAATGGCAATCGCTGACGAGTGGTGTCCCGCAGGGTTCAATGTTGGGGCCACAGCTGTTCTCTTTATATATTAACGATCTAGATGACGGGACTGGGGGCATTCTGGCTAAGTTTGCCGGTGATACAAAGATAGGTAGAGGGGCAGGTAGTATGGAGGAGGTGGGGAGGCTGCAGAAAGATTTAGGCAGTTTAGGAGAGTGGTCCAAGAAATGGCTGATGAAATTCAACGTGGGCAAGTGCGCGGTCTTGCACTTTGGAAAAAAGAATAGAGGCATGGACTATTTTCTAACCGGTGACAAAATTCATAATGCTGAAGTGCAAAGGGACTTGGGAGTCCTAGTCCAGGATTCTCTAAAGGTAAATTTGCAGGTTGAGTCCGCAATTAAGAAAGCAAATGCAATGTTGTCATTCATCTCAAGAGGCTTGGAATATAAAAGCAGGGGTGTACTTCTGAAGCTTTATTAAGCATTAGTTAGGCCCCATTTAGAATACTGTGAGCAATTTTGGGCCCCACACCTCAGGAAGGACATACTGGCACTGGAGCGGGTCCAGCGGAGATTCTCACGGATGATCCCAGGAATGGTAGGCCTAACATACGATGAACGTCTGAGGATCCTGGGATTATATTCATTGGAGTTTAGGAGGTTGAGGGGAGATCTAATAGAAACTTACCAGATAATGAATGGCTTAGATAGGGTGGATGTAGGGAGTCACTTTACAACAGAGATGATGAGAAATTTCTTCAGCCAGAGAGTGGTGGGTCTGTGGAATTCATTGCCACAGAGGGCGGTGGAGGCCGGGACGTTGAGTGTCTTTAAGACAGAAGTTGATAAATGCTTGATTTCTCGAGGAATAAATGGCTATGGAGAGAGAGAGGGTAAATGGAGTTGAAATCAGCCATGATTGAATGGTGGAGTGCACTCGATGGGCCGAATGGCCTTATTTCCGCTCCTATGTATTATGGTCTATGGTCTTACAGCCAGCACTGCCAGTGCTCCCGCCGTCCCTCAGCCAGCGCTGCCAGTGCTACCCCTACAGCCAGCACTGCCAATGCCACCCCACAGCCAACACTGACAGTGCACCCCCCGCCCCACAGCCAACTCTGCCAGTGCTCCCCCACAACCAGCACTGCCAGCTCTCCCCATTCACAGCCAGCACAGCACTCCTCCTGAAGGGGGAGGGCAAACAGGTAGAGGTCGTTGTACATATTGGTACTAACGACATAGGCAGGAAGAGGCATGAGGTCCTGCAGCAGGAGTTCAGGGAGCTAGGCAGAAAGTTAAAAGACAGGACCTCGAGGGTTGTAATCTCGGGATTACTCCCTGTGCCACGTGCCAGTGAGGCTAGAAATAGGAAGATAGAGCAGACAAACACGTGGCTAAACAGCTGGTGTAGGAGGGAGGGTTTCGGTTATCTGGAACACTGGGAGCTCTTCCGGGGCAGGTGTGACCTGTATAAGATGGACGGGTTGCATCTAAACCGGAGAGGCATAAATATCCTGGCCGCGAGATTTGCTAGTGTCACACGGGAGGGTTTAAACTAGTATGGCAGGGGGGTGGGCACGGGAGCAATAGGTCAGAAGGTGAGAGCGTTGAGGGAGAACTAGGGAATATGGACAGTGTGGCTCTGAGGCAGAGCAGACGGGGAGAAGTTGCTGAACACAGCGGGTCTGGTGGCCTGAAGTGCATATGTTTTAATGCAAGGAGCATTACGGGTAAGGCAGATGAACTTAGAGCTTGGATTAGTACTTGGAACTATGATGTTGTTGCCATTACAGAGACCTGGTTGAGGGAAGGGCAGGATTGGCAGCTAAACGTTCCAGGATTTAGATGTTTCAGGCGGGATAGAGGGGGATGTAAAAGGGGAGGCGGAGTTGCGCTACTTGTTCAGGAGAGTATCACAGCTATACAGCGAGAGGACACCTCAGAGGGCAGTGAGGCTATATGGGTAGAGATCAGGAATAAGAAGGGTGCAGTCACAATGTTGGGGGTATACTACAGGCCTCCCAACAGCCAGCGGGAGATAGAGGAGCAGATAGGTAGACAGATTTTGGAAAAGAGTAAAAACAACAGGGTTGTGGTGATGGGAGACTTCAACTTCCCCAATATTGACTGGGACTCACTTAGTGCCAGGGGCTTAGACGGGGCAGAGTTTGTAAGGAGCATCCAGGAGGGCTTCTTAAAACAATATGTAAACAGTCCAACTAGGGAAGAGGCGGTACTGGACCTGGTATTGGGGAATGAGCCCGGCCAGGTGGTAGATGTTTCAGTAGGGGAGCATTTCGGTAACAGTGACCACAATTCAGTAAGTTTTAAAGTACTGGTGGACAAGGATAAGAGTGGTCCGAGGATGAATGTGCTAAATTGGGGGAAGGCTAATTATAACAATATTAGGCGGGAACTGAAGAGCATAGATTGGGGGCGGATGTTTGAGGGCAAATCAACATCTGACATGTGGGAGGCTTTCAAATGTCAGTTGATAGGAATACAGGACAGGCATGTTCCTGTGAGGAAGAAAGACAAATACGGCAATTTTCGGGAACCTTGGATGACGAATGATATTGTAGGCCTCGTCAAAAAGAAAAAGGAGGCATTTGTCAGGGTTAAAAGGCTGGGAACAGACGAAGCCTGTGTGGCATATAAGGAAAGTAGGAAGGAACTTAAGCAGGGAGTCAGGAGGGCTAGAAGGGGTCATGAAAAGTCATTGGCAAATAGGGTTAAGGAAAATCCCAAGGCTTTTTACACTTACATAAAAAGCAAGAGGGTAGCCAGGGAAAGGGTTGGCCCACTGAAGGATAGGCAAGGGAATCTATGTGTGGAGCCAGAGGAAATGGGCGAGGTACTAAATGAATACTTTGCATCAGTATTCACCAAAGAGAAGGAATTGGTAGATGTTTAGTCTGGAGAAGGGGGTGTAGATAGCCTGGGTCACATTGTGATCCAAAAAGATGAGGTGTTGGGTGTCTTAAAAAATATTAAGGTAGATAAGTCCCCAGGGCCGGATGGGATCTACCCCAGAATACTGAAGGAGGCTGGAGAGGAAATTGCTGAGGCCTTGACAGAAATCTTTGGATCCTCGCTGTCTTCAGGGGATGTCCCGGAGGACTGGAGAATAGCCAATGTTGTTCCTCTGTTTAAGAAGGGTGGCAGGGATAATCCCGGGAACTACAGGCCGGTGAGCCTTACTTCAGTGGTAGGGAAATTACTGGAGAGAATTCTTCGAGACAGGATCTACTCCCATTTGGAAGCAAATGGACGTATTAGTGAGAGGCAGCACGGTTTTGTGAAGGGGAGGTCGTGTCTCACTAACTTGATCGAGTTTTTCGAGGAGGTCACTAAGATGATTGATGCAGGTAGGGCAGTAGATGTTGTCTATATGGACTTCAGTAAGGCCTTTGACAAGGTCCCTCATGGTAGACTAGTACAAAAGGTGAAGTCACACGGGATCAGGGGTGAACTGGCAAGGTGGATACAGAACTGGCTAGGCCATAGAAGGCAGAGGGTAGCAATGGAGGGATGCTTTTCTAATTGGAGGGCTGTGACCAGTGGTGTTCCACAGGGATCAGTGCTGGGACCTTTGCTCTTTGTAGTATATATAAATGATTTGGAGGAAAATGTAACTGGTCTGATTAGTAAGTTTGCAGACGACACAAAGGTTGGTGGAATTGCGGATAGCGATGAGGACTGTCTGAGGATACAGCAGGATTTAGATTGTCTGGAGACTTGGGCGGAGAGATGGCAGATGGAGTTTAACCTGGACAAATGTGAGGTAATGCATTTTGGAAGGGCTAATGCAGGTAGGGAATATACAGTGAATGGTAGAACCCTCAAGAGTATTGAAAGTCAAAGAGATCTAGGAGTACAGGTCCACAGATCACTGAAAGGGGCTACACAGGTGGAGAAGGTAGTCAAGAAGGCATACGGCATGCTTGCCTTCATTGGCCGGGGCATTGAGTATAAGAATTGGCAAGTCATGTTGCAGCTGTATAGAACCTTAGTTAGGCCACACTTGGAGTATAGTGTTCAATTCTGGTCGCCACACTACCAGAAGGATGTGGAGGCTTTAGAGAGGGTGCAGAAGAGATTTACCAGAATGTTGCCTGGTATGGAGGGCATAAGCTATGAGGAGCGATTGAATAAACTCGGTTTGTTCTCACTGGAACGAAGGAGGTTGAGGGGCGACCTGATAGAGGTATACAAAATTATGAGGGGCATAGACAGAGTGGATAGTCAGAGGCTTTTCCCCAGGGTAGAGGGGTCAATTACTAGGGGGCATAGGTTTAAGGTGAGAGGGGCAAAGTTTAGAGTAGATGTACGAGGCAAGTTTTTTACGCAGAGGGTAGTGGGTGCCTGGAACTCACTACCGGAGGAGGTAGTGGAGGCAGGGACGATAGGGACATTTAAGGGGCATCTTGACAAATATATGAATAGGATGGGAATAGAAGGATACGGACCCAGGAAGTGTAGAAGATTGTAGTTTAGTCGGGCAGTATGGTCGGCACGGGCTTGGAGGGCCGAAGGGCCTGTTCCTGTGCTGTACATTTCTTTGTTCTTTGTTTGTTGTTTGCTCCCCACAGCCAGCACAGCCAGTGCACCCACCACAGCCAGCACTGCCAGTGCACCACCCCACAGTGAGCACGGCCAGTGCTCCCCGCAGCCAGCACCGCAAGTGCTCGCCCCTCACAGCCAGCACTACCAGTGCTCACCCCCACGGCCTGCACTGCCATGCCCCACTCACACACAGCATTGCCAGAGCACCCCCACGCCCCACAGCCAGCGCTGCCAGTGCTCAGCCCCCCACGGCTATCCCTGCCAGTGCTCCCACCCACATACAGCACTGCCAGTGCACCCCCCACGTCCCAATGCCAGCAATGCCAGTGCTCAGCCCCCCACAGCCAGCCCTGTCAGCGCTCCGACCCACATCCAGCACTGACAGTTCTCCCCACAGAGAGAACTGCCAGTGCTCCTCAGCAGCCAGCACTGCCAGTGCTCCCGCCCTCCCAAAGCCAGAACTGCCGGTGCTCCCCAAGCCAGCACTGCCAGTGCCCTCGCACTCCAACAGCCATCACTGCTAGTGCTACCGCTACAGCCAGCGCTAGAAAAGCCCACCAACAGGCAACACTGCCAGTGCTCGCCCCTCACAGCCAGCACTGCCAGTGCTCATCCCACAGCCAGCACTGCCATGCTCCACCCACACACAGCACAGCAAGTGCTCCCCACAGACAGCCCTGCCAGCGCTCCCCAAAGAGTCAGCACTGCCAGTGCTCCCACAACCAGCACTGCCAGTGCTCCCCACACATCCAGCACTGCAAATCCCCTCCCACATCCAGCACTGCCAGTTCTCCCTAGACACAGCACTGACAGTGCTCCCCCATCACAGCCAGCACTACCGGTGCTCCCCACAACCAGCACTGCCAGTGCTACTCAGAACAAATACTACCAGTGTTCCAAGCCTCCCACAGACAGCAGTACCTGTGCTCCCCCATCAGCCAACACTGCCAGTGCTCCCACAGCCAACACTGCAAGTGCTTCCCTCCCCCATAGTTAGCACTGCCAGTGCAGCCCCACACATCTAGCACTGCCAGTGCGCCTCCCCATAATCTAGCACTGCCAGTGCTCCCACACACAGCCCGCATTGCCAGTGCTCCCCACAGCCAGCACTGCCTGTGCACCCACCACAAAGCCAGCATTGCCAGTGCTCCAACACAGCCAGTACTGTGAGCGCTCAGCCTCACATTGAGCACTTCCAGTGCACCCCCTCACAGCGAGCACTTCCAGTGCTCCCCACAGCCAGCAGTGCCAGTGCTCCCCACAAAGCCAGCACTGGCTGTGCCCCCCGCAAGGCCAGCACTACCAGTGCTCCCCACACCCAGCACTGCAAGAGCTCCCCCTCACATCAGCACCACTAGTGCTCCCCACAGCCAGCACTGTCAGTGCTCCCCCTACAGCCAGCACTGTCAGTGCTCCCCACAGCCAGCACTGCCTGCGCACCCCACACAAAGCCAGCATTGTCAGTGCTCCCCCTACAGCCAGCACTGTCAGTTATCCCCACAGCCAGCACTGCCGCTGCTTCTCAACAACCAGCACTCCCAGAGCTCCTCCACACAACCAGCATTGCCAGTTCTCCCCTCACAGCCAGCTCTGTCAGTGCTCCAACCACACAGCCAGCAATGTGAGTGCTCAGCCTCACATTAAGCACTGCCAGTGCTCCCCCTCATAGCCAGCACTGCCAGTGCTCCCCCCAAAGCCAGAACTGTAAGCTCTCCTCCTCACAAACAGCATTGCCAGGGCTCCCCTCACAGCCAGCACTGCCAGTTCTCCCCTCACAGCCAGCACTGTCAGTGCACCCCTCACACAGCCAGCACTGTCAGTGCTCCCCCCGCACAGCCAGCACTGTCAGTGCACTCACCCACACAGCCAGCACTGTCAGTGCTCCTCACGCAGAGTCAGCACTGTCAGTGCTCCCCCACACAGTCTGCACTGTCAGTGCTCCCCCGCACAGCCAGCACTGTCAGTGCTCCCACCACACAGCCAGCATAGTCAGTGCTCCCCCACACAGTCAGAACTGTCAGTGCACCCCTCACACAGCCAGCACTGTCAGTGCTCCCACTACACAGCCAGCACTGTCAGTGCTCACCCACACAGCCAGCACTGTCAGTGCTCTCCCCGCACAGCCAGCACAGTCAGTGCTCCCCACACAGCCAGCACTGTCAGTGCTCCCCAACACAGCCAGCACTGTCACTGCTCCCACCACACAGCCAGCACTGCCAGTGCTCTCACCCACACAGCCAGCACTGTCAGTGCTGCCCTACACAGCCAGCACTGTCAGTGCTCACCCACACAGCCAGCAATGTCAGTGCTCCCCCGCACAGCCAGCACAGTCAGTGCTCCCCACACAGCCAGCACTGTCAGTGCTCCCCCACACAGCCAGCACTGTCACTGCTCCCACCACACAGCCAGCACTGTCAGTGCTCTCACCCACACAGCCAGCACTGTCAGTTCTCCCCCACACAGCCAGCACTGTCAGTGCTGCCCTACACAGCCAGCACTGTCAGTGCTCCCACCACACGCCAGCACTGTCAGTGCTCCCACCACACAGCCATCACTGTCAGTGCTCCCCCCACACAGCCAGCACTGTCAGTGCTCCCACCCACACAGCCAGCACTGTCAGTGCTACCCCACACAGCCAGCACTGTCAGTGCTCCAACCACACAGCCAGGACTGTCAGTGCTCCCCCACACAGCCAGCACTGTCAGTGCTACCCCACACAGCCAGCACTTTCAGTACACCCCCACAGCCAACACCGCCTATGCAACCCCCACAAAACCAGCATTGTCAGTTCTCCCCTACAGCCAGCACTGCCAGTCATCCCCACAGCCAGCACTGCCACTGCTTGCCAACAACCAGCACTCACAGAGCTCCTCCTCACAAGCAGCAATGTCAGTGCTCCCCCCGCACAGCCAGCACAGTCAGTGCTCCCACACAGCCAGCACTGTCAGTGCTCCCCCACACAGCCAGCACTGTCACTGCTCCCACCACACAGCCAGCACTGTCAGTGCTCTCACCCACACAGCCAGCACTGTCAGTGCTCCCCCACACAGCCAGCACTGTCAGTGCTGCCCTACACAGCCAGCACTGTCAGTGCTCCCACCACACGCCAGCACTGTCAGTGCTCCCACCACACAGCCATCACTGTCAGTGCTCCCCCCACACAGCCAGCACTGTCAGTGTTCTCACCCACACAGCCAGCACTGTCAGTGCTACCCCACACAGCCAGCACTGTCAGTGCTCCAACCACACAGCCAGCACTGTCAGTGCTCCCCCACACAGCCAGCACTGTCAGTGCTCCCCCACACAGCCAGCACTGTCAGTACTCCCCCACAGCCAACACCGCCAATGCAACCCCCACAAAACCAGCATTGTCAGTGCTCACCTACAGCCAGCACTTCCAGTCATCCCCACAGCCAGCACTGCCACTGCTTGCCAACAACCAGCACTCACAGAGCTCCTCCTCACAAGCAGCATTGTCAGTGCTCCCCCACACAGACAGCTCTGTTAGTGCTCCCTCCACACAGCCAGCACTGTCAGTGCTACCCCCGCAGAGCCAGCACTGTGAGTGCTCAGCCCCACATTGAGCACTGCCAGTGCTCCCCTCATAGCCAACACTGCCAGTGCTCCCCCAAAGCCAGCACTGGAAGCGCTCCTCCTCACAACCAGCATTCCCAGTGCTCCCCTCACAGCCAGCACTGCCAGTTCTTTCCTCACAGCCAGCACTGTCAGTGCTCCCACCAGACAGCCAGCACTGTCAGTGCTCCCACTACACAGCCAGCACTGTCAGTGCTCCCCCGACACAGCCAGCACTGTCAGTGCTCCCCCCACAGAGCCATCACTGTCAGTGCTCTCACCCACACAGCCAGCACTGTCAGTGCTCACCGCGCACAGCCAGAACTGTCAGTGCTCCCCCACACAGCCAGCACTGTCAGTGCTCCCACCACACAGCCAGCACTGTCAGTGCTCCCCCACACAGCCAGCACTGTCAGTGCTCCCCCACACAGCCAGCACTGCCAGTGCTCCCCACACAGCCAGCACTGTCAGTGCTCCCCCACACAGCCAGCACAGTCAGTGCTCCCCCCACACAGCCAGCACTGTCAGTGCTCCCCCCGCACAGCCAGCACTGTCAGTGCTCTCACCCACACAGCCAGCACTGTCAGTGCTCCTCACGCAGTGTCAGCACTGTCAGTGCTCCCCCACACAGTCTGCACTGTCAGTGCTCCCCCGCACAGCCAGCACTGTCAGTGCTCCCACCACACATCCAGCACTGTCAGTGCTCCCCCACACAGTCAGAACTGTCAGTGCACCCCTCACACAGCCAGCACTGTCAGTGCTCCCACTACACAGCCAGCACTGTCAGTGCTCACCCACACAGCCAGCACTGTCAGTGCTCTCCCCGCACAGCCAGCACAGTCAGTGCTCCCCACACAGCCAGCACTGTCAGTGCTCCCCAACACAGCCAGCACTGTCACTGCTCCCACCACACAGCCAGCACTGCCAGTGCTCTCACCCACACAGCCAGCACTGTCAGTGCTCCCCCACACAGCCAGCACTGTCAGTGCTGCCCTACACAGCCAGCACTGTCAGTGCTCACACCACACGCCAGCACTGTCAGTGCTCCCACCACACAGCCATCGATGTCTGTGCTCCCCCCACACAGACAGCACTGTCAGTGCTCTCACCCACACAGCCAGCACTGCCAGTGCTCCCCACAACCAGCACAGCCAGTGCTCCCACCACAGCCAACACTGCCAGTGCTCCACCCCACAGAGAGCACGGCCAGTGCCCCCGCAGCGAGCACTGCCAGTGCTCGCCCCTCACAGCCAGCACTGCCCGTGCTCATCCCACAGCCAGCACTGCCATGCTCCACCCACACACAGCACAGCAAGTGCTTCCCACAGACAGCCCTGTCAGCGCTCCCCAAAGAGTCAGCACTGCCAGTGCTCCCCACAACCAGCACTGCCAGTGCACCCCACACATCCAGCACTGCAATTCCCCTCCCACATCCAGCACTGCCAGTTCTCCCCAGACACAGCACTGACAGTGCTCCCCCATCACAGCCAGCAATACCGGTGCTCCCCACAACCAGCACTGCCAGTGCTCCTCAGAACAAACACTCCCAGTGTTCCAAGCCTCCCACAGCCAGCAGTCCCTGTGCTCCCCCATCAGCCAACACTGCCAGTGCTCCCACAGCCAACACTGCAAGTGCTTCCCCCCATAGTTAGCACTGCCAGTGCAGCCCCACACATCTAGCACTGCCAGTGCGCCTCCCCATAATCTAACACTGCCAGTGCTCCCACACAGAGCCCGCATTGCCAGTGCTCCCCACAGCCAGCACTGCCTGTGCACCCACCACAAAGCCAGCATTGCCAGTGCTCCCCTACAGCCAGTACTGTGAGTGCTCAGCCTCACATTGAGCACTTCCAGTGCACCACCTCACAGCCAGCAATTCCAGTGCTACCACAGCCAGCAGTGCCAGTGCTCCCCACAAAGCCAGCACTGGCTGTGCCCTCTCCCCCCCCAAGGCCAGCACTACCAGTGCTCCCCACACCCAGCACTGCAAGAGCTTCCCCTCACATCAGCACCCCTAGTGCTCCCCGCAGTTAGCACTGCCAGTGCTCCTCACACAGCCAGCACTGTCTGCGCACCCCACACAAAGCCAGCATTGTCAGTGCTCCCCCTACAGCCAGCACTGCCAGTTATCCCCACAGCCAGCACTGCCACTGCTTCTCAACAACCAGCACTCCCAGAGTTCCTGCACACAACCAGCATTGCCAGTTCTCCCCTCACAGCCAGCTCTGTCAGTGCTCCCACCACACAGCCAGCAATGTGAGTGCTCAGCCTCACATTGAGCACTGCCAGTTCCCCCCTCATAGCCAGCACTGCCAGTGCTCCCCCCAAAGCCAGAACTGTAAGCCCTCCTCCTCACAAACAGAATTGCCAGGGCTCCCCTCACAGCCAGCACTGCCAGTTCTCCCCTCACAGCCAGCACTGTCAGTGCTCCCACAGCACAGCCAGCACTGTCAGTGCTTCCCCACACAGCCAGAACTGTCAGTGCACCCCTCACACAGCCAGCACTGTCAGTGCTCCCACTACACAGCCAGCACTGTCAGTGCTCACCCACACAGCCAGCACTGTCAGTGCTCCCCCCGCACAGACAGCACAGTCAGTGCTCCCCACACAGCCAGCACTGTCAGTGCTCCCCACACAGCCAGCACTGTCAGTGCTCCCACCACACAGCCAGCACTGTCAGTGCTCTCACTCACACAGCCAGCACTGTCAGTGCTCCCCCACACAGCCAGCACTGTCAGTGCTGCCCTACACAGCCAGCACTGTCAGTGCTCCCACCACACGCCATCACTGTCAGTGCTCCCACCACACAGCCATCACTGTCAGTGCTCCCCCCACACAGCCAGCACTGTCAGTGCGCTCACCCACACAGCCAGCACTGTCAGTGCTACCCCACACAGCCAGCACTGTCAGTGCTCCAACCACACAGCCAGCACTGTCAGTGCTCCCCCACACACCAGCACTGTCAGTGCTCCCCCACACAGCCAGCACTGTCAGTACACCCCCACAGCCAACACCGCCGATGCAACCCCCACAAAACCAGCATTGTCAGTGCTCCCCTACAGCCAGCATGCCAGTCATCCCCACAGCCAGCACTGCCACTGCTTGACAACAACCAGCACTCACAGAGCTCCTCCTCACAAGAAGCATTGTCAGTGCTCCCCCACACAGACAGAACTGTCAGTGCTCCCTCCACACAGCCAGCACTGCCAGTGCTCCCCCCACACAGCGAGCACTGTCAGTGCTCCCCCACAAAGCCAGCACTGCCAGTGCTCCCCACACAGCCAGCACTGTCAGTGCTCCCCCACACAGCCAGCACAGTCAGTGCTCCCCCAGACAGCCAGCACTGTCAGTGCTCCCCCCGCACAGCCAGCACTGTCAGTGCTCTCATCCACACAGCCAGCACTGTCAGTGCTCCTGACGCAGAGTCAGCACTGTCAGTGCTCCCCCACACAGTCTGCACTGTCAGTGCTCCCCCGCACAGCCAGCACTGTCAGTGCTCCCACCACACATCCAGCACTGTCAGTGCTCCCCCACACAGTCAGAACTGTCAGTGCACCCCTCACACAGCCAGCACTGCCAGTACTCCCACTACACAGCCAGCACTGTCAGTGCTCACCCACACAGCCAGCACTGTCAGTGCTCTCCCCGCACAGCCAGCACAGTCAGTGCTCCCCACACAGCCAGCACTGTCAGTGCTCCCCAACACAGCCAGCACTGTCACTGCTCCCACCACACAGCCAGCACTGTCAGTGCTCCCACCGCACAGCCAGCACTGTGAGTGCTCAGCCCCACATTGAGCACTGCCAGTGCTCCCACTCATAGCCAGCACTGCCAGTGCTCCCCCACAGACAGCACTGCCACTGCTTGCCAACAACCAGCACTCACAGAGCTCCTACTCACAACCAGCATTGTCAGTGCTCCCCCACACAGACAGCACTGTCAGTGCTCCCTCCACACAGCCAGCACTGTCAGTGCTCCCCCCACTGAGCCAGCACTGTCAATGCTCCCACCGCACAGCCAGCACTGTGAGTGCTCAGCCCCACATTGAGCACTGCCAGTGCTCCCCCTCATAGCCAGCACTGCCAGTGCTCCCCCAAAGCCAGCACTGTAAGCGCTCCTCCTCACAACCAGCATTGCCAGTGCTCCCCTCACAGCCAGCACTGCCAGTTCTCCCCTCACAGCCAGCACTGTCAGTGCTCCAACCAGACAGCCAGCACTGTCAGTGCTCCCCCGACACAGCCAGCACTGCCAGTGCTCCCCCCACAGAGCCAGCACTGTCAGTGCTCTCACCCACACAGCCAGCACTGTCAGCGCTCACCCCGCACAGCCAGAACTGTCAGTGCTCCCCCACACAGCCAGCACTGTCAGTGCTCCCACCACACAGCCAGCACTGTCAGTGCTCCCCACACAGCCAGCACTGTCAGTGCTCCCCCACACAGCCAGCACTGCCAGTGCTCCCCACACAGCCAGCACTGTCAGTGCTCCCCCACACAGCCAGCACAGTCAGTGCTCCCCCACACAGCCAGCACTGTCAGTGCTCTCCCCGCACAGCCAGCACAGTCAGTGCTCCCCACACAGCCAGCACTGTCAGTGCTCCCCAACACAGCCAGCACTGTCACTGCTCCCACCACACAGCCAGCGCTGCCAGTGCTCTCACCCACACAGCCAGCACTGTCAGTGCTCCCCCACACAGCCAGCACTGTCAGTGCTGCCCTACACAGCCAGCATTATCAGTGCTCACACCACACGCCAGCACTGTCAGTGCTCCCACCAAACAGCCATCGATGTCTGTGCTCCCCCCACACAGTCAGCACTGTCAGTGCTCTCACCCACACAGCCAGCACTGCCAGTGCTCCCCACAACCAGCACAGCCAGTGCTCCCACCACAGCCAACACTGCCAGTGCTCCACCCCACAGAGAGCACGGCCAGTGCCCCCGCAGCGAGCACTGCCAGTGCTCGCCCCTCACAGCCAGCACTGCCCGTGCTCATCCCACAGCCAGCACTGCCATGCTCCACCCACACACAGCACAGCAAGTGCTCCCCACAGACAGCCCTGTCAGCGCTCCCCAAAGAGTCAGCACTGCCAGTGCTCCCCACAACCAGCACTGCCAGTGCACCCCACACATCCAGCACTGCCAGTTCTCCCCAGACACAGCACTGACAGTGCTCCCCCATCACAGCCAGCAGTACCGGTGCTCCCCACAACCAGCACTGCCAGTGCTCCTCAGAACAAACACTCCCAGTGTTCCAAGCCTCCCACAGCCAGCAGTACCTGTGCTCCCCCATCAGCCAACACTGCCAGTGCTCCCACAGCCAACACTGCAAGTGCTTCCCCCCATAGTTAGCACTGCCAGTGCAGCCCCACACATCTAGCACTGCCAGTGCGCCTCCCCATAATCTAGCACTGCCAGTGCTCCCACACACAGCCCGCATTGCCAGTGCTCCCCACAGCCAGCACTGCCTGTGCACCCACCACAAAGCCAGCATTGCCAGTGCTCCCCTACAGCCAGTACTGTGAGTGCTCAGCCTCACAGTGAGCACTTCCAGTGCACCCCCTCACAGCCAGCAATTCCAGTGCTACCATAGCCAGCCTTGCCAGTGCTCCCCACAAAGCCAGCACTGGCTGTGCCCTCTCCCCCCCCCAAGGCCAGCACTACCAGTGCTCACCACACCCAGCACTGCAAGAGCTCCCCCTCACATCAGCACCCCTAGTGCTCCCCACAGCCAGCACTGCCAGTGCTCCTCACAGAGCCAGCACTGTCTGCGCACCCGACACAAAGCCAGCATTGTCAGTGCTCCCCCTACAGCCAGCACTGCCAGTTATCCCCACAGCCAGCACTGCCACTGCTTCTCAACAACCAGCACTCCCAGAGCTCCTGCACACAACCAGCATTGCCAGTTCTCCCCTAACAGCCAGCTCTGTCAGTGCTCCCACCACACAGCCAGCAATGTGAGTGCTCAGCCTCACATTGAGCACTGCCAGTTCCCCCCTCATAGCCAGCACTGCCAGTGCTCCCCCAAAGCCAGAACTGTAAGCCCTCCTCCTCACAAACAGAATTGCCAGGGCTCCCCTCACAGCCAGCACTGCCAGTTCTCCCCTCACAGCCAGCACTGTCAGTGCTCCCACAACACAGCCAGCACTGTCAGTGCTTCCCCACACAGCCAGTACTGTCAGTGCACCCCTCACACAGCCAGCACTGTCAGTGCTCCCACTACACAGCCAGCACTGTCAGTGCTCACCCACACAGCCAGCACTGTCAGTGCTCCCCCCGCACAGACAGCACAGTCAGTGCTCCCCACACAGCCAGCACTGTCAGTGCTCCCCCACACAGCCAGCACTGTCACTGCTCCCACCACACAGCCAGCACTGTCAGTGCTCTCACCCACACAGCCAGCACTGTCAGTGCTCCCCCACACAGCCAGCACTGTCAGTGCTGCCCTACACAGTCAGCACTGTCAGTGCTCCCACCACACGCCAGCACTGTCAGTGCTCCCACCACACAGCCATCACTGTCAGTGCTCCCCCACACAGCCAGCACTGTCAGTGCGCTCACCCACACAGCCAGCACTGTCAGTGCTCCCCCACACAGCCAGCACTGTCAGTGCTCCCCCACACAGCCAGCACTGCCAGTGCTCCCCACACAGCCAGCACTGTCAGTGCTCCCCCACACAGCCAGCACAGTCAGTGCTCCCCCCACACAGCCAGCACTGTCAGTGCTCCCCCCGCACAGCCAGCACTGTCAGTGCTCTCACCCACACAGCCAGCACTGTCAGTGCTCCTCACGCAGTGTCAGCACTGTCAGTGCTCCCCCACACAGTCTGCACTGTCAGTGCTCCCCCGCACAGCCAGCACTGTCAGTGCTCCCACCACACATCCAGCACTGTCAGTGCTCCCCCACACAGTCAGAACTGTCAGTGCACCCCTCACACAGCCAGCACTGTCAGTGCTCCCACTACACAGCCAGCACTGTCAGTGCTCACCCACACAGCCAGCACTGTCAGTGCTCTCCCCGCACAGCCAGCACAGTCAGTGCTCCCCACACAGCCAGCACTGTCAGTGCTCCCCAACACAGCCAGCACTGTCACTGCTCCCACCACACAGCCAGCACTGCCAGTGCTCTCACCCACACAGCCAGCACTGTCAGTGCTCCCCCACACAGCCAGCACTGTCAGTGCTGCCCTACACAGCCAGCACTGTCAGTGCTCACACCACACGCCAGCACTGTCAGTGCTCCCACCACACAGCCATCGATGTCTGTGCTCCCCCCACACAGACAGCACTGTCAGTGCTCTCACCCACACAGCCAGCACTGCCAGTGCTCCCCACAACCAGCACAGCCAGTGCTCCCACCACAGCCAACACTGCCAGTGCTCCACCCCACAGAGAGCACGGCCAGTGCCCCCGCAGCGAGCACTGCCAGTGCTCGCCCCTCACAGCCAGCACTGCCCGTGCTCATCCCACAGCCAGCACTGCCATGCTCCACCCACACACAGCACAGCAAGTGCTTCCCACAGACAGCCCTGTCAGCGCTCCCCAAAGAGTCAGCACTGCCAGTGCTCCCCACAACCAGCACTGCCAGTGCACCCCACACATCCAGCACTGCAATTCCCCTCCCACATCCAGCACTGCCAGTTCTCCCCAGACACAGCACTGACAGTGCTCCCCCATCACAGCCAGCAATACCGGTGCTCCCCACAACCAGCACTGCCAGTGCTCCTCAGAACAAACACTCCCAGTGTTCCAAGCCTCCCACAGCCAGCAGTCCCTGTGCTCCCCCATCAGCCAACACTGCCAGTGCTCCCACAGCCAACACTGCAAGTGCTTCCCCCCATAGTTAGCACTGCCAGTGCAGCCCCACACATCTAGCACTGCCAGTGCGCCTCCCCATAATCTAACACTGCCAGTGCTCCCACACAGAGCCCGCATTGCCAGTGCTCCCCACAGCCAGCACTGCCTGTGCACCCACCACAAAGCCAGCATTGCCAGTGCTCCCCTACAGCCAGTACTGTGAGTGCTCAGCCTCACATTGAGCACTTCCAGTGCACCACCTCACAGCCAGCAATTCCAGTGCTACCACAGCCAGCAGTGCCAGTGCTCCCCACAAAGCCAGCACTGGCTGTGCCCTCTCCCCCCCCAAGGCCAGCACTACCAGTGCTCCCCACACCCAGCACTGCAAGAGCTTCCCCTCACATCAGCACCCCTAGTGCTCCCCGCAGTTAGCACTGCCAGTGCTCCTCACACAGCCAGCACTGTCTGCGCACCCCACACAAAGCCAGCATTGTCAGTGCTCCCCCTACAGCCAGCACTGCCAGTTATCCCCACAGCCAGCACTGCCACTGCTTCTCAACAACCAGCACTCCCAGAGTTCCTGCACACAACCAGCATTGCCAGTTCTCCCCTCACAGCCAGCTCTGTCAGTGCTCCCACCACACAGCCAGCAATGTGAGTGCTCAGCCTCACATTGAGCACTGCCAGTTCCCCCCTCATAGCCAGCACTGCCAGTGCTCCCCCCAAAGCCAGAACTGTAAGCCCTCCTCCTCACAAACAGAATTGCCAGGGCTCCCCTCACAGCCAGCACTGCCAGTTCTCCCCTCACAGCCAGCACTGTCAGTGCTCCCACAGCACAGCCAGCACTGTCAGTGCTTCCCCACACAGCCAGAACTGTCAGTGCACCCCTCACACAGCCAGCACTGTCAGTGCTCCCACTACACAGCCAGCACTGTCAGTGCTCACCCACACAGCCAGCACTGTCAGTGCTCCCCCCGCACAGACAGCACAGTCAGTGCTCCCCACACAGCCAGCACTGTCAGTGCTCCCCACACAGCCAGCACTGTCAGTGCTCCCACCACACAGCCAGCACTGTCAGTGCTCTCACTCACACAGCCAGCACTGTCAGTGCTCCCCCACACAGCCAGCACTGTCAGTGCTGCCCTACACAGCCAGCACTGTCAGTGCTCCCACCACACGCCATCACTGTCAGTGCTCCCACCACACAGCCATCACTGTCAGTGCTCCCCCCACACAGCCAGCACTGTCAGTGCGCTCACCCACACAGCCAGCACTGTCAGTGCTACCCCACACAGCCAGCACTGTCAGTGCTCCAACCACACAGCCAGCACTGTCAGTGCTCCCCCACACACCAGCACTGTCAGTGCTCCCCCACACAGCCAGCACTGTCAGTACACCCCCACAGCCAACACCGCCGATGCAACCCCCACAAAACCAGCATTGTCAGTGCTCCCCTACAGCCAGCATGCCAGTCATCCCCACAGCCAGCACTGCCACTGCTTGACAACAACCAGCACTCACAGAGCTCCTCCTCACAAGAAGCATTGTCAGTGCTCCCCCACACAGACAGAACTGTCAGTGCTCCCTCCACACAGCCAGCACTGCCAGTGCTCCCCCCACACAGCGAGCACTGTCAGTGCTCCCCCACAAAGCCAGCACTGCCAGTGCTCCCCACACAGCCAGCACTGTCAGTGCTCCCCCACACAGCCAGCACAGTCAGTGCTCCCCCCAGACAGCCAGCACTGTCAGTGCTCCCCCCGCACAGCCAGCACTGTCAGTGCTCTCATCCACACAGCCAGCACTGTCAGTGCTCCTGACGCAGAGTCAGCACTGTCAGTGCTCCCCCACACAGTCTGCACTGTCAGTGCTCCCCCGCACAGCCAGCACTGTCAGTGCTCCCACCACACATCCAGCACTGTCAGTGCTCCCCCACACAGTCAGAACTGTCAGTGCACCCCTCACACAGCCAGCACTGCCAGTACTCCCACTACACAGCCAGCACTGTCAGTGCTCACCCACACAGCCAGCACTGTCAGTGCTCTCCCCGCACAGCCAGCACAGTCAGTGCTCCCCACACAGCCAGCACTGTCAGTGCTCCCCAACACAGCCAGCACTGTCACTGCTCCCACCACACAGCCAGCACTGTCAGTGCTCCCACCGCACAGCCAGCACTGTGAGTGCTCAGCCCCACATTGAGCACTGCCAGTGCTCCCACTCATAGCCAGCACTGCCAGTGCTCCCCCACAGACAGCACTGCCACTGCTTGCCAACAACCAGCACTCACAGAGCTCCTACTCACAACCAGCATTGTCAGTGCTCCCCCACACAGACAGCACTGTCAGTGCTCCCTCCACACAGCCAGCACTGTCAGTGCTCCCCCCACTGAGCCAGCACTGTCAATGCTCCCACCGCACAGCCAGCACTGTGAGTGCTCAGCCCCACATTGAGCACTGCCAGTGCTCCCCCTCATAGCCAGCACTGCCAGTGCTCCCCCAAAGCCAGCACTGTAAGCGCTCCTCCTCACAACCAGCATTGCCAGTGCTCCCCTCACAGCCAGCACTGCCAGTTCTCCCCTCACAGCCAGCACTGTCAGTGCTCCAACCAGACAGCCAGCACTGTCAGTGCTCCCCCGACACAGCCAGCACTGCCAGTGCTCCCCCCACAGAGCCAGCACTGTCAGTGCTCTCACCCACACAGCCAGCACTGTCAGCGCTCACCCCGCACAGCCAGAACTGTCAGTGCTCCCCCACACAGCCAGCACTGTCAGTGCTCCCACCACACAGCCAGCACTGTCAGTGCTCCCCACACAGCCAGCACTGTCAGTGCTCCCCCACACAGCCAGCACTGCCAGTGCTCCCCACACAGCCAGCACTGTCAGTGCTCCCCCACACAGCCAGCACAGTCAGTGCTCCCCCACACAGCCAGCACTGTCAGTGCTCTCCCCGCACAGCCAGCACAGTCAGTGCTCCCCACACAGCCAGCACTGTCAGTGCTCCCCAACACAGCCAGCACTGTCACTGCTCCCACCACACAGCCAGCGCTGCCAGTGCTCTCACCCACACAGCCAGCACTGTCAGTGCTCCCCCACACAGCCAGCACTGTCAGTGCTGCCCTACACAGCCAGCATTATCAGTGCTCACACCACACGCCAGCACTGTCAGTGCTCCCACCAAACAGCCATCGATGTCTGTGCTCCCCCCACACAGTCAGCACTGTCAGTGCTCTCACCCACACAGCCAGCACTGCCAGTGCTCCCCACAACCAGCACAGCCAGTGCTCCCACCACAGCCAACACTGCCAGTGCTCCACCCCACAGAGAGCACGGCCAGTGCCCCCGCAGCGAGCACTGCCAGTGCTCGCCCCTCACAGCCAGCACTGCCCGTGCTCATCCCACAGCCAGCACTGCCATGCTCCACCCACACACAGCACAGCAAGTGCTCCCCACAGACAGCCCTGTCAGCGCTCCCCAAAGAGTCAGCACTGCCAGTGCTCCCCACAACCAGCACTGCCAGTGCACCCCACACATCCAGCACTGCCAGTTCTCCCCAGACACAGCACTGACAGTGCTCCCCCATCACAGCCAGCAGTACCGGTGCTCCCCACAACCAGCACTGCCAGTGCTCCTCAGAACAAACACTCCCAGTGTTCCAAGCCTCCCACAGCCAGCAGTACCTGTGCTCCCCCATCAGCCAACACTGCCAGTGCTCCCACAGCCAACACTGCAAGTGCTTCCCCCCATAGTTAGCACTGCCAGTGCAGCCCCACACATCTAGCACTGCCAGTGCGCCTCCCCATAATCTAGCACTGCCAGTGCTCCCACACACAGCCCGCATTGCCAGTGCTCCCCACAGCCAGCACTGCCTGTGCACCCACCACAAAGCCAGCATTGCCAGTGCTCCCCTACAGCCAGTACTGTGAGTGCTCAGCCTCACAGTGAGCACTTCCAGTGCACCCCCTCACAGCCAGCAATTCCAGTGCTACCATAGCCAGCCTTGCCAGTGCTCCCCACAAAGCCAGCACTGGCTGTGCCCTCTCCCCCCCCCAAGGCCAGCACTACCAGTGCTCACCACACCCAGCACTGCAAGAGCTCCCCCTCACATCAGCACCCCTAGTGCTCCCCACAGCCAGCACTGCCAGTGCTCCTCACAGAGCCAGCACTGTCTGCGCACCCGACACAAAGCCAGCATTGTCAGTGCTCCCCCTACAGCCAGCACTGCCAGTTATCCCCACAGCCAGCACTGCCACTGCTTCTCAACAACCAGCACTCCCAGAGCTCCTGCACACAACCAGCATTGCCAGTTCTCCCCTAACAGCCAGCTCTGTCAGTGCTCCCACCACACAGCCAGCAATGTGAGTGCTCAGCCTCACATTGAGCACTGCCAGTTCCCCCCTCATAGCCAGCACTGCCAGTGCTCCCCCAAAGCCAGAACTGTAAGCCCTCCTCCTCACAAACAGAATTGCCAGGGCTCCCCTCACAGCCAGCACTGCCAGTTCTCCCCTCACAGCCAGCACTGTCAGTGCTCCCACAACACAGCCAGCACTGTCAGTGCTTCCCCACACAGCCAGTACTGTCAGTGCACCCCTCACACAGCCAGCACTGTCAGTGCTCCCACTACACAGCCAGCACTGTCAGTGCTCACCCACACAGCCAGCACTGTCAGTGCTCCCCCCGCACAGACAGCACAGTCAGTGCTCCCCACACAGCCAGCACTGTCAGTGCTCCCCCACACAGCCAGCACTGTCACTGCTCCCACCACACAGCCAGCACTGTCAGTGCTCTCACCCACACAGCCAGCACTGTCAGTGCTCCCCCACACAGCCAGCACTGTCAGTGCTGCCCTACACAGTCAGCACTGTCAGTGCTCCCACCACACGCCAGCACTGTCAGTGCTCCCACCACACAGCCATCACTGTCAGTGCTCCCCCACACAGCCAGCACTGTCAGTGCGCTCACCCACACAGCCAGCACTGTCAGTGCTACCCCACACAGCCAGCACTGTCAGTGCTCCAACCACACAGCCAGCACTGTCAGTGCTCCCCCACACAGCCAGCACTGTCAGTGCTCCCCCACACAGCCAGCACTGTCAGTACTCCCCCACAGCCAACACCGCCGATGCAACCCCCACAAAACCAGCATTGTCAGTGCTCTCCTACAGCCACCATGCCAGTCATCCCCACAGCCAGCACTGCCACTGCTTGCCAACAACCAGCACTCACAGAGCTCCTCCTCACAAGAAGCATTGTCAGTGCTCACCCACACAGACAGAACTGTCAGTGCTCCCTCCACACAGCCAGCACTGTCAGTGCTCCCCCACACAGCGAGCACTGTCAGTGCTCCCCACACACAGCCAGCACTGTCAGTGCTCCCACCGCACAGCCAGCACTGTGAGTGCTCAGCCCCACATTGAGCACTGCCAGTGCTCCCACTCATAGCCAGCACTGCCAGTGCTCCCCCACATCCAGCACTGCCACTGCTTGCCAACAACCAGCACTCACAGAGCTCCTACTCACAACCAGCATTGTCAGTGCTCCCTCACACAGACAGCACTGTCAGAGCTCCCTCCACACAGCCAGCACTGTCAGTGCTCCCCCCACAGAGCCAGCACTGTCAATGCTCCCACCGCACAGCCAGCACTGTGAGTGCTCAGCCCCACATTGAGCACTGCCAGTGCTCCCCCTCATAGCCAGCACTGCCAGTGCTCCCCCAAAGCCAGCACTGTAAGCGCTCCTCCTCACAACCAGCATTGCCAGTGCTCCCCTCACAGCCAGCACTGCCAGTTCTCCCCTCACAGCCAGCACTGTCAGTGCTCCCAACAGACAGCCAGCACTGTCAGTGCTCCCCCGACACAGCCAGCACTGTCAGTGCTCCCCCACAGAGCCAGCACTGTCAGTGCTCTCACCCACACAGCCAGCACTGTCAGTGCTCCGTCACACATCCAGCACTGTCAGTGCTCCCACCACACAGCCAGCACTGTCAGTGCTCCCCACACAGCCAGCACTGTCAGTGCTCCCCCACACAGCCAGCACTGCCAGTGCTCCCCACACAGCCAGCACTGTCAGTGCTCCCCCACACAGCCAGCACAGTCAGTGCTCCCCCCACACAGCCAGCACTGTCAGTGCTCCCCCCGCACAGCCAGCACTGTCAGTGCTCTCACCCACACAGCCAGCACTGTCAGTGCTCCTCACGCAGAGTCAGCACTGTCAGTGCTCCCGCACACAGTCTGCACTGTCAGGGCTCCCCTCACACAGCGAGCACTGTCAGTGCTCCCACTACACAGCCAGCACTGTCAGTGCTCACCCACACAGCCAGCACTGTCAGTGCTCTCACCGCACAGCCAGCACAGTCAGTGCTCCCCACACAGCCAGCACTGTCAGTGCTCCCCAACACAGCCAGCACTGTCACTGCTCCCACCACACAGCCAGCACTGTCAGTGATCTCACCCACACAGCCAGCACTGTCAGTGCTCCCCCACACAGCCAGCACTGTCAGTGCTGCCCTACACAGCCAGCACTGTCAGTGCTCCCACCACACGCCAGCACTGTCAGTGCTCCCACCACACAGCCATCACTGTCAGTGCTCCCCCCACACAGACAGCACTGTCAGTGCTCTCACCCACACAGCCAGCACTGTCAGTGCTCCCCCACACAGCCAGCACTGTCAGTGCTCCCCCCACACAGCCAGCACTGTCAGTGCTCTCCCCACACAGCCAGCAATGTCAGTGCTCCCCACACACAGCCAGCACTGTCAGTGCTCCCCATGCACAGCCAGCACTGTCAGTGCTCCCCCACACAGCCATCACTGTCAGCGCTCCCAACACACATCCAGCACTGTCAGTGCTCCCCACACACAGCCAGCAATGTCAATGCTCCCATCGCACAGCCAGCACTGTCAGTGCTCCCCCACACAGCCAGCACTGTCAGCGCTCCCAACACAGCCATCACTTTCCGTGCTCCCACCACACAGCCAGCACTGTCACTGCTCCCACCACACAGCCAGCACTGTCAGTGCTCTCACCCACACAGCCAGCACTGTCAGTGCTCCCCCACACAGCCAGCACTGTCAGAGCTGCCCTACACAGCCAGCACTGTCAGTGCTCCCACCACAGCCAGCACTGCCACTGCTTGCCAACAACCAGCACTCACAGAGCTCCTCCTCACAAACAGCATTGTCAGTGCTCCCCCACACAGACAGCACTGTCAGTGCTCCCCCCACACAGCCAGCACTGTTAGTGCTCCCCCCGCAGAGCCAGCACTGTCAGTGCCCGCCCGCCGCACAGCCAGCACTGTGAGTGCTCAGCCTCACATTGAGCACTGCCAGTGCTCCCCCTCATAGCCAGCACTGCCTGTGCTCCCCCAAAGCCAGCACTGTAAGCGCTCCTCCTCACAACCAGCATTGCCAGTGCTCCCCTCACAGCCAGCACTGTCAGTGCTCCCCACACAGCCAGCACTGTCAGTGCTCCCAACACAGCCAGCACTGTCAGTGCTCCCCCACACAGCCAGCACTGTCAGTGCTCCCCCCACACAGCCAGCACTGTCAGTACTCCCCCACAGCCAACACTGCCTGTGCAACCCCCACAAAACCAGCATTGTCAGTGCTCCCCTACAGCCAGCATGCCAGTCATTCCCACAGCCAGCACTGCCACTGCTTGCCAACAACCAGCACTCACAGAGCTCCTCCTCACAACCAGCATTGTCAGTGCTCCCCCACACAGACAGCACTGTCAGTGCTCCCCCCACACAGCCAGCACTGTCAGTGCTCTCACCCACACAGCCAGCACTGTCAGTGCTCCCCACACAGCCAGCACTGTCAGTGCTCCCCCACACAGCCAGCACTGTCAGTACTCTCCCACACAGCCAGCAATGTCAGTGCTCCCCACACACAGCCAGCACTGTCAGTGCTCCCCATGCACAGCCAGCACTGTCAGTGCTTCCCCACACAGCCAGCACTGTCAGCGCTCCCAACACACATCCAGCACTGTCAGTGCTCCCACACACAGCCAGCAATGTCAATGCTACCCCCGCACAGCCAGCACTGTCAGTGCTCCCCCACACAGCCAGCACTGTCAGCGCTCCCAACACAGCCATCACTTTCAGTGCTCCCACCACACAGCCAGCACTGTCACTGCTCCCACCACACAGACATCACTGTCAGTGCTCCCCCCGCACAGCCAGCACTGTCAGTGCTCTCACCCACACAGCCAGCACTGTCAGTGCTACCCCACACAGCCAGCACTGTCAGTGCTCCCCCAAACAGCCAGCAATGTCAGAGCTGCCCTACACAGCCAGCACTGTCAGTGCTCCCACCACACGCCAGCACTGTCAGTGCTCCCACCACACAGACATCACTGTCAGTGCTCCCCCCACACAGCCAGCACTGTCAGTGCTCTCACCCACACAGCCAGCACTGTCAGTGCTACCCCACACAGCCAGCACTGTCAGTGCTCCTACCACACAGCCAGCACTGTCAGTGCTCCCCCACACAGCCAGCACTGTCAGTGCTCCCCCCGCACAGGCAGCACTGTCAGTGCTCCCCACACAGCCAGCACTGTCAGTGCTCTCACCCACACAGCCAGCACTCTCAGTGCTCCCCCACACAGCCAGCAATGTCAGAGCTGCCCTACACATCCAGCACTGTCAGTGCTCCCACCACACGCCAGCACTGTCAGTGCTCCCACCACACAGACATCACTGTCAGTGCTCCCCCCACACAGCCAGCACTGTCAGTGCTCTCACCCACACAGCCAGCACTGTCAGTGCTACCCCACACAGCCAGCACTGTCAGTGCTCCCCCACACAGCCAGCAATGTCAGAGCTGCCCTACACAGCCAGCACTGTCAGTGCTCCCACCACACGCCAGCACTGTCAGTGCTACCACCACACAGACATCACTGTCAGTGCTCCCCCCACACAGCCAGCACTGTCAGTGCTCTCACCCACACAGCCAGCACTTTCAGTGCTACCCCACACAGCCAGCACTGTCAGTGCTCCCACCACACAGCCAGCACTGTCAGTGCTCCCCCACACAGCCAGCACTGTCAGTGCTCCCCCCGCACAGCCAGCACTGTCAGTGCTCCCCACACAGCCAGCACTGTCAGTGCTCCCCCACACAGCCAGCACTGTCAGTGCTCCCCCCACACAGCCAGCACTGTCAGTACTCCCCCACAGCCAACACTGCCTGTGCAACCCCCACAAAACCAGCATTGTCAGTGCTCCCCTACAGCCAGCATGCCAGTCATTCCCACAGCCAACACTGCCACTGCTTGCCAACAACCAGCACTCACAGAGCTCCTCCTCACAACCAGCATTGTCAGTGCTCCCCCACACAGACAGCACTGTCAGTGCTCCCCCCACACAGCCAGCACTGTTAATGCTCCCCCGCAGAGCCAGCACTGTCAGTGCCCGCCCGCCGCACAGCCAGCACTGTGAGTGCTCAGCCTCACATTGAGCACTGCCAGTGCTCCCCCTCATAGCCAGCACTGCCTGTGTTCCCCCAAAGCCAGCACTGTAAGCGCTCCTCCTCACAACCAACATTGCCAGTGCTCCCCTCACAGCCAGCACTGCCAGTTCTCCCCTCACAGCCAGCACTGTCAGTGCTCCCACCAGACAGCCAGTACTGTCAGTGCTCCCACTACACAGCCAGCACTGTCAGTGCTACCCCGACACAGCCAGCACTGTAAGTGCTCCCCCACAAAGCCAGCACTGTCAGTGCTCTCACCCACACAGCCAGCACTGTCAGTGCTCCCCACACAGCCAGCACTGTCAGTGCTCTCACCCACACAGCCAGCACTGTCAGTGCTCCCCCACACAGCCAGCACTGTCAGTGCTCCCCCCACACAGCCAGCACTGTCAGTGCTCTCCCCACACAGCCAGCAATGACAGTGCTCCCCACACACAGCCAGCACTGTCAGTGCTCCCCATGCACAGCCAGCACTGTCAGTGCTCCCCCACACAGCCAGCACTGTCAGCGCTCCCAACACACATCCAGCACTGTCAGTGCTCCCCACACACAGCCAGCAATGTCAATGCTACCCCCGCAAAGCCAGCACTGTCAGTGCTCCCACACACAGCCAGCACTGTCAGCGCTCCCAACACAGCCATCACTTTCAGTGCTCCCACCACACAGCCAGCACTGTCACTGCTCCCACCACGCAGCCAGCACTGTCAGTGCTCTCACCCACACAGCCAGCACTCTCAGTGCTCCCCCACACAGCCAGCAATGTCAGAGCTGCCCTACACAGCCAGCACTGTCAGTGCTCCCACCACACGCCAGCACTGTCAGTGCTCCCACCACACAAACATCACTGTCAGTGCTCCCCCCACACAGCCAGCACTGTCAGTGCTCTCACCCACACAGCCAGCACTGTCAGTGCTACCACACACAGCCAGCACTGTCAGTGCTCCCACCACACAGCCAGCACTGTCAGTGCTCCCCCACACAGCCAGCACTGTCAGTGCTCCCCCCACACAGCCAGCACTGTCAGTACTCCCCCACAGCCAACACTGCCTGTGCAACCCCCACAAAACCAGCATTGTCAGTGCTCCCCTACAGCCAGCATGCCAGTCATTCCCACAGCCAGCACTGCCACTGCTTGCCAACAACCAGCACTCACAGAGCTCCTCCTCACAACCAGCATTGTCAGTGCTCCCCCACACAGACAGCACTGTCAGTGCTCCCCCCACACAGCCAGCACTGTTAGTGCTCCCCCCACAGAGCCAGCACTGTCAGTGCTCCCTCCGCACAGCCAGCACTGTGAGTGCTCAGCCCCACATTGAGCACTGCCAGTGCTCCCCCTCATAGCCAGCACTGCCAGTGCTCCCCAAAGCCAGCACTGTAAGCGCTCCTCCTCACAACCAACATTGCCAGTGCTCCCCTCACAGCCAGCACTGCCAGTTCTCCCCTCACAGCCAGCACTGTCAGTGCTCCCACCAGACAGCCAGTACTGTCAGTGCTCCCACTACACAGCCAGCACTGTCAGTGCTAACCCGACACAGCCAGCACTGTCAGTGCTCCCCCCACAAAGCCAGCACTGTCAGTGCTCTCACCCACACAGCCAGCACTGTCAGTGCTCCCCACACAGCCAGCACTGTCAGTGCTCCCCCACACAGCCAGCACTGTCAGTGCTCCCCCCACACAGCCAGCACTGTCAGTGCTCTCCCCACACAGCCAGCAATGTCAGTGCTCCCCACACACAGCCTGCACTGTCAGTGCTCCCCATGCACAGCCAGCACTGTCAGTGCTCCCCCACACAGCCAGCACTGTCAGCGCTCCCAACACACATCCAGCACTGTCAGTGCTCCCCACACACAGCCAGCAATGTCAATGCTCCCCTCGCACAGCCAGCACTGTCAGTGCTCCCCCACACAACCAGCACTGTCAGCGCTCCCAGCACAGCCATCACTTTCCGTGCTCCCACCACACAGCCAGCACTGTCACTGCTCCCACCACACAGCCAGCACTGTCAGTGCTCTCACCCACACAGCCAGCACTGTCAGTGCTCCCCCACACAGCCAGCACTGTCAGAGCTGCCCTACACAGCCAGCACTGTCAGTGCTCCCACCACAGCCAGCACTGCCACTGCTTGCCAACAACCAGCACTCACAGAGCTCCTCCTCACAACCAGCATTGTCAGTGCTCCCCCACACAGACAGCACTGTCAGTGCTCCCCCCACACAGCCAGCACTGATAGTGCTCCCCCCGCAGAGCCAGCACTGTCAGTGCCCGCCCGCCGCACAGCCAGCACTGTGAGTGCTCAGCCTCACATTGAGCACTGCCAGTGCTCCCCCTCATAGCCAGCACTGCCTGTGCTAACCCAAAGCCAGCACTGTAAGCGCTCCTCCTCACAACCAACATTGCCAGTGCTCCCCTCACAGCCAGCACTGCCAGTTCTCCCCTCACAGCCAGCACTGTCAGTGCTCCCACCAGACAGCCAGTACTGTCAGTGCTCCCACTACACAGCCAGCACTGTCAGTGCTACCCCGACACAGCCAGCACTGTCAGTGCTCCCCCCACAAAGCCAGCACTGTCAGTGCTCTCACCCACACAGCCAGCACTGTCAGTGCTCCCCACACAGCCAGCACTGTCAGTGCTCTCACCCACACAGCCAGCACTGTCAGTGCTCCCCCACACAGCCAGCACTGTCAGTGCTCCCCCCACACAGCCAGCACTGTCAGTGCTCTCCCCACACAGCCAGCAATGTCAGTGCTCCCCACACACAGCCAGCACTGTCAGTGCTCCCCATGCACAGCCAGCACTGTCAGTGCTCCCCCACACAGCCAGCACTGTCAGCGCTCCCAACACACATCCAGCACTGTCAGTGCTCCCCACACACAGCCAGCAATGTCAATGCTCCCCACGCACAGCCAGCACTGTCAGTGCTCCCCCACACAGCCAGCACTGTCAGCGCTCCCAACACAGCCATCACTTTCAGTGCTCCCACCACAGAGCCAGCACTGTCACTGCTCCCACCACACAGCCAGCACTGTCAGTGCTCTCACCCACACAGCCAGCACCCTCAGTGCTCCCCCACACAGCCAGCACTGTCAGAGCTGCCCTACACAGCCAGCACTGTCAGTGCTCCTCACGCAGAGTCAGCACTGTCAGTGCTCCCGCACACAGTCTGCACTGTCAGTGCTCCCCCCGCACAGCCAGCACTGTCAGTGCTCCCACCAAACAGCCAACACTGTCAGTGCTCCCCCACACAGTCACAACTGTCAGTGCACCCCTCACACAGCCAGCACTGTCAGTGCTCCCACTACACAGCCAGCACTGTCAGTGCTCACCCACACAGCCAGCACTGTCAGTGCTCTCACCGCACAGCCAGCACAGTCAGTGCTCCCCACACAGCCAGCACTGTCAGTGCTCCCCAACACAGCCAGCACTGTCACTGCTCCCACCACACAGCCAGCACTGTCAGTGCTCTCACCCACACAGCCAGCACTGTCAGTGCTCCCCCACACAGCCAGCACTGTCAGTGCTGCCCTACACAGCCAGCACTGTAAGTGCTCCCACCACACGCCAGCACTGTCAGTGCTCCCACCACACAGCCATCACTGTCAGTGCTCCCCCCACACAGACAGCACTGTCAGTGCTCTCACCCACGCAGCCAGCACTGTCAGTGCTCCCCCACACAGCCAGCACTGTCAGTGCTCCCCCACACAGCCAGCACTGTCAGTGCTCTCCCCACACAGCCAGCAATGTCAGTGCTCCCCACACACAGCCAGCACTGTCAGTGCTCCCCATGCACAGCCAGCACTGTCAGTGCTCCCCCACACAGCCAGCACTGTCAGCGCTCCCAACAGACATCCAGCACTATCAGTGCTCCCCACACACAGCTAGGAATGTCAATGCTCCCCTCGCACAGCCAGCACTATCAGTGCTCCCCCACACAGCCAGCACTGTCAGCGCTCCCAACACAGCCATCACTTTCCGTGCTCCCACCACACAGCCAGCACTGTCACTGCTCCCACCACACAGCCAGCACTGTCAGTGCTCTCACCCACACAGCCAGCACTGTCAGTGCTCCCCCACACAGCCAGCACTGTCAGAGCTGCCCCACACAGACAGCACTGTCAGAGCTGCCCCACACAGCCAGCACTGTCAGCGCTCCCAACACAGCCATCACTTTCAGTGCTCCCACCACAGAGCCAGCACTGTCACTGCTCCCACCACACAGCCAGCACTGTCAGTGCTCTCACCCACACAGCCAGCACCCTCAGTGCTCCCCACACAGCCAGCACTGTCAGAGCTGCCCTACACAGCCAGCACTGTCAGTGCTCCTCACGCAGAGTCAGCACAGTCAGTGCTCCCCACACAGCCAGCACTGCCAGTGCTCCCCAACACAGCCAGCGCTGTCACTGCTCCCACCAAACAGCCAGCACTGTCAGTGCTCTCACCCACACAGCCAGCACTGTCAGTGCTCCCCCACACAGCCAGCACTGTCAGTGCTGCCCTACACAGCCAGCACTGTCAGTTCTCCCACCACACAGCCATCACTGTCAGTGCTCCCCCACACAGCCTGCACTGTCAGTGCTCTCACCCACACAGCCAGCACTGTCAGTGCTCCCCCACACAGACAGGACTGTCAGTGCTCCCCCCACACAGCCAGCACTGTCAGTGCTCCCACAACACAGCCAGCACTGGCAGTGCTCCCCACACACAGCCAGCACTGTCAGTGCCCGCCCGCCGCACAGCCAGCACTGTGAGTGCTCAGCCTCACATTGAGCACTGCCAGTGCTCCCCCTCATAGCCAGCACTGCCTGTGCTTCCCCAAAGCCAGCACTGTAAGCGCTCCTCCTCACAACCAGCATTGCCAGTGCTCCCCTCACAGCCAGCACTGCCAGTTCTCCCCTCACAGCCAGCACTGTCAGTGCTCCCACCAGACAGCCAGTACTGTCAGTGCTCCCACTACACAGCCAGCACTGTCAGTGCTCCCCCGACACAGCCAGCACTGTCAGTGCTCCCCCCACAAAGCCAGCACTGTCAGTGCTCTCACCCACACAGCCAGCACTGTCAGTGCTCCCACCAGACAGCCAGTACTGTCAGTGCTCCCACTACACAGCCAGCACTGTCAGTGCTCCCCCGACACAGCCAGCACTGTCAGTGCTCCCCCCACAAAGCCAGCACTGTCAGTGCTCCCCCCACAAAGCCAGCACTGTCAGTGCTCTCACCCACACAGCCAGCACTGTCAGTGCTCCACACACAGCCAGCACTATCAATGCTCTCACCCACATAGCCAGCACTGTCAGTGCTCCCGCACACAGCCAGCACTGTCAGTGCCCCCCACACAGCCAGCACTGTCAGTGCTCCCCACACAGCCAGCACTATCAGTGCTCTCACCCACACAGCCAGCACTATCAGTGCTCTCACCCACACAGCCAGCACTGTCAGTGCTCCCCCACACAGCCAGCACTGTCAGTGCCCCCCCACACAGCCAGCACTGTCAGTGCTCCCCACACAGCCAGCACTATCAGTGCTCTCACCCACACAGCCAGCACTGTCAGTGCTCTCACCCACACAGCCAGCACTGTCAGTGCTCCCCCACACAGCCAGCACTGTCAGTGCTCTCCCCACACAGCCAGCAATGTCAGTGCTCCCCACACACAGCCAGCACTGTCAGTGCTCCCCATGCACAGCCAGCACTGTCAGTGCTCCCCCACACAGCCAGCACTGTCAGCGCTCCCAACACACATCCAGCACTGTCAGTGCTCCCCACACACAGCCAGCAATGTCAATGCTCCCCCCGCACAGCCAGCACTGTCAGTGCTCCCCCACACAGCCAGCACTGTCAGCGCTCCCAACACAGCCATCACTTTCAGTGCTCCCACCACACAGCCAGCACTGTCACTGCTCCCACCACACAGCCAGCACTGTCAGTGCTCTCACCCACACAGCCAGCACTCTCAGTGCTCCCCCACACAGCCAGCACTGTCAGAGCTGCCCTACACAGCCAGCACTGTCAGTGCTCCCACTACACGCCAGCACTGTCAGTGCTCCCACCACACAGACATCACTGTCAGTGCTCCCCCACACAGCCAGCACTGTCAGTGCTCTCACCCACACAGCCAGCACTGTCAGTGCTACCCCGCACAGCCAGCACTGTCAGTGCTCCCACCACACAGCCAGCACAGTCAGTGCTCCCCACACAGCCAGCACTGTCAGTGCTCCCCACACAGCCAGCACTGTCAGCACTCCCCCACAGCCAACACTGCCTGTGCAACCCCCACAAAACCAGCATTGTCACTGCTCCCCTACAGCCAGCATGCCAGTCATTCCCACAGCCAGCACTGCCACTGCTTGCCAACAACCAGCACTCACAGAGCTCCTCCTCACAACCAGCATTGTCAGTGCTCCCCCACACAGACAGCACTGTCAGTGCTCCCCCCACACAGCCAGCACTGTTAGTGATCCCCCCGTAGAGCCAGCACTGTCAGTGCCCGCCCGCCGCACAGCCAGCACTGTGAGTGCTCAGCCTCACATTGAGCACTGCCAGTGCTCCCCCTCATAGCCAACACTGCCTGTGCTCCCCCAATGCCAGCACTGTAAGCACTCCTCCTCACAACCAGAATTGACAGTGCTCCCCTCACAGCCAGCACTGCCAGTTCTCCCCTCACAGCCAGCACTGTCAGTGCTCCCACCAGACAGCCAGTACTGTCAGTGCTCCCACTACACAGCCAGCACTGTCAGTGCTCCCCCGACACAGCCAGCACTGTCAGTGCTCTCACCCACACAGCCAGCACTGTCAGTGCTCCCCACACAGCCAGCACTATCAATGCTCTCACCAACACAGCCAGCACTGTCAGTGCTCCCCCACACAGCCAGCACTGTCAGTGCCCCCCACACAGCCAGCACTGTCAGTGCTCCCCACACAGCCAGCACTATCAGTGCTCTCACCCACACAGCCAGCACTGTCAGTGCTCCCCCCACACAGCCAGCACTGTCAGTGCCCCCCCACACAGCCAGCACTGTCAGTGCTCCCCACACAGCCAGCACTATCAGTGCTCTCACCCACACAGCCAGCACTGTCAGTGCTCTCACCCACACAGCCAGCACTGTCAGTGCTCCCCCACACAGCCAGCACTGTCAGTGCTGCCCTACACAGCCAGCACTGTCAGTGCTCCCACCACACGCCAGCACTGTCAGTGATCCCACCACACAGCCATCACTGTCAGTGCTCCCCCACACAGCCAGCACTGTCAGTGCTCTCACCCACACAGCCAGCACTGTCAGTGCTCCCCCACACAGCCAGCACTGTCAGTGCTCCCTCCACACAGCCAGCACTGTCAGTGCTCTCCCCACACAGCCAGCACTGTCAGTGCCCCCCACACAGCCAGCACTGTCAATGCTCCCCACACAGCCAGCACTATCAGTGCTCTCACCCACACAGCCAGCACTGTCAGTGCTCTCACCGACACAGCCAGCACTGTCAGTGCTCCCCCACACAGCCAGCACTGTCAGTGCTCTCACCCACACAGCCAGCACTGTCAGTGCTCCCCCACACAGCCAGCACTGTCAGTGCTCCCTCCACACAGCCAGCACTGTCAGTGCTCTCCCCACACAGCCAGCAATGTCAGTGCTCACCCACACAGCCAGCACTGTCAGTGCTCCCCCCGCACAGCAAGCACAGTCAGTGCTCCCCACGCAGACAGCACTCCAGTGCTCCCCAACACAGCCAGCGCTGTCAGTTCTCGCACCACACAGCGAGCACTGTCAGTGCTCCCTCCACACAACCAGCACTGTCAGTGCTCTCACCCACACAGCCAGCACTGTCAGTGCTCCCCCACACAGCCAGCACTGTCAGTGCTGCCCTACACAGCCAGCACTGTCAGTGCTACCACCACACGCCAGCACTGTCAGTTCTCCCACCACACAGCCATCACTGCCAGTGCTCCCCCACACAGCCAGCACTGTCAGTGCTCTCACCCACACAGCCAGCACTGTCAGTGCTCCCCCACACAGACAGCACTGTCAGTGCTCCCCCCACACAGCCAGCACTGTCAGTGCTCCCACAACACAGCCAGCACTGGCAGTGCTCCCCACACACAGCCAGCACTGTCAGTGCCCGCCCGCCGCACAGCCAGCACTGTGAGTGCTCAGCCTCACATTGAGCACTGCCAGTGCTCCCCCTCATAGCCAGCACTGCCTGTGCTTCCCCAAAGCCAGCACTGTAAGCGCTCCTCCTCACAACCAGCATTGCCAGTGCTCCCCTCAGAGCCAGCACTGCCAGTTCTCCCCTCACAGCCAGCACTGTCAGTGCTCCCACCAGACAGCCAGTACTGTCAGTGCTCCCACTACACAGCCAACACTGTCAGTGCTCCCCCGACACAGCCAGCACTGTCAGTGCTCCCCCCACAAAGCCAGCACTGTCAGTGCTCTCACCCACACAGCCAGCACTGTCAGTGCTCACCACGCACAGCCAGCACTGTCCGTGCTCCCCACACAGCCAGCACTGCCAGTGCTCCCCCACACAGCCAGCACTGTCAGTGCTCCCCCACACAGCCAGCACTGTCAGTACTCCCCGACAGCCAACACTGCCTGTGCAACCCCCACAAAACCAGCATTGTCAGTGCTCGCCTACAGCCAGCATGCCAGTCATTCCCACAGCCAGCACTGTCACTGCTTGCCAACAACCAGCACTCACAGAGCTCTTCCTCACAACCAGCATTGTCAGTGCTCCCCCACACAGACAGCACTGTCAGTGCTCCCCCCACACAGCCAGCACTGTTAGTGCTCCCCCGCAGAGCCAGCACTGTCAGTGCCCGCCCGCCGCACAGCCAGCACTGTGAGTGCTCAGCCTCACATTGAGCACTGCCAGTGCTCCCCCTCATAGCCAGCACTGCCTGTGCTCCCCCAAAGCCAGCACTGTAAGCGCTCCTCCTCACAACCAACATTGCCAGTGCTCCCCTCACAGCCAGCACTGCCAGTTCTCCCCTCACAGCCAGCACTGTCAGTGCTCCCACCAGACAGCCAGTACTGTCAGTGCTCCCACTACACAGCCAGCACTGTCAGTGCTACCCCGACACAGCCAGCACTGTCAGTGCTCCCCCTACAAAGCCAGCACTGTCAGTGCTCTCACCCACACAGCCAGCACTGTCAGTGCTCCCCACACAGCCAGCACTGTCAGTGCTCTCACCCACACAGCCAGCACTGTCAGTGCTCCCCCACACAGCCAGCACTGTCAGTGCTCCCCCCACACAGCCAGCACTGTCAGTGCTCTCCCCACACAGCCAGCAATGTCAGTGCTCCCCACACACAGCCAGCACTGTCAGTGCTCCCCATGCACAGCCAGCACTGTCAGTGCTCCCCCACGCAGCCAGCACTGTCAGCGCTCCCAACACACATCCAGCACTGTCAGTGCTCCCACACACAGCCAGCAATGTCAATGCTCCCCCCGCACAGCCAGCACTGTCAGTGCTCCCCCACACAGCCAGCACTCTCAGTGCTCCCCCACACAGCCAGCACTGTCAGAACTGCCCTACACAGCCAGCACTGTCAGTGCTCCCACCACACGCCAGCACTGTCAGTGCTCCCACCACACGCCAGCACTGTCAGTGCTCCCACCACACAGACATCACTGTCAGTGCTCCCCCCACACAGCCAGCACTGTCAGTGCTCTCAGCCACACAGCCAGCAATGTCAGTGCTCCCCCCACACAGCCAGCACTGTCAGTAATCCCCCACAGCCAACACTGCCTGTGCAACCCCCACAAAACCAGCATTGTCAGTGCTCCCCTACAGCCAGCATGCCAGTCATTCCCACAGCCAGCACTGCCACTGCTTGCCAACAACCAGCACTCACAGAGCTCCTCCTCACAACCAGCATTGTCAGTGCTCCCCCACACAGACAGCACTGTCAGTGCTCCCCCCACACAGCCAGCACTGTTAGTGCTCCCCCTGCAGAGCCAGCACTGTCAGTGCCCGCCCGCCGCACAGCCAGCACTGTGAGTGCTCAGCCTCACATTGAGCACTTCCAGTGCTCCCCCTCATAGCCAACACTGCCTGTGCTCCCCCAATGCCAGCACTGTAAGCACTCCTCCTCACAACCAGAATTGACAGTGCTCCCCTCACAGCCAGCACTGCCAGTTCTCCCCTCACAGCCAGCACTGTCAGTGCTCCCACCAGACAGCCAGTACTGTCAGTGCTCCCACTACACACCCAGCACTGTTAGTGCTACCCCGACACAGCCAGCACTGTCAGTGCTCCCCCACAAAGCCAGCACTGTCAGTGCTCTCACCCACACAGCCAGCACTGTCAGTGCTCCACACACAGCCAGCACTATCAATGCTCTCACCCACACAGCCAGCACTGTCAGTGCTCCCCCACACAGCCAGCACTGTCAGTGCCCCCCACACAGCCAGCACTGTCAGTGCTCCCCACACAGCCAGCACTATCAGTGCTCTCACCCACACAGCCAGCACTGTCAGTGCCCCCCCCACACAGCCAGCACTGTCAGTGCCCCCCCACACAGCCAGCACTGTCAGTGCTCCCCACACAGCCAGCACTATCAGTGCTCTCACCCACACAGCCAGCACTGTCAGTGCCCTCACCCACACAGCCAGCACTGTCAGTGCTCCCCCACACAGCCAGCACTGTCAGTGCTGCCCTACACAGCCAGCACTGTCAGTGCTCCCACCACACGCCAGCACTGTCAGTGATCCCACCACACAGCCATCACTGTCAGTGCTCCCCCACACAGTCAGCACTGTCAGTGCTCTCACCCACACAGCCAGCACTGTCAGTGCTCCCCCACACAGCCAGCACTGTCAGTGCTCCCTCCACACAGCTTGCACTGTCAGTGCTCTCCCCACACAGCCAGCAATGTCAGTGCTCACCCACACAGCCAGCACTGTCAGTGCTCCCCCACACAGCCAGCACTGTCAGAGCTGCCCTACACAGCCAGCACTGTCAGTGCTCCCACCACACGCCAGCACTGTCAGTGCTCCCACCACACAGACATCACTGTCAGTGCTCCCACCACACAGCCAGCACTGTCAGTGCTCTCACCCACACAGCCAGCACTGTCAGTGCTCCCACCACACAGCCAGCACTGTCAGTGCTCCCCCACACAGCCAGCACTGTCAGTGCTCCCCCACACAGCCAGCACTGTCAGTACTCCCCACAGCCAACACTGCCTGTGCAACCCCCACAAAACCAGCATTGTCAGTGCTCCCCTACAGCCAGCATGCCAGTCATTCCCACAGCCAGCACTGCCACTGCTTGCCAACAACCAGCACTCACAGAGCTCCTCCTCACAACCAGCATTGTCAGTGCTCCCCCACAGAGACAGCACTGTCAGTGCTCCCCCACACAGCCAGCAATGTTAGTGCTCCCCCCGCCCAGCCAGCACTGTCAGTTCCCGCCCGCCGCACAGCCAGCACTGTGAGTGCTCAGCCTCACATTGAGCACTGCCAGTGCTCCCCCTCATAGCCAACACTGCCTGTGCTCCCCCAAAGCCAGCACTGTAAGCACTCCTCCTCACAACCAGCATTGCCAGTGCACCCCTCACAGCCAGCACTGCCAGTTCTCCCCTCACAGCCATCACTGTCAGTGCTCCCCCGACACAGCCAGCACTGTCAGTGCTCCCCCCACAAAGCCAGCACTGTCAGTGCTCTCACCCACACAGCCAGCACTGTCAGTGCTCCCCACACAGCCAGCACTATCAATGCTCTCACCCACACAGCCAGCACTGTCAGTGCTCCCCCCACACAGCCAGCACTGTCAGTGCCCCCCACACAGCCAGCACTGTCAGTGCTCCCCACACAGCCAGCACTATCAGTGCTCTCACCCACACAGCCAGCACTGTCAGTGCTCTCACCCACACAGCCAGCACTGTCAGTGCTCCCCCACACAGCCAGCACTGTCAGTGCTGCCCTACACAGCCAGCACTGTCAGTGCTGCCACCACACGCCAGCACTGTCAGTGCTCCCACCACACAGCCATCACTGTCAGTGCTCCCCCACACAGCCAGCACTGTCAGTGCTCTCACCCACACAGCCAGCAATGTCAGTGCTCCCCCACACAGCCAGCACTGTCAGTGCTCCCTCCACACAGCCAGCACTGTCAGTGCTCTCCCCACACAGCCAGCAATGTCAGTGCTCACCCACACAGCCAGCACTGTCAGTGCTCCCCCCGCACAGCCAGCACAGTCAGTGCTCCCCACACAGCCAGCACTGCCAGTTCTCCCCAACACAGCCAGCGCTGTCACTGCTCCCACCACACAGCCAGCATTGTCAGTGCTCTCACCAACACAGCCAGCACTGTCAGTGCTCCCCCACACAGGCAGCACTGTCAGTGCTGCCCTACACAGCCAGCACTTTCAGTGCTCCCACCACACGCCAGCACTCCCACCACACAGCCAGCACTGTCAGTGCTCTCACCCACACAGCCAGCACTGTCAGTGCTCCCCCACACAGCCAGCACTGTCAGTGCTGCCGCAACACAGCCAGCACTGTCAGTGCTCCCACAACACAGCCAGCACTGGCAGTGCTCCCCACACACAGCCAGCAATGTCAGTGCTCCCCATGCACAGCCAGCGCTGTCCGTGCTCCCCCACGCAGCCAGCACTGTCAGTGCTCCCCACACAGCCAGCACTGTCAGTGCTCCCCCCACACAGCCAGCACTGTCAGTGCTCTCCCCACACAGCCAGCAATGTCAGTGCTCCCCACACACAGCCAGCACTGTCAGTGCTCCCCATGCACAGCCAGCACTGTCAGTGCTCCCCACACACAGCCAGCAATGTCAGTGCTCCCCATGCACAGCCAGCACTGTCCGTGCTCCCCCACGCAGCCAGCACTGTCAGTGCTCCCGACACAGCCAGCACTGTCAGTGCTCCCCCCACACAGCCAGCACTGTCAGTGCTCCCCATGCACAGCCAGCACTGTCAGTGCTCCCCTCACACAGCCAGCACTGTCAGCGCTCCCAACACACATCCAGCACTGTCAGTGCTCCCAACACACAGCCAGCAATGTCAGTGCTCCCCCCGCACAGCCAGTACTGTCAGTGCTCCCCCACACAGCCAGCACTGTCAGTGATCCCCACACAGCCAGCACTGTCACTGCTCCCCCCACACAGCCAGCACTGTCAGTGCTCCCCCCACACAGCCACCACTGTCAGTGCTGCCCCACACAGCCAGCACTGTCAGTGCTCCCACCACACAGCCAGCACTGTCAGTGCTCTCACCACACAGCCAGCACTGTCAGTCCTCCCACCACACAGCCAGCACTGCAAGCGCTGCTCCTCACAACAGCACTCCTCGTGCTCCCCACACAGCCAGCACTTCCAGTGTTCCCCCCCCACAGCCAGCAGTGCCAGTGCTCCCCACAAAGCCAGCACTGGCTGTGCTCACCTTCCCCAAGGCCAGCACTGCCAGTGCTCCCAACCAAGACAAGAACTTGCAGTGCTCCCGTACACAGCCAGCGCTGCCAGTGCTCCCCACACAGCCAGCACTGTCAGTGCTCCCCCACAGCCAGCATTGCCTGCGCTCCACCCCACAGCCAGCGCTGCCAGTGCTTCCGCACCCCCCCCCCCACAGACAGCACTGTCAGTGCTCCCCCACAGCGAGCACTGCCAGTGCTTTCACCCACACAGCCAGCACTGTCAGTGCTCCCCCACACAGACAGCACTGTCAGTGCTCCCCCCACACAGCCAGCACTGTCAGTGCTCCCATAACACAGCCAGCACTGGCAGTGCTCCCCACACACAGCCAGCACTGTCAGTTCCCGCCCGCCGCACAGCCAGCACTGTGAGTGCTCAGCCTCACATTGAGCACTGCCAGTGCTCCCCCTCATAGCCAGCACTGCCTGTGCTTCCCCAAAGCCAGCACTGTAAGCGCTCCTCCTCACAACCAGCATTGCCAGTGCTCCCCTCACAGCCAGCACTGCCAGTTCTCACCTCACAGCCAGCACTGTCAGTGCTCCCACCAGACAGCCAGTACTGTCAGTGCTCCCACTACACAGCAAGCACTGTCAGTGCTCCCCCGACACAGCCAGCACTGTCAGTGCTCCCCCGACACAGCCAGCACTGTCAGTGCTCCCCCCACAAAACCAGCATTGTCAGTGCTCCCCTACAGCCAGCATGCCAGTCATTCCCACAGCCAGCACTGCCACTGCTTGCCAACAACCAGCACTCACAGAGCTCCTCCTCACAACCAGCATTGTCAGTGCTCCCCCACACAGACAGCACTGTCAGTGCTCCCCCCACACAGCCAGCACTGTTAGTGCTCCCCCCGCAGAGCCAGCACTGTCAGTGCCCGCCCGCCGCACAGCCAGCACTGTGAGTGCTCAGCCTCACATTGAGCACTTCCAGTGCTCCCCCTCATAGCCAACACTGCCTGTGCTCCCCCAATGCCAGCACTGTAAGCACTCCTCCTCACAACCAGAATTGACAGTGCTCCCCTCACAGCCAGCACTGCCAGTTCTCCCCTCACAGCCAGCACTGTCAGTGCTCCCACCAGACAGCCAGTACTGTCAGTGCTCCCACTACACACCCAGCACTGTCAGTGCTCTCACCCACACAGCCAGCACTGTCAGTGCTCCACACACAGCCAGCGCTATCAATGCTCTCACCCACACAGCCAGCACTGTCAGTGCTCCCCCACACAGCCAGCACTGTCAGTGCCCCCCACACAGCCAGCACTGTCAGTGCTCCCCACACAGCCAGCACTATCAGTGCTCTCACCCACACAGCCAGCACTGTCAGTGCCCCCCCCACACAGCCAGCACTGTCAGTGCCCCCCCACACAGCCAGCACTGTCAGTGCTCCCCACACAGCCAGCACTATCAGTGCTCTCACCCACACAGCCAGCACTGTCAGTGCCCTCACCCACACAGCCAGCACTGTCAGTGCTCCCCCACACAGCCAGCACTGTCAGTGCTGCCCTACACAGCCAGCACTGTCAGTGCTCCCACCACACGCCAGCACTGTCAGTGATCCCACCACACAGCCATCACTGTCAGTGCTCCCCCACACAGTCAGCACTGTCAGTGCTCTCACCCACACAGCCAGCACTGTCAGTGCTCCCCCACACAGCCAGCACTGTCAGTGCTCCCTCCACACAGCTTGCACTGTCAGTGCTCTCCCCACACAGCCAGCAATGTCAGTGCTCACCCACACAGCCAGCACTGTCAGTGCTCCCCCACACAGCCAGCACTGTCAGAGCTGCCCTACACAGCCAGCACTGTCAGTGCTCCCACCACACGCCAGCACTGTCAGTGCTCCCACCACACAGACATCACTGTCAGTGCTCCCACCACACAGCCAGCACTGTCAGTGCTCTCACCCACACAGCCAGCACTGTCAGTGCTCCCACCACACAGCCAGCACTGTCAGTGCTCCCCCACACAGCCAGCACTGTCAGTGCTCCCCCACACAGCCAGCACTGTCAGTACTCCCCACAGCCAACACTGCCTGTGCAACCCCCACAAAACCAGCATTGTCAGTGCTCCCCTACAGCCAGCATGCCAGTCATTCCCACAGCCAGCACTGCCACTGCTTGCCAACAACCAGCACTCACAGAGCTCCTCCTCACAACCAGCATTGTCAGTGCTCCCCCACACAGACAGCACTGTCAGTGCTCCCCCACACAGCCAGCAATGTTAGTGCTCCCCCCGCCCAGCCAGCACTGTCAGTTCCCGCCCGCCGCACAGCCAGCACTGTGAGTGCTCAGCCTCACATTGAGCACTGCCAGTGCTCCCCCTCATAGCCAACACTGCCTGTGCTCCCCCAAAGCCAGCACTGTAAGCACTCCTCCTCACAACCAGCATTGCCAGTGCACCCCTCACAGCCAGCACTGCCAGTTCTCCCCTCACAGCCATCACTGTCAGTGCTCCCCCGACACAGCCAGCACTGTCAGTGCTCCCCCCACAAAGCCAGCACTGTCAGTGCTCTCACCCACACAGCCAGCACTGTCAGTGCTCCCCACACAGCCAGCACTATCAATGCTCTCACCCACACAGCCAGCACTGTCAGTGCTCCCCCCACACAGCCAGCACTGTCAGTGCCCCCCACACAGCCAGCACTGTCAGTGCTCCCCACACAGCCAGCACTATCAGTGCTCTCACCCACACAGCCAGCACTGTCAGTGCTCTCACCCACACAGCAAGCACTGTCAGTGCTCCCCCACACAACCAGCACTGTCAGTGCTGCCCTACACAGCCAGCACTGTCAGTGCTGCCACCACACGCCAGCACTGTCAGTGCTCCCACCACACAGCCATCACTGTCAGTGCTCCCCCACACAGCCAGCACTGTCAGTGCTCTCACCCACACAGCCAGCAATGTCAGTGCTCCCCCACACAGCCAGCACTGTCAGTGCTCCCTCCACACAGCCAGCACTGTCAGTGCTCTCCCCACACAGCCAGCAATGTCAGTGCTCACCCACACAGCCAGCACTGTCAGTGCTCCCCCCGCACAGCCAGCACAGTCAGTGCTCCCCACACAGCCAGCACTGCCAGTTCTCCCCAACACAGCCAGCGCTGTCACTGCTCCCACCACACAGCCAGCATTGTCAGTGCTCTCACCAACACAGCCAGCACTGTCAGTGCTCCCCCACACAGGCAGCACTGTCAGTGCTGCCCTACACAGCCAGCACTTTCAGTGCTCCCACCACACGCCAGCACTCCCACCACACAGCCAGCACTGTCAGTGCTCTCACCCACACAGCCAGCACTGTCAGTGCTCCCCCACACAGCCAGCACTGTCAGTGCTGCCGCAACACAGCCAGCACTGTCAGTGCTCCCACAACACAGCCAGCACTGGCAGTGCTCCCCACACACAGCCAGCAATGTCAGTGCTCCCCATGCACAGCCAGCGCTGTCCGTGCTCCCCCACGCAGCCAGCACTGTCAGTGCTCCCCACACAGCCAGCACTGTCAGTGCTCCCCCCACACAGCCAGCACTGTCAGTGCTCTCCCCACACAGCCAGCAATGTCAGTGCTCCCCACACACAGCCAGCACTGTCAGTGCTCCCCATGCACAGCCAGCACTGTCAGTGCTCCCCACACACAGCCAGCAATGTCAGTGCTCCCCATGCACAGCCAGCACTGTCCGTGCTCCCCCACGCAGCCAGCACTGTCAGTGCTCCCGACACAGCCAGCACTGTCAGTGCTCCCCCCACACAGCCAGCACTGTCAGTGCTCTCCCCACACAGCCAGCAATGTCAGTGCTCCCCACACACAGCCAGCACTGTCAGTGCTCCCCATGCACAGCCAGCACTGTCAGTGCTCCCCTCACACAGCCAGCACTGTCAGCGCTCCCAACACACATCCAGCACTGTCAGTGCTCCCAACACACAGCCAGCAATGTCAGTGCTCCCCCCGCACAGCCAGTACTGTCAGTGCTCCCCCACACAGCCAGCACTGTCAGTGATCCCCACACAGCCAGCACTGTCACTGCTCCCCCCACACAGCCAGCACTGTCAGTGCTCCCCCCACACAGCCACCACTGTCAGTGCTGCCCCACACAGCCAGCACTGTCAGTGCTCCCACCACACAGCCAGCACTGTCAGTGCTCTCACCACACAGCCAGCACTGTCAGTCCTCCCACCACACAGCCAGCACTGCAAGCGCTGCTCCTCACAACAGCACTCCTCGTGCTCCCCACACAGCCAGCACTTCCAGTGTTCCCCCCCCACAGCCAGCAGTGCCAGTGCTCCCCACAAAGCCAGCACTGGCTGTGCTCACCTTCCCCAAGGCCAGCACTGCCAGTGCTCCCAACCAAGACAAGAACTTGCAGTGCTCCCGTACACAGCCAGCGCTGCCAGTGCTCCCCACACAGCCAGCACTGTCAGTGCTCCCCCACAGCCAGCATTGCCTGCGCTCCACCCCACAGCCAGCGCTGCCAGTGCTTCCGCACCCCCCCCCCCACAGACAGCACTGTCAGTGCTCCCCCACAGCGAGCACTGCCAGTGCTTTCACCCACACAGCCAGCACTGTCAGTGCTCCCCCACACAGACAGCACTGTCAGTGCTCCCCCCACACAGCCAGCACTGTCAGTGCTCCCATAACACAGCCAGCACTGGCAGTGCTCCCCACACACAGCCAGCACTGTCAGTTCCCGCCCGCCGCACAGCCAGCACTGTGAGTGCTCAGCCTCACATTGAGCACTGCCAGTGCTCCCCCTCATAGCCAGCACTGCCTGTGCTTCCCCAAAGCCAGCACTGTAAGCGCTCCTCCTCACAACCAGCATTGCCAGTGCTCCCCTCACAGCCAGCACTGCCAGTTCTCACCTCACAGCCAGCACTGTCAGTGCTCCCACCAGACAGCCAGTACTGTCAGTGCTCCCACTACACAGCAAGCACTGTCAGTGCTCCCCCGACACAGCCAGCACTGTCAGTGCTCCCCCCACAAAGCCAGCACTGTCAGTGCTCTCACCCACACAGCCAGAACTGTCAGTGCTCACCCCGCACAGCCAGCACTGTCAGTGCTCCCCACACAGCCAGCACTGTCAGTGCTCCCCCACACAGCCAGCACTGTCAGTGCTCCCCCACACAGCCAGCACTGTCAGTACTCCCCCACAGCCAACACTGCCTGTGCAACCCCCACAAAACCAGCATTGTCAGTGCTCCCCTACAGCCAGCATGCCAGTCATTCCCACAGCCAGCACTGCCACTGCTTGCCAACAACCAGCACTCACAGAGCTCCTCCTCACAACCAGCATTGTCAGTGCTCCCCCACACAGCCAGCACTGTCAGTGCTCTCCCCACACAGCCAGCAATGTCAGTGCTCACCCACACAGCCAGCACTGTCAGTGCTCCCCCCGCACAGCCAGCACAGTCAGTGCTCCCCACACAGCCAGCACTGCCAGTTGTCCCCAACACAGCCAGCGCTGTCACTGCTCCCACCACACAGCCAGCACTGTCAGTGCTCTCACCAACACAGCCAGCACTGTCAGTGCTCCCCCACACAGGCAGCACTGTCAGTGCTGCCCTACACAGCCAGCACTTTCAGTGCTCCCACCACACGCCAGCACTCCCACCACACAGCCAGCACTGTCAGTGCTCTCACCCACACAGCCAGCACTGTCAGTGCTCCCCCACACAGCCAGCACTGTCAGTGCTCCCGCAACACAGCCAGCACTGTCAGTGCTCCCACAACACAGCCAGCACTGGCAGTGCTCCCCACACACAGCCAGCAATGTCAGTGCTCCCCATGCACAGCCAGCGCTGTCCGTGCTCCCCCACGCAGCCAGCACTGTCAGTGCTCCCCACACAGCCAGCACTGTCAGTGCTCCCCCCACACAGCCAGCACTGTCAGTGCTCTCCCCACACAGCCAGCAATGTCAGTGCTCCCCACACACAGCCAGCACTGTCAGTGCTCCCCATGCACAGCCAGCACTGTCAGTGCTCCCCACACACAGCCAGCAATGTCAGTGCTCCCCATGCACAGCCAGCACTGTCCGTGCTCCCCCACGCAGCCAGCACTGTCAGTGCTCCCGACACAGCCAGCACTGTCAGTGCTCCCCCCACACAGCCAGCACTGTCAGTGCTCTCCCCACACAGCCAGCAATGTCAGTGCTCCCCACACACAGCCAGCACTGTCAGTGCTCCCCATGCACAGCCAGCACTGTCAGTGCTCCCCCCACACAGCCAGCACTGTCAGCGCTCCCAACACACATCCAGCACTGTCAGTGCTCCCAACACACAGCCAGCAATGTCAGTGCTCCCCCCGCACAGCCAGTAGTGTCAGTGTTCCCCCACACAGCCAGCACTGTCAGCGCTCCCAACACTGCCATGACTTTCAGTGCTCCCACCACACAGCCAGCACTGTCAGTGATCCCCACACAGCCAGCACTGTCACTGCTCCCCCCACACAGCCAGCACTGTCAGTGCTCCCCCCACACAGCCACCACTGTCAGTGCTGCCCCACACAGCCAGTAGTGTCAGTGCTCCCCACACACAGCCAGCACTGTCAGTGCTCCCCATGCACAGCCAGCACTGTCAGTGCTCCCCCCACACAGCCAGCACTGTCAGCGCTCCCAACACACATCCAGCACTGTCAGTGCTCCCAACACACAGCCAGCAATGTCAGTGCTCCCCCCGCACAGCCAGTAGTGTCAGTGCTCCCCCACACAGCCAGCACTGTCAGCGCTCCCAACACTGCCATGACTTTCAGTGCTCCCACCACACAGCCAGCACTGTCAGTGATCCCCACACAGCCAGCACTGTCACTGCTCCCCCCACACAGCCAGCACTGTCAGTGCTCCCCCCACACAGCCACCACTGTCAGTGCTGCCCCACACAGCCAGCACTGTCAGTGCTCCCACCACACAGCCAGCACTGTCAGTGCTCTCACCACACAGCCAGCACTGTCAGTCCTCCCACCACACAGCCAGCACTGCAAGCGCTGCTCCTCACAACAGCACTCCTCGTGCTCCCCACACAGCCAGCACTTCCAGTGTTCCCCCCCACAGCCAGCAGTGCCAGTGCTCCCCACAAAGCCAGCACTGGCTGTGCTCACCTTCCCCAAGGCCAGCACTGCCAGTGCTCCCAACCAAGGCAAGAACTTGCAGTGCTCCCGTACACAGCCAGCGCTGCCAGTGCTCCCCACACAGCCAGCACTGTCAGTGCTCCCCCACAGCCAGCATTGCCTGCGCTCCACCCCACAGCCAGCGCTGCCAGTGCTTCCGCACCCCCCCCCCCCACAGACAGCACTGTCAGTGCTCCCCCACAGCGAGCACTGCCAGTGCTTTCACCCACACAGCCAGCACTGTCAGTGCTCCCCCACACAGACAGCACTGTCAGTGCTCCCCCCACACAGCCAGCACTGTCAGTGCCCGCCCGCCGCACAGCCAGCACTGTGAGTGCTCAGCCTCACATTGAGCACTGCCAGTGCTCCCCCTCATAGCCAGCACTGCCTGTGCTTCCCCAAAGCCAGCACTGTAAGCGCTCCTCCTCACAACCAGCGTTGCCAGTGCTCCCCTCACAGCCAGCACTGCCAGTTCTCCCCTCACAGCCAGCACTGTCAGTGCTCCCACCAGACAGCCAGTACTGTCAGTGCTCCCACTACACAGCCAGCACTGTCAGTGCTCCCCCGACACAGCCAGCACTGTCAGTGCTCTACCACAAAGCCAGCACTGTCAGTGCTCTCACCCACACAGCCAGCACTGTCAGTGCTCACCCCGCACAGCCAGCACTGTCAGTGCTCCCCACCAAGGCAAGAACTTGCAGTGCTCCCGTACACAGCCAGCGCTGCCAGTGCTTCCGCACACCCCCCCCACAGACAGCACTGTCAGTGCTTTCACCCACACAGCCAGCACTGTCAGTGCTCCCCCACACAGCCAGCACTGTCAGTGCTCCCCCACACAGCCAGCACTGTCAGTACTCCCCCACAGCCAACACTGCCTGTGCAACCCCCACAAAACCAGCATTGTCAGTGCTCCCCTACAGCCAGCATGCCAGTCATTCCCACAGCCAGCACTGCCACTGCTTGCCAACAACCAGCACTCACAGAGCTCCTCCTCACAACCAGCATTGTCAGTGCTCCCCCACACAGACAGCACTGTCAGTGCTCCCCCCACACAGCCAGCACTGTTAGTGCTCCCCCGCAGAGCCAGCACTGTCAGTGCCCGCCCGCCGCACAGCCAGCACTGTGAGTGCTCAGCCTCACATTGAGCACTGCCAGTGCTCCCCCTCATAGCCAGCACTGCCTGTGCTCCCCCAAAGCCAGCACTGTAAGCGCTCCTCCTCACAACCAACATTGCCAGTGCTCCCCTCACAGCCAGCACTGCCAGTTCTCCCCTCACAGCCAGCACTGTCAGTGCTCCCACCAGACAGCCAGTACTGTCAGGGCTCCCACTACACAGCCAGCACTGTCAGTGCTACCCCGACACAGCCAGCACTGTCAGTGCTCCCCCCACAAAGCCAGCACTGTCAGTGCTCTCACCAAACACAGCCAGCACTGTCAGTGCTCCCCACACTGCCAGCACTGTCAGTGCTCTCACCCACACAGCCAGCACTGTCAGTGCTCCCCCACACAGCCAGCACTGTCAGTGCTCCCCCAGACAGCCAGCACTGTCAGTGCTCTCCCCACACAGCCAGCAATGTCAGTGCTCCCCACACACAGCCAGCACTGTCAGTGCTCCCCATGCACAGCCAGCACTGTCAGTGCTCCCCCACAGAGCCAGCACTGTCAGCGCTCCCAACACACATCCAGCACTGTCAGTGCTCCCCACACACAGCCAGCAATGTCAATGCTCCCCCCGCACAGCCAGCACTGTCAGTGCTCCCCCACACAGCCAGCACTCTCAGTGCTCCCCCACACAGCCAGCACTGTCAGAACTGCCCTACACAGCCAGCACTGTCAGTGCTCCCACCACACGCCAGCACTGTCAGTGCTCCCACCACACGCCAGCACTGTCAGTGCTCCCACCACACAGACATCACTGTCAGTGCTCCCCCCACACAACCAGCACTGTCAGTGCTCCCCCACACAGCCGGCACTGTCAGTGCTCCCTCCACACAGCCAGCACTGTCAGTGCTCTCCCCACACAGCCAGCAATGTCAGTGCTCACCCACACAGCCAGCACTGTCAGTGCTCCCCCCGCACAGCCAGCACAGTCAGTGCTCCCCACAAAGCCAGCACTGCCAGTTGTCCCCAACACAGCCAGCGCTGTCACTGCTCCCACCACACAGCCAGCACTATCAGTGCTCTCACCAACACAGCCAGCACTGTCAGTGCTCCCCCACACAGGCAGCACTGTCAGTGCTGCCCTACACAGCCAGCACTTTCAGTGCTCCCACCACACGCCAGCACTCGCACCACACAGCCAGCACTGTCAGTGCTCTCACCCACACAGCCAGCACTGTCAGTGCTCCCCCACACAGCCAGCACTGTCAGTGCTCCCGCAACACAGCCAGCACTGTCAGTGCTCCCACAACACAGCCAGCACTGGCAGTGCTCCCCACACACAGCCAGCAATGTCAGTGCTCCCCATGCACAGCCAGCGCTGTCCGTGCTCCCCCACGCAGCCAGCACTGTCAGTGCTCCCCACACAGCCAGCACTGTCAGTGCTCCCCCCACACAGCCAGCACTGTCAGTGCTCTCCCCACACAGCCAGCAATGTCAGTGCTCCCCACACTCAGCCAGCACTGTCAGTGCTCCCCATTCACAGCCAGCACTGTCAGTGCTCCCCACACACAGCCAGCAATGTCAGTGCTCCCCATGCACAGCCAACACTGTCCGTGCTCCCCCACGCAGCCAGCACTGTCAGTGGTCCCGACACAGCCAGCACTGTCAGTGCTCCCCCACACAGCCAGCACTGTCAGTGCTCTCCCCACACAGCCAGCAATGTCAGTGCTCCCCACACACAGCCAGCACTGTCAGTGCTCCCCATGCACAGCCAGCACTGTCAGTGCTCCCCCCACACAGCCAGCACTGTCAGCGCTCCCAACACACATCCAGCACTGTCAGTGCTCCCAACACACAGCCAGCAATGTCAGTGCTCCCCCCGCACAGCCAGTAGTGTCAGTGCTCCCCCACACAGCCAGCACTGTCAGCGCTCCCAACACTGCCATGACTTTCAGTGCTCCCACCACACAGCCAGCACTGTCAGTGATCCCCACACAGCCAGCACTGTCACTGCTCCCCCCACACAGCCAGCACTGTCAGTGCTCCCCCCACACAGCCACCACTGTCAGTGCTGCCCCACACAGCCAGTAGTGTCAGTGCTCCCCACACACAGCCAGCACTGTCAGTGCTCCCCATGCACAGCCAGCACTGTCAGTGCTCCCCCCACGCAGCCAACACTGTCAGCGCTCCCAACACACATCCAGCACTGTCAGTGCTCCCAACACACAGCCAGCAATGTCAGTGCTCCCCCCGCACAGCCAGTAGTGTCAGTGCTCCCCCACACAGCCAGCACTGTCAGCGCTCCCAACACTGCCATGACTTTCAGTGCTCCCACCACACAGCCAGAACTGTCAGTGATCCCCACACAGCCAGCGCTGTCACTGCTCCCCCCACACAGCCAGCACTGTCAGTGCTCCCCCACACAGCCACCACTGTCAGTGCTGCCCCACACAGCCAGCACTGTCAGTGCTCCCACCACACAGCCAGCACTGTCAGTGCTCTCACCACACAGCCAGCACTGTCAGTCCTCCCACCACACAGCCAGCACTGCAAGCGCTGCTCCTCACAACAGCACTCCTCGTGCTCCCCACACAGCCAGCACTTCCAGTGTTCCCCCCCACAGCCAGCAGTGCCAGTGCTCCCCACAAAGCCAGCACTGGCTGTGCTCACCTTCCCCAAGGCCAGCACTGCCAGTGCTCCCAACCAAGGCAAGAACTTGCAGTGCTCCCGTACACAGCCAGCGCTGCCAGTGCTCCCCACACAGCCAGCACTGTCAGTGCTCCCCCACAGCCAGCATTGCCTGCGCTCCACCCCACAGCCAGCGCTGCCAGTGCTTCCGCACCCCCCCCCCCCCCACAGACAGCACTGTCAGTGCTCCCCCACAGCGAGCACTGCCAGTGCTTTCACCCACACAGCCAGCACTGTCAGTGCTCCCCCACACAGACAGCACTTTCAGTGCTCCCCCCACACAGCCAGTACTGTCAGTGCTCCCACAACACAGCCAGCACTGGCAGTGCTCCCCACACACAGCCAGCACTGTCAGTGCCCGCCCGCCGCACAGCCAGCACTGTGAGTGCTCAGCCTCACATTGAGCACTGCCAGTGCTCCCCCTCATAGCCAGCACTGCCTGTGCTTCCCCAAAGCCAGCACTGTAAGCGCTCCTCCTCACAACCAGCGTTGCCAGTGCTCCCCTCACAGCCAGCACTGCCAGTTCTCCCCTCACAGCCAGCACTGTCAGTGCTCCCACCAGACAGCCAGTACTGTCAGTGCTCCCACTACACAGCCAGCACTGTCAGTGCTCCCCCGACACAGCCAGCACTGTCAGTGCTCCCCCCACAAAGCCAGCACTGTCAGTGCTCTCACCCACACAGCCAGCACTGTCAGTGCTCACCCCGCACAGCCAGCACTGTCAGTGCTCCCCACCAAGGCAAGAACTTGCAGTGCTCCCGTACACAGCCAGCGCTGCCAGTGCTCCCCACACAGCCAGCACTGTCAGTGCTCCCCCACAGCCAGCATTGCCTGCGCTCCACCCCACAGCCAGCGCTGCCAGTGCTTCCGCACCCCCCCCACAGACAGCACTGTCAGTGCTCCCCCACAGCGAGCACTGCCAGTGCTTTCACCCACACAGCCAGCACTGTCAGTGCTCCCCCACACAGCCAGCACTGTCAGTGCTCCCCACACAGCCAGCACTGTCAGTACTCCCCCACAGCCAACACTGCCTGTGCAACCCCCACAAAACCAGCATTGTCTGTGCTCCCCTACAGCCAGCATGCCAGTCATTCCCACAGCCAGCACTGCCACTGCTTGCCAACAACCAGCACTCACAGAGCTCCTCCTCACAACCAGCATTGTCAGTGCTCCCCCACACAGACAGCACTGTCAGTGCTCCCCCCACACAGCCAGCACTGTTAGTGCTCCCCCGCAGAGCCAGCACTGTCAGTGCCCGCCCGCCGCACAGCCAGCACTGTGAGTGCTCAGCCTCACATTGACCACTGCCAGTGCTCCCCCTCATAGCCAGCACTGCCTGTGCTCCCCCAATGCCAGCACTGTAAGCGCTCCTCCTCACAACCAACATTGCCAGTGCTCCCCTCACAGCCAGCACTGCCAGTTCTCCCCTCACAGCCAGCACTGTCAGTGCTCCCACCAGACAGCCAGTACTGTCAGGGCTCCCACTACACAGCCAGCACTGTCAGTGCTACCCCGACACAGCCAGCACTGTCAGTGCTCCCCCCACAAAGCCAGCACTGTCAGTGCTCTCACCAAACACAGCCAGCACTGTCAGTGCTCCCCACACTGCCAGCACTGTCAGTGCTCTCACCCACACAGCCAGCACTGTCAGTGCTCCCCCACACAGCCAGCACTGTCAGTGCTCCCCCAGACAGCCAGCACTGTCAGTGCTCTCCCCACACAGCCAGCAATGTCAGTGCTCCCCACACACAGCCAGCACTGTCAGTGCTCCCCATGCACAGCCAGCACTGTCAGTGCTCCCCCACAGAGCCAGCACTGTCAGCGCTCCCAACACACATCCAGCACTGTCAGTGCTCCCCACACACAGCCAGCAATGTCAATGCTCCCCCGTACAGCCAGCACTGTCAGTGCTCCCCCACACAGCCAGCACTCTCAGTGCTCCCCCACACAGCCAGCACTGTCAGAACTGCCCTACACAGCCAGCACTGTCAGTGCTCCCACCACACGCCAGCACTGTCAGTGCTCCCACCACACGCCAGCACTGTCAGTGCTCCCACCACACAGACATCACTGTCAGTGCTCCCCCCACACAACCAGCACTGTCAGTGCTCCCCCACACAGCCAGCACTGTCAGTGCTCCCTCCACACAGCCAGCACTGTCAGTGCTCTCCCCACACAGCCAGCAATGTCAGTGCTCACCCACACAGCCAGCACTGTCAGTGCTCCCCCCGCACAGCCAGCACAGTCAGTGCTCCCCACACAGCCAGCACTGCCAGTTCTCCCCAACACAGCCAGCGCTGTCACTGCTCCCACCACACAGCCAGCACTGTCAGTGCTCTCACCCACACAGCCAGCACTGTCAGTGCTCCCCCACACAGGCAGCACTGTCAGTGCTGCCCTACACAGCCAGCACTTTCAGTGCTCCCACCACACGCCAGCACTCCCACCACACAGCCAGCACTGTCAGTGCTCTCACCCACACAGCCAGCACTGTCAGTGCTCCCCCACACAGCCAGCACTGTCAGTGCTCCCGCAACACAGCCAGCACTGTCAGTGCTCCCACAACACAGCCAGCACTGGCAGTGCTCCCCACACACAGCCAGCACTGTCAGTGCTCCCCATGCACAGCCTGCACTGTCCGTGCTCCCCCACGCAGCCAGCACTGTCAGTGCTCCCCACACAGCCAGCACTGTCAGTGCTCCCCCCACACAGCCAGCACTGTCAGTGCTCTCCCCACACAGCCAGCAATGTCAGTGCTCCCCTCACACAGCCAGCACTGTCAGTGCTCCCCATGCACAGCCAGCACTGTCAGTGCTTCCCCCACACAGCCAGCACTGTCAGCGCTCCCAACACACATCCAGCACTGTCAGTGCTCCCAACACACAGCCAGCAATGTCAGTGCTCCCCCCCGCACAGCCAGTACTGTCAGTGCTCCCCCACACAGCCAGCACTGTCAGCGCTCCCAACACTGCCATGACTTTTAGTGCTCCCACCACACAGCCAGCACTGTCGGTGATCCCCACACAGCCAGCATTGTCACTGCTCCCCCCACACAGCCAGCACTGTCAGTGCTCCCCCCACACAGCCACCACTGTCAGTGCAGCCCCACACAGCCAGCACTGTCTGTGCTCCCACCACACAGCCAGCACTGTCAGTGCTCTCACTACACAGCCAGCACTGTCAGTCCTCCCACCACACAGCCAGCACTGCAAGCGCTGCTCCTCACAACAGCACTCCTCGTGCTCCCCACACAGCCAGCACTTCCAGTGTTCCCCCCACAGCCAGCAGTGCCAGTGCTCCCCACAAAGCCAGCACTGGCTGTGCTCACCTTCCCCAAGGCCAGCACTGCCAGTGCTCCCAACCAAGGCAAGAACTTGCAGTGCTCCCGTACACAGCCAGCGCTGCCAGTGCTCCCCACACAGCCAGCACTGTCAGTGCTCCCCCACAGCCAGCATTGCCTGAGCTCCACCCCACAGCCAGCGCTGCCAGTGCTTCCGCACCCCCCCCCACAGACAGCACTGTCAGTGCTCCCCCACAGCGAGCACTGCCAGTGCTTTCACCCACACAGCCAGCACTGTCAGTGCTCCCCCACACAGACAGCACTGTCAGTGCTCCCCACACAGCCAGCACTGTCAGTGCTCCCACAACACAGCCAGCACTGGCAGTGCTCCCCACACACAGCCAGCACTGTCAGTGCCCGCCCGCCGCACAGCCAGCACTGTGAGTGCTCAGCCTCACATTGAGCACTGCCAGTGCTCCCCCTCATAGCCAGCACTGCCTGTGCTTCCCCAAAGCCAGCACTGTAAGCGCTCCTCCTCACAACCAGCATTGCCAGTGCTCCCCTCACAGCCAGCACTGCCAGTTCTCCCCTCACAGCCAGCACTGTCAGTGCTACCACCAGACAGCCAGTACTGTCAGTGCTCCCACTACACAGCCAGCACTGTCAGTGCTCCCCCGACACAGCAAGCACTGTCAGTGCTCCCCCCACAAAGCCAGCACTGTCAGTGCTCTCACCCACACAGCCAGCACTGTCAGTGCTCACCCCGCACAGCCAGCACTGTCAGTGCTCCCCACACAGCCAGCACTGTCAGTGCTCCCCCACACAGCCAGCACTGTCAGTGCTCCCCCACACAGCCAGCACTGTCAGTACTCCCCGACAGCCAACACTGCCTGTGCAACCCCCACAAAACCAGCATTGTCAGTGCTCCCCTACAGCCAGCATGCCAGTCATTCCCACAGCCAGCACTGCCACTGCTTGCCAATAACCAGCACTCACAGAGCTCCTCCTCACAACCAGCATTGTCAGTGCTCCCCCACACAGCCAGCACTGTCAGTGCTCCCCCCACACAGCCAGCCCTGTTAGTGCTCCCCCGCAGAGCCAGCACTGTCAGTGCCCGCCCGCCGCACAGCCAGCACTGTGAGTGCTCAGCCTCACATTGAGCACTGCCAGTGCTCCCCCTCATAGCCAGCACTGCCTGTGCTCCCCCAAAGCCAGCACTGTAAGCGCTCCTCCTCACAACCAACATTGCCAGTGCTCCCCTCACAGCCAGCACTGCCAGTTCTCCCCTCACAGCCAGCACTGTCAGTGCTCCCACCAGACAGCCAGTACTGTCAGTGCTCCCACTACACAGCCAGAACTGTCAGTGCTACCCCGACACAGCCAGCACTGTCAGTGCTCCCCCCACAAAGCCAGCACTGTCAGTGCTCTCACCCACACAGCCAGCACTGTCAGTGCTCCCCCCACACAGCCAGCCCTGTTAGTGCTCCCCCGCAGAGCCAGCACTGTCAGTGCCCGCCCGCCGCACAGCCAGCACTGTGAGTGCTCAGCCTCACATTGAGCACTGCCAGTGCTCCCCCTCATAGCCAGCACTGCCTGTGCTCCCCCAAAGCCAGCACTGTAAGCGCTCCTCCTCACAACCAACATTGCCAGTGCTCCCCTCACAGCCAGCACTGCCAGTTCTCCCCTCACAGCCAGCACTGTCAGTGCTCCCACCAGACAGCCAGTACTGTCAGTGCTCCCACTACACAGCCAGAACTGTCAGTGCTACCCCGACACAGCCAGCACTGTCAGTGCTCCCCCCACAAAGCCAGCACTGTCAGTGCTCTCACACACACAGCCAGCACTGTCAGTGCTCCCCACACAGCCAGCACTGTCAGTGCTCTCACCCACACAGCCAGCACTGTCAGTGCTCCCCCACACAGCCAGCACTGTCAGTGCTCCCCCCACACAGCCAGCACTGTCAGTGCTCTCCCCACACAGCCAGCAATGTCAGTGCTCCCCACACACAGCCAGCACTGTCAGTGCTCCCCATGCACAGCCAGCACTGTCAGTGCTCCCCCACACAGCCAGCACTGTCAGCGCTCCCAACACACATCCAGCACTGTCAGTGCTCCCCACACACAGCCAGCAATGTCAATGCTCCCCCCGCACAGCCAGCACTGTCAGTGCTCCCCCACACAGCCAGCACTCTCAGTGCTCCCCCACACAGCCAGCACTGTCAGAACTGCCCTACACAGCCAGCACTGTCAGTGCTCCCACCACACGCCAGCACTGTCAGTGCTCCCACCACACGCCAGCACTGTCAGTGCTCCCACCACACAGACATCACTGTCAGTGCTCCCCCCACACAGCCAGCACTGTCAGTACTCCCCCACAGCCAACACTGCCTTGCAACCCCCACAAAACCAGCATTGTCAGTGCTCCCCTACAGCCAGCATGCCAGTCATTCCCACAGCCAGCACTGCCACTGCTTGCCAACAACCAGCACTCACAGAGCTCCTCCTCACAACCAGCATTGTCAGTGCTCCCCCACACAGACAGCACTGTCAGTGCTCCCCCCACACAGCCAGCACTGTTAGTGCTCCCCCCGCAGAGCCAGCACTGTCAGTGCCCGCCCGCCGCACAGCCAGCACTGTGAGAGCTCAGCCTCACATTGAGCACTGCCAGTGCTCCCCCTCATAGCCAATACTGCCTGTGCTCCCCCAATGCCAGCACTGTAAGCACTCCTCCTCACAACCAGAATTGACACTGCTCCCCTCACAGCCAGCACTGCCAGTTCTCCCCTCACAGCCAGCACTGTCAGTGCTCCCACCAGACAGCCAGTACTGTCAGTGCTCCCACTACACACCCAGCACTGTCAGTGCTACCCCGACACAGCCAGCACTGTCAGTGCTCCCCCCACAAAGCCAGCACTGTCAGTCCTCTCACCCACACAGCCAGCACTGTCAGTGCTCCACACACAGCCAGCACTATCAATGCTCTCACCCACACAGCCAGCACTGTCAGTGCTCCCCCACACAGCCAGCACTGTCAGTGCCCCCCACACAGCCAGCACTGTCAGTGCTCCCCACACAGCCAGCACTATCAGTGCTCTCACCCACACAGCCAGCACTGTCAGTGCCCCCCCCCACACAGCCAGCACTGTCAGTGCCCCCCCACACAGCCAGCACTGTCAGCGCTCCCCACACAGCCAGCACTATCAGTGCTCTCACCCACACAGCCAGCACTGTCAGTGCTCTCACCCACACAGCCAGCACTGTCAGTGCTCCCCCACACAGCCAGCACTGTCAGTGCTGCCCTACACAGCCAGCACTGTCAGTGCTCCCACCACACGCCAGCACTGTCAGTGATCCCACCACACAGCCAGCACTGTCAGTGCTCTCAGCCACACAGCCAGCACTGTCAGTGCTCCCCCACACAGCCAGCACTGTCAGTGCTCCCACCACACGCCAGCACTGTCAGTGCTCCCACCACACAGACATCACTGTCAGTGCTCCCCCCACACAGCCAGCACTGTCAGTGCTCTCACCCACACAGCCAGCACTGTCAGTGCTCCCACCACACAGCCAGCACTGTCAGTGCACCCGCACACAGCCAGCACTGTCAGTACTCCCCCACAGCCAACACTGCCTGTGCAACCCCCACAAAACCAGCATTGTCAGTGCTCCCCTACAGCCAGCATGCCAGTCATTCCCACAGCCAGCACTGCCACTGCTTGCCAACAACCAGCACTCACAGAGCTCCTCCTCACAACCAGCATTGTTTGTGCTCCCCCACACAGACAGCACTGTCAGTGCTCCCCCCACACAGCCAGCACTGTCAGTGCTCCCCACACAGCCAGCACTATCAGTGCTCTCACCCACACAGCCAGCACTGTCAGTGCTCTCACCCACACAGCCAGCACTGTCAGTGCTCCCCCACACAGCCAGCACTGTCAGTGCTGCCCTACACAGCCAGCACTGTCAGTGCTGCCACCACACGCCAGCACTGTCAGTGCTCCCACCACACAGCCATCACTGTCAGTGCTCCCCCACACAGCCAGCACTGTCAGTGCTCTCACCCACACAGCCAGCACTGTCAGTGCTCCCCCACACAGCCAGCACTGTCAGTGCTCCCTCCACACAGCCAGCACTGTCAGTGCTCTCCCCACACAGCCAGCAATGTCAGTGCTCACCCACACAGCCAGCACTGTCAGTGCTCCCCCCGCACAGCCAGCACAGTCAGTGCTCCCCACACAGCCAGCACTGCCAGTTCTCCCCAACACAGCCAGCGCTGTCACTGCTCCCACCACACAGCCAGCACTGTCAGTGCTCTCACCCACACAGCCAGCACTATCAGTGCTCCCCCACACAGGCAGCACTGTCAGTGCTGCCCTACACAGCCAGCACTTTCAGTGCTCCCACCACACGCCAGCACTCCCACCACACAGCCAGCACTGTCAGTGCTCTCACCCACACAGCCAGCACTGTCAGTGCTCCCCCACACAGCCAGCACTGTCAGTGCTCCCGCAACACAGCCAGCACTGTCAGTGCTCCCACAACACAGCCAGCACTGGCAGTGCTCCCCACACACAGCCAGCACTGTCAGTGCTCCCCATGCACAGCCAGCACTGTCCGTGCTCCCCCACGCAGCCAGCACTGTCAGTGCTCCCCACACAGCCAGCACTGTCAGTGCTCCCCCCACACAGCCAGCACTGTCAGTGCTCTCCCCACACAGCCAGCAATGTCAGTGCTCCCCACACACAGCCAGCACTGTCAGTGCTCCCCATGCACAGCCAGCACTGTCAGTGCTCCCCCCCCCACAGCCAGCACTGTCAGCGCTCCCAACACACATCCAGCACTGTCAGTGCTCCCAACACACAGCCAGCAATGTCAGTGCTCCCCCCGCACAGCCAGTACTGTCAGTGCTCCCCCACACAGCTAGCACTGTCAGCGCTCCCAACACTGCCATGACTTTCAGTGCTCCCACCACACAGCCAGCACTGTCAGTGATCCCCACACAGCCAGCACTGTCACTGCTCCCCCCACACTGCCAGCACTGTCAGTGCTCCCCCACACAGCCACCACTGTCAGTGCTGCCCCACACAGCCAGCACTGTCAGTGCTCCCACCACACAGCCAGCACTGTCAGTGCTCTCACCACACAGCCAGCACTGTCAGTCCTCCCACCACACAGCCAGCACTGCAAGCGCTGCTCCTCACAACAGCACTCCTCGTGCTCCCCACACAGCCAGCACTTCCAGTGTTCCCCCCACAGCCAGCAGTGCCAGTGCTCCCCACAAAGCCAGCACTGGCTGTGCTCACCTTCCCCAAGGCCAGCACTGCCAGTGCTCCCAACCAAGGCAAGAACTTGCAGTGCTCCCGTACACAGCCAGCGCTGCCAGTGCTCCCCACACAGCCAGCACTGTCAGTGCTCCCCCACAGCCAGCATTGCCTGCGCTCCACCCCACAGCCAGCGCTGCCAGTGCTTCCGCACCCCCCCACAGACAGCACTGTCAGTGCTCCCCCACAGCGAGCACTGCCAGTGCTTCCCCCCCACACAGCCAGCACTGTCAGTGCCCCCCATAGCCAACAATGCCTGTGCTCCCCCTAACAGACAGCAATGCCTGTGCTCCCCTATATCCAGCACAGTCAATGCTCCCACCACAGCTAGCTCTGCAAGTGCTCCCACTGCAGCCTGCACTGTCAGTGCTACCGCCCTCCCACAGCTAGCTCTGCCAGTGCTCCCACCACAACCAGCACTGTCAGTGCTCTCGCCCTCCCGCAGCCAGCACTTCCAGTGCTCGTCTCTCACAGCCAGCCCTGTCAGTGCTCACCACACAGCCAGCACTGCCAGTGCTCCCCGCAGCCTGCACTGCCAGCGCTCCCCAAAGAGTCAGCACTGCCAGTGCTCCCCACACAACCAGCACTGCCAATGCTCCCCAAGCAGCCAGCACTGCAAATCCCCCCACCCCCACATGCAGCACTACCAGTGCACCACCCACAAAACCAGCATTGCCAGTGCTCCCCTACAGCCAGCATGCCAGTCATCCCCACAGCCAGCACTGCCACTGCTTGCCAACAACCAGCACTCAAAGAGCTCCTCCTCACAACCAGCATTGTCAGTGCTCCCCCACACAGACAGCACTGTCAGTGCTCCCCCCACCACAGCCAGCATTGTCAGTGCTCCCCCCGCAGAGCCAGCACTGTTAGTGCTCCCCCGCAGAGCCAGCACTGTCAGTGCCCGCCCCCCGCACAGCCAGCACTGTGAGTGCTCAGCCTCACATTGAGCACTGCCAGTGCTCCCCCTCATAGCCAGCACTGCCAGTGCTCCCCCAAAGCCAGCACTGTAAGCGCTCCTCCTCACAACCAGCATTGCCAGTGCTCCCCTCACAGCCAGCACTGCCAGTTCTCCCCTCACAGCCAGCACTGTCAGTGCTCCCACCAGACAGCCAGTACTGTCAGTGCTCCCACTACACAGCCATCACTGTCAGTGCTCCCTCGACACAGCCAGCACTGTCAGTGCTCCCACTACACAGCCAGCACTGTCAGTGCTCCCACTACACAGCCAGCACTGTCAGTGCTCCCCCGACACAGCCAGCATTGTCAGTGCTCCCCCCACAGAGCCAGCACTGTCAGTGCTCTCACCCACACAGCCAGCACTGTCAGTGCTCCCCCCACACAGCCAGCACTGTCAGTGCTCCCCCACACAGCCAGCACTGTCAGTGCTCACCCCGCACAGCCAGCACTGTCAGTGCTCCCCTACACAGCCAACACTGTCAGTGCTCCCCCACACAGCCAGCACTGCCAGTGCTCCCCACACAGCCAGCACTGTCAGTGCTCCACCCACACAGCCAGCACTGTCAGTGCTCACCCCGCACAGCCTGCACTGTCAGTGCTTCCCTACACAGCCAGCACTGTCAGTGCGCCCCCACACAGCCAGTACTGCCAGTGCTCCCCACACAGCGAGCACTGTCAGTGCTCCCCCACAGCCAGCATTGCCTGCGCTCCACCCCACAGCCAGCGCTGCCAGTGCTTCCGCCCCCTCCCCACAGACAGCACTGTCAGTGCTCCCCCACAGCGAGCACTGCCAGTGCTTCCCCCTCACACAGCCAGCACTGTCAGTGCCCCCCATAGCCAACAATGCCTGTGCTCCCCCTAACAGACAGCAATGCCTGTGCTCCACTATATCCAGCACAGTCAATGCTCCCACCACAGCTAGCTCTGCCAGTGCTCCCACAGCGGCCAGCACTGTCAGTGCTACCGCCCTCCCACAGCTAGCTCTGCCAGTGCTCCCACCACAACCAGCACATTCAGTGCTCCCACCCACATCCAGCCCTGTCAGTGCTCCCAACAGCGAGATCTGCCAGTGCTCCCACAGCAGGCAGCACTGTCAGTGCTACCGCCCTGCAACAGCCAGAACAGCCTGTGCTCCCACGAAGCCAGAACTGCCAGTGCTCCCGCCCTCCCGCAGCCAGCACTTCCATTGCTCGCCTCTCACAGCCAGCACTGTCAGTGCTCACCCCACAGCCAGCTCTGCATGTGCTCCCCCACAGCCAGCACTGCCAGTGCTCCCCCGCAGCCTGCACTGCTATGCTCCACCCACACACAGCACAGCCAGTGCTCCCCACAGCCAGCCCTGCCAGCGCTCCCCAAAGAGTCAGCGCTGCCAGTGCTCCCCACACAACCAGCACTGCCAATGCTCCCCAAGCAGCCAGCACTGCAAATCCCCCCACCCCCACATGCAGCACTACCAGTGCACCACCCACAAAGCCAGCATTGCCAGTGATCCCCACAGCCAGCACTGCCACTGCTTCCCAACAACCCACAGATCCTCCCCACAACCAGCATTGCCAGTGCTCCCCATAAAGCCAGCACTGTGAGTGCTCAGCCTCACATTGAGCACTGCCAGTGCTCCCCTCACAGCCAGCACTGCCAGTGCTCCACCCAAAGCCAGCACTGGCTGTGCTCCCCCCAAGACCAGCACTGCCAGCGCTCCCACACACAGCACAGCGAGCGCTCCGCCTCACATCAGCACTCCTAGTGCTACCCCACAGCCAGCACTTCCAGTGCTGCCCCCCACAGCCAGCACTGCCAGTGCTCCCGTACCCCGACAGCCAACACTGCCAGTGCTCCCACGCATGCAGCACCCAGTGCCACCCGAACACAGCCAGACCTGCCAATGCTGCCCCACAGCAAGCACTGCCAGTGCTCCCCACACAGCCCGCACTGCCAATGCCCCCCCCCCCACAGACAACACTGCCCGTGCTCCCCCTCACAGCCAGAACTGCCAGTGCTCCCCTACAACCAGCATAGCCAATGCTCCCACCACAACCACCTCTGCCAGTGCTCCCCACAACCAGCACCGTCAGTGCTCCCACCCACATCCAGCACTGTCAGTGCTCCCCATAGCGAGAACTGCCAGTGCTCCCACAGCAGACAGCACTGTCAGTGCTACCGCCCTGCCACAGCCAGAACAGCCTGTGCTCCCACCAAGCCAGAACTGCCAGTGCTCTCGCCCTCCCGCAACCACACTTCCACTGCTCGCCTCTCACAGCCAGCACTGTCATTGCTCACAACACAGACAGCTCTGCCAGTGCTCCCCACAGCCAGCACTGCCAGTGCTCCCCGCAGCCTGCACTGCCATGCTTCACCCACACACAGCACAGCCAGTGCTCCCCACAGCCAGCCCTGCCAGCGCTCCCCAAAGAGTCAGCACTGCCAGTTCTCCCACACAACCAGCACCGCCAATGCGCCCCAAGCAGCCAGCACTGCAAATCCCCCACCCACACATGCAGCACTGCCAGTGCACCACCCACAAAGCCAGCATTGCCAGTGCTCCCCCTACAGCCAGCACTGCCTGTGATCCCCACAGCCAGCACTGCCACTGCTTCCCAACAACCAGCACTCCCACAGATCCTCCCCAAAACCAGCATTGTCAGTGCTCCCCATAAAGCCAGCACTGTGAGTGCTCAGCCTCACATTGAGCACTGCCAGTGCTCCCCACACAGCCCGCACTGTCAGTGCTCCCCACGGCGAGCACTGCCAGTGCTTCCGCCCATACAGCCAGCACTGCCAGTGCTCCCCACACAGCCAGAACTTCCAATGCCCCCTTTCACTGCAAGCACTGCCAGTGCACCCCACCCACACAGCCAGCACTGGCAGTGCTCCCCAAAACAGCCAGCACTGCCAGTGCTCCCCCACAGCGAGCACTGCCAGTGCTCCCCACAGCCAGCACAGCCACTGCTCCCCACAGCCAGTACTGCCAGTGGTCTACCACAACCAGCGCTGCCAGTGCGCCCCCCCCACAGCCAACACTGCCAGTGCTCCTGACAACCAGCACTTCAGTTCTCCCCCGCACTGCCAACACTGCCAGTGCTGCCACCCAAGTCCAGTACTGGCAGAGCTTCCCTCCACAGCCAGCACTGCCATTGTTCACTTCCACACAGCCAGCACTGCCAGTGCTCCCACAGCCAGCACAGCCAGTGTGCTTCCCCATTACCAGCACTGCCAGTGCTCACGCACACAGCCAGCATTGTCTGTGCTCCACCCACAGCCGCCACTGCCTGTGCACCCCCGACAGCCAGCACTGCAAGTGTTCCCCCCACAGACAGCATTGCCTGTGCGCCCCTCTATCACCAGCACTGCCAGTGCTACCACACACAGCCAGCATTGCCAGTGCTCCCACAGCCAGCAATGCCTGTGCATCCCCCACACATCCAGCACTGCCAGTGTTCCCCTCCGCACAGCCAGCACTTCCAGTGCTCCCACCAGAGCCAGCACTGCCTGTGCTTCCCACCATCAAGTCCAGGACTGGCAGTGCTCCCCTACACAGCAAGCACTGCCAGTGCTCCCCACAGCCAGCATTGCCAGTGCACCCCGCACAGTCAGTGCACCATCTCCAAAGCCAGCACTGCCAGTACTCCCCACACACATACTGCACTGCCAGTGCTCCTCCCACACAGATAGCACTGCCAGTGCTCCACTACAAGGTCAGCATTGGCAGTGCTCTCCGCCACAGCTAGCACTACCAGTGCGCACCCCACAGCCAGAACTGCCAGTGCTCCACCCAAAGCCAGCGCTCCCTACCTCACAGCCAGGACTGCCAGTGCCCCCCCCACTCACGGCCAGCACTGCCAGTGCCCCTCACCACAGACAGCACTGCCAGTGCTCCCACCCAAGGCCTTCACGTTCAGTGCTCCCCTACACAGCTAGCACTGCCAGTGCTCCCACAGCCAGCATTGCCTGCGCTCCACTCCACAGCCAGCACTGCCAGTGCTCCCGCCCCACACCCCCACAGCCAACACTGCCAGTGCTCCCCATAGCCAGCATTCCCTTTGCACCCCCACAGCGTTCAATGCCAGTGCTCCCGCCGCCAGCACAGCCAGTGCTCCCCCAAAGCCAGTGCTGCCAGTGGTCCCCCACAAACAGCACTGCCAGTGCTCCCCCTCTCAGCCAGCACTGCCAGTGCGCCCCCCCCCTCAGCCAGCACTGCCAGTGCTCCCTACAACCAGCGCTTCAGTGCTCCTCCCCAACTGCCAGCACTGCCAGTGCTGCCACCCACGTCCAGTGCTGGTTAGCTTCCGTCCAAAGCCCCACTGCCATTGCTCCCACAGCCAGTACTGCCAGTGCGCTTCCACATTACCAGCACTGCCATTGCTCACGCACACAGCCAGCATTGTCAGTGCTCCACCCACAGCCAGGACTGCCTGTGCACCCCCCCCCCACACACAGCCAGCACTGCCAGTGTTCCCCCCACAGCCAGCACCGCCTGTGTTTCCCCCACAGCCAGCATTGCCAGTGTGCCCCTCTATAACCAGAACTGCCAGTGCTCCCACACCGAGCCAGCATTGCCAGTGCACCCCACAGCCAGCACTGCCTGTGCACCCCCCACACAGCCAGCATTGACAGTGTTCCCTCTCAAAGGCAGCACTGCCAGTTATCCCCCACATCCAACACTGTCAGTGCGCTCCCACAACCAGCAATGCCAGTGCTCCCCTCCACACAGCCAGCACTTCCAGTGCTCCCACCACAGCCAACACTGCCTGTGCGTCCCACCTCAAGGTCAGGACTGGCAGTGCTCCCCTGGACAGCTAGCACTGCCAGTGCTCCCCACAACCAGCACTGACAGTGCCCTGTCACCGCACCCCCCCCACCCCACAGCCAGCACTGCCGGTGCTCCCCCACACAGCCGGTACTTCCAGTGCTCCTCCACACAGCCAGCACTGTCAGTGCTCGCCATACAGCCAGCACTGCCAGTGCCCTACCCTCTTACCCCCCCCCCCAAACCAGGCAGCGGCTGCAGCTGCTGATTGGCTGTGATGCTGTCAGTCAGGCTCTGGAGCTGCTGATTGGCTGAGAGGCTGTCAGTCAGGCGCTGGAGTGCTGATTGGCTGAGAGGCTGTCAGTCAGTGGCTGGAGCTGCTGGTTGGTTAATGCGCTGTGAGTCAAAGTCTGGAGCTCCTGATTGGTTGAGAAGCTGTCGGTCAGGCGCTGGTGCTCATGATTGGCTGAGAGGCTGTGAGTCTGCGGCTGAAGCTTCTGATTATCTGAGAGGCTGTCAGTCAGGCGCTGGAGCTCCTGATTGGCTGAGATCTGTGAGTCAGCGGCTGGAGCTCATGATTGGCTGAGAGGTTGTCAGTCAGCGGGTGGAACTCCTGATTGGCTGAGAGGCTATCAGTCAACGGCTGTAGCTCCTGATTGGCTGAACGGCTGTCAGTTTTATTTTCTCATTGATTTAATAATTGATGTAACCGGATATTTCACCGCGATCTTGATCTGCTCCCTGAACCTGGACTGAGTGACCACATAAATAAATGTGTTTGTGCAGCAATTTAAATCCCGCAGCATATATCCGACTTCTTGTAAATTATATTGAGGAAGTGTGAGGTAATATAATCTACTTAAATCCAAATAGAAAAATTTAATAACGGCAACGGTCCAGAGGAGGATGAGTGTTCCGGAGATGCTGAAGAGTAAAATCATTGCCTTCCTTCTGCTCTCCATCTCTGGGTCGGTGCGATTGTCTCCCTGACTCTGAGCCCTCAGTGTCTTCCGGACCCGACTGCTGAGTAAAATGTGTCTGACTGTCAGAGTGTTGATCAACAGGATTGAGAAGAACGGCATCAATGGGGTTAAAACCTGAGAAAACCAGTTATATCCAACCCATTCTGGGTCAGTGAGATAGCTCCTCTTTATGACACAGAACCACTGGACATTGTCGATTATCTTCCTAGGTTCATATACAAAGTCCTGGAGGATGTTTTTCACACAGAGCAGGAGGCAGCTTGTGGACAGAACCACAGCCGCAGTTTTCCCGGTGCAATATTTGGTTTTCAGTTTCTGGCAGCGAATGGCCACAAATCGATCAAAGGAGAAAGTGAGGGTGAACCAGACAGAACAGTCAGTGGCTGCAAAGAGCAGGACAGAGTGAACACTACACACAGGGGTGAGATCCAGGAAATTCCGGGGGAAATAATAACCATTGATCTTGTTCAGTATGGGTTTAGTGATAATAAAAAGCAGATCTGCCGTTGTCATGGCCACCAGGTAGCGAGTGGTGCAGGTAGAGAGGCCACACTTCCGCCGACACAGAATCACAATTCCCAGTACATTAACTGTCAGAGAGAGAAAGGAGAGACGCGGGAAATAACTGGGTAATGAATCTCTCTGTCTGAACCAGGACATAATTCAGCATCAATATAATGGACAGTGGGTGGGTGGGGGTGTTGGGAGAGGAGTGGGATCAGAGATTAACATTGCAGAGAGGGAAGTAGGAAATGTAACTCCAGTGTTAAAGGTGGGGAATGGGGGCAAAGTGTGAATTGCCGCCCTGTCAGTTTGATGACAGTGGTAGGAAAATATTAATAATTCAGAGACCTTTGGGAGAGGTTACATTTCTCATTTAGTCTGATTTACAGGATTCACTCAGGACGGCCAGGTTTCCCAAACCGGATACAAACATACCAGAGATTGTCATCCCAGCTCAATTATTGGACCACACCCCGGATTGGACCGTTCCCTGGACTGGATTTCTGATGAGGTTGGACACCACTCCTGGTTTATTTGAATACTCGACGATCAATGGAAAAAATAAAACAAACGCAGGACCTTCCCAATTCATAACCTTGGGAGGAATAGAAATATAGAATGTACAGTGCAAAAGGAGGCCATTCGGCCCATCGAGTCTGCACCGGCCCTTGGAAAGAGAAAACCAGTTCAGTCCACCCCATCCCCATAACCCAGTCACCCCATCTAAATTGTTTGGAAACTAAACACAATTTATCTTGGCAATCCACCTAACCTACTCATCTTTGGTCTGTGGGAGGAAACCGGAGCACCCGGAGGAATTCCACGGGGAGAAAGTGCAGACTCCGCATAGACAGTGACCCAAGCCGGGAATCGAACCTGGGACCCTGGAGCTGTGAATCAACTGTGCTAACCACTGTGCTACCGTGCAGCCCATCCTGTCCAGAATAGGGTCGGTCCAGTCTCCAGAACATTCCAAGAACACACCCCTCCCAGGTTTAGTCATTCATAAAGCACCCGCTCCCAGGAATCCCCATTGCCATTTCTCGAACTTCCCAACATCACTGTACCCACGAATCCATCCTCTCCCTGTTTGAAAACAATCCCTGCCAAGTTTTTCTCAGGAATATTCCCGCTCCTGCATTGGACATTCCCCAGGGTTCACTTGGCCGGAATAGACTCTCTCCAGATTCGGACTCATTGCATTCGACAGAAAAGTAGGAAAATTCCAAAACAAGAGCGGAAAGATGGAGGACAAAGTTCCCAGACTAAAGTTGTTGAAATTAAAGTTACGTCCTGCGGGATGTAACATCCTAATTGGACGATGAGCTGTTGCTCCTCCAGCTTGCGTTGGGCTTCACTGCATTCTTGCAGCAGGCCAAGGACAGACATGTGGGCCTGAGAGCAAGATGCTGAGTTAACATGGCCACAACAGGAAGGCTGGGGCCATGCTGTGGGCTGAGTGAAGGTGTTCCACAAAGCAGTCTCCCAGTCTGTGTTTAGTCTCCCCAATGAAGAGGAGACGGTATTGGCAGCAGCGAATACAGTAGAACAAATTGAAGGCACAGAAGTGAAACGCTGTTTCCCCAGAAAGGAGAGTTTGCTGCTGAGAACCATGAGACGGGAGGAGGTAAAGGGACAGTTGTTGCACCGTCTCTGATTGCAGGAGAAGGTGCTGGGGGAAGGGAAAGGGGTGTGGGGTGTGAGGGGGAAGTGGACATGGGGAGGGAGCGGTACCTGAGGAATGCAGAAATTGTGGGGAGTGGTTGGAAAGAGGTGAAGATGTGTTTGCTGGTGACATCATGCTGCAGTTGGCAGAAATGGAGGAGGATTTTCCTTTCAATGGGAAGGCTGATGGTGTGGAAAGTGAGGAGTGGGAGACACTATCATGTTTCCGGGAGGGAGGGGGATGTGTGAGGACAGAGGTGTGAGAAGTGAATTGAACACGATTGAGAGCCCTGTTAACAAAGGAAGGTGGTGGGGACAGCCAGGTTAAGGAAAAGACAGACATGCCAGACGGGCTATTTTCAAATATTTCATCAACATAACAGAGGCGATGGAGGCGGAGAAAGTGGGAGAATGAGATGCAGTCTGCACAGGAAGCAGGGAATGAGGATCTATACAATACCCTCGTGTTGGGGAACGGAGGAGCAGAGGGATTGGACATCCATTGTGAAGATTAGGCGGTTAGGCCCAGGGAAATGGACCTTCTTTATATGACATACGGCACCAGCGGAATCAGGAATCATAGGATCCCCACAGTGCAGAAGGAGGTCATGCGGCCCATTAAGTCTGTACCAAACCTCTGAAAGAGTAACTCAACCAAGCTCACTCCCCCGCCTAACTCATTAACCCCTGAATCTAACCTACACGTCTTTTTGGACACTACGGAGTAATTTAGCATGACCAATCCACCTAACCTGGACTGTGGAAGGTAACCGGAGCACCCGGAGGAAACCTACGCAGACACGGCGAAAAGGTGTAGTCTCCACACAGACAGTCACCCAAGGCAGGAATTGATCCGGGGACTGTGCTGCTGTGAGGCAACAGTGCAAACCACTGTGTCACTGTGCCATCAATGTCGTTGGGAAGGGGCAGGACAGGGTAAAGCGGATGGAATCAAGATAGGAAGAAATTATCTTGGTGGGGCAGCTTAGATCATCAGGCCAGGGTTGGATATTAGAGAGAGGATTGGAGCAAGTTTAGAGTGAGTCAGTATAGAGTAGGTGGGAGGCAGAGAGAAATTGAGACGGCCGATGTCGCACTGAGAGATCTCAATGAGAAGATCAAGAGCTGATAGGAGGCCAGAGGGTGGGGTCCAGGGAGAGGGAGATTACTGGAGTCGGATGGATTTCAACAACAAATGTTCATAAAATAGACAGTGAGAAACAGCAGAGACAATATTATCTATTCTCTGATCATCATCAGAATAATTACCAAACAATTGAAAAGCAGAAGTCGGCATCTAGTATACTTGAATTTAGAACAGAATATAATATAATCTTCCAGTCACAATGTCAACAGTTGGAAAAATTGAATTAGAAGCAAGAGTTAAAAGAAATCCAGTAACACAGATCATATTAAATAGTCGGCACATATTCCAAAGTCAACATTATTCCTGACACATTTTATCCAATTATTTCAATAACTACCAGAAATAATAGATCTGAGTAGTATGATGGATGTTAAACAATTTGATTGTCTCAAGGCCGACAGTAAGATACGACATAACAGACTGATGGGTAATCTCAGAGCCAGTGGAGTTAGGGGACACAGCAGCAGAATGGACACATGCTGGCGACACACACAGAAAACAGGGAGAGGAGTTAAAGGGATTTAGGCTGATTGGTGGAATGTGGGAAGTGGTGTTCCACAAGGATCAGCACTGGGATCACTCTCCTTCACCATTCCCATCAACAGTATGGGATCGGGAAGCAGAATGATAATGACACAATTTACAGACAAAATCACATTGAGAATTATAGTGAATACAGAGGAAGAATACAAGTAATTATAGGCACACATCATCATTAATTATGAAATTGCAAAGTGGGAATTTCAATGGGAAATTAATGTTCCGACTGATCAGTGTCCGCTGCTGCATTTTGATCAGAACAATAAGTCCCCAAATCACTCCTTGGAAAACAAGTGTGTGAATGGACTGGAGGGGTTTCTGGGTTCAGGAGAATAGATTCACAAATCGTGTGAAGCAAAAACACAGTTTATAAACACCCATAAAAATTGAACAAACATGTGATTTATTTTAGGAGGAATAGAAATGAGAAAATATCACAAAACCTATTGGAATGGTGCACTGCTGTGGGTTTTATGAAATATTAGAGTGTGGGTGATATCTGTTCCTGTTGGAGTAGATCAGTAGAAAACAGAGATAGAGAAATGTCACTTCACACGATAAATATCAAACATCTTCAAGACACAGCCAAACTCTTCCTGTTTTCAACCTATTCCAAAGTTAAAACACACAGAGAGAACTCCACAGAATGGAGCGACCACTCCCCAATAAAATACATCATTTCAAAATAGAATCAACTAATTTCAGTCCAGTTACTGACCCACACACAATACAATTCCACACGGACAGATAGTCCCAGTAATAGATAGATAATTGGATCAGATATTCCACTCTGGTGAGGGACCGACACTCAGTACAATTCTACACTGGCAGATACTTCCAGTAATCCTTGTTCACCGCTGCCTGATATTCCACTCTGGTGAGAGACCCACATTTAGTACAGTTCTACACTGACAGATACTTCCAGTAATCCTTGTTCACTGCTGTCAGATATTCCACGTTGGATAGTGACCCACAGTCAGTACAATTCTACACTGACAGATACCCACACTCAGTGTGATTTAATTGTTTCTCCTCCTAAACCTCCCTTCAGAGAGATTGCCTTTTCTGAAATGCAATCTAACATTATACAAGATTCCACTCAACATGATAACTTCACCGGACAGAGATCCAGTGAGTTACAAACAGAGGTTTATTGTGAGTTGATGAAGGGATTCAAATCATTGACATGCTTAAAGACATTTGACAATGATATCGTTGACCAGGTGTCTGTATAACAGTGAGCACGAGATCAAGATCAGGTATTTTCAGTCCCAGTTTAAAATCAGAGAGCCGCTCACACACAGTTTTACACAACTTCAATGGTGACTGTCACTTACCAGGAACACCAACAATAGCCAGAATTGGGTAGAATACTTTCTCAACCATGTCAATTGAACGATGCATTTTCACTGTGAAGTGATCTGTCCCTTCCTGCGATTGGAAATCTCTCTGTCTGTAACTCTGAGGTTATATATTCTCCAAGCTTTTAATTAATACCCTGTGGAACCACCTCAGGGATATTGAGGTTGTGACATCGTATAACTTATTTTTCGAAGATGTGAACAAACAGATTACGATATTGTGTTCAGCGAAAGCAAATATTATTTTTGTGAGTGAATGACCTCTTTCCAAAGACTGGACTGCGTTAATCACATTGTTCAACAAACATTAACAGAAAGGATGCTGTCCACTCAGACACCATCTGTCCCATCTCTCAATCTCACATTGTTTCAGTGATATCCCTCACTTCACTGTAACCATTCAGTGATTCAGTTCCAGTTGTCAGTGTATTTCACTGGGTGGTTCCATTGCATTCTGGGATGTAGCTGCCTCTGTAACTGTGACCATTCAGTGATTCAGATCAGGGCGTGTGTTTCTCTGGGTGGTTCCACTGCACTCTGGGGTGTAGCTGTCTCTAACTGTGACCATTCCGTTACTTAATTTCAGTAGGTTCTGTTTGAGCATAAGTAGCAAATTTCAATGTCTCCAAAATCTGGAACAATTTTAAAGCGCAAAGTATGTGATCCCATATTTAAATCTGATTCAGCCCCTCAAACTAAGAAAACATTTAGAATCATTGGAACCTCTGCAAACTCAGAGGCTGCAGCAACAAACTCATCACCTCAGAGAGCAGCATTAAAACAGATTCAGCTGTGAAAGCTAATACCCCGTCTCTAACTGATACCGGCCGTCCATCTGATACTCACACTTCAACTGGGGGAGGGGCAGGGTGAGATGTGGAGGAAGAGAGAAGAGAGATGTGATGATAGAAAACAGGATGAGAGAGAAAGAGGGTGGGAGGAGACAGAATGGGAGAGAAAGAGGGTGGGAGAAATAAAGGATAAAACGAGAGAAGGAAGTAGATTGTCTGAGAGAAAGGGAAGCAGAGAGTGGAGACCGAGCGGGTGAGTGGATGGGGGAGGCAGATTGGGTGAGAAGGATGGTGTCTAAAATACTAACATAATCTTAGACATAAGTGAAGGCGAGAGCGACTGAGTGACTGAGGGAGTGGGAGAGGGAAAGATTGTGAGGGAAAGTGTGAGGGGGGGGAAGAGTGTGATAGAAAGTGGGAGAGGGGGAAAAGTGTGAGAGAAAGTGTGAAAGGGAAAGTGTGTGAGAAAAAGCGTCAGTGAGGAAAAGCGTGTGAGAGAAAATGTCAGTGAGGGAGTTTTGTGAGAGGGAGGGAGGCATGGAGGGAGAGTGATATAGGGTTGGAGAGAGTGTGAGAGAGAGAGACAGTGTAAGAGAAAGTGTCTAAAGGAGGTGTGAGAGAGGGAGGGATTGGGAGAGAGGAAGAGAGTGGGAGATAGGGAGAGAGTGTGAGAGAGGGAGAGAGTGTGAGAGAGGGAGAGAGTGTGAGAGAGGGAGAGAGTGTGAGAGAGGGATAGTGTGAGAGAGTGAAGGTGAGGGCGGGTGAGAGTGCAAGGGAGAGATAGCGTGCGAGGGAGTGTTCTTGGAGATATGGGGAACTGGGTATCATGTGGGAAACACAATCCGGATTAATACATTTGCTGATTAAACAAACGTGTTCCTAAATTATAAACTCAGATCCTGGATAAAGTAAATGTCCTTCATGCAGTATTGCACCATTTAAGTTGTGAATAACTGACAGAGTGTGACAGGTCAGTTATTGTGCAGAGCTGGAATAGAACTTGTCTTTCCCCAGTGAGAGGCCAGAAAGCAAACACGTGGCACAGCCGCTTTTAAAAATAATTGTAAAGCAACCTGAAAAAAGATAGACCTCCCTCTAATTATTAAATGTGCGTCTGCTTTTATTGGGAGCAACACAGATGTTTTCAATATTAACAGCACAGACAGCGCCCAGGGTCAGACAGATTGGAACTTACAATGAAGTTGATGCTGTGAAGTAAGCAGTGAGCTAAAGCGGACGCTGGGTTCACACATGGACACAGTGAATAGAAAGGATTACAGTGAGAATACTCGCGGTGGTGGGGAACTTGGAGGGAACCTGCAGGTGTTGGTCCCATCATCTCACAGCCAGACCACATCCAAAGCCTTAAAAGTGCGTGAAGTCCCGAAGGAGGACATTGATTCCGTTTGACCTCAGCGTCCTTTCCCTGTAGACATACATTTGATTTCTGTCACTCCTACCATTCCCTGTGAAACCACTGTTGTATCTGCCGGCACCAGTGTCCCAGGCCGTGCAGACCAGATCAGAACCACTCGCTGTGTGAATCGTTTAGAAGCAGTTTTCCCTTCGGGTCCTACAGTGATCCACTGTAACTAAAGATATACTACCAGGACCACTGTAAAAAATGAAATATCACCCAGGGCCCACTGTAACTAAAGATACACTACCCAAGGACCACTGTAAAAAAATGGTATACCACACAGGGACCACTGTAAATAAAGATATACTACTAAGGGACCACTGTAAAAAGTGATATACTACCCAGGGACCACAGTAAATGATGAAATACTATCCAGCGACCACTGAAAATAAAAATATGCTACCGGACGACAGCTGTAAATAATAATATACGAACCAGGGTCCACTGTAAATATGAAATTCCTCACTGGGACCGTTGTAAATAATGATATATTACCCAGGGGCCACTATAATTAATGACATACTGCACAGGATCCACTGTACATAGGGAGTGAGTGCAGCTGAACACGTGGCTGCAGTAATGGTTTAGGAGGGAGGGCTTCAGGTATTTGGATAATTTGAGCTCATTCTGGGGAAGGTGGGACCTTTACAAGCAGGACGGGTTGCATCTGAACTAGAGGGGCACCAATATTCTGGGAGGGAGGCTTTCTAGTACTCTTCGGGAGGGTTTAAACTAATTTGGCAGGGGAATGGGAACCGGATTTGTAGTCCAGCAACTAAGGTAGCCGATATTCAGGACGCCAAAGTGTGTAATGAGGCAGTGGGGAAGGGAACACTGACAAAGGAGTGTACTTGCAGGCACGGAGATGGGTTGAAGTGTGTATACTTCAACGCAAGAAGCACCAGGAATATGGTGGGTGAACTTAAGGCATGGATCGGTACTTGGGACTACGATGTGGTGGCCATCAGGGAAACTTGGATAGAAGAGGGGCAGAAATGGTTGTTGGAGGTCCCTGGTTACAGATGTTTCAATAAGATTAGGGAGGGTGGTAAAAGAGGTGGGGGTGGTATTGTTAATTAGAGATAGCATAACAGCTGGAGAAAGGCAGTTCGAGGAGTATAAGCCTACTGAGATAGTATAGGTTGAAGTCAGAAATAGGAAAGGAGCAGTCACCTTGTTAGGAGTTTTCTATAGGCCCCCCAATAGTAGCAGAAATGTGGAGAAACAGATTGGGAAACAGATTTTGGAAAGGTGCAGAAGTCACAGGGTAGTAGTCATGGGTGACTTTAACTTCCGAAATATTGAGTGGAAACTCTTTAGATCAAATAGTTTGGATGGGGTGGTGTTTGTGCAGTGTGTCCAGGAAGCTTTTCTAACACAGTATGTAGATTGTCCGACCAGAGGAGGGGCAATATTGGATTTAGTACTTGGTAATGAACCAGGGCAAGTGACAGATTTGTTAGTGGGGGAGCATTTTGGAGATAGTGACCACAATTCTGTGAGTTTCACTTTAGTAATGGAGAGGGAGAGGTGCGTGCAGCAGGGCAAGTTTTACAATTGGGGGGAAGGGTAAATACGATGTTGTCAGACAAGAATTGAAGTGCCTAAGTTGGGAACATAGGCTGTCAGGGAAGGACATAAGTGAAATGTGGAACTTGTTCAAGGAACAGGTACTACGTGTCCATGATATCTATGTCCCTGTCAGGCAGGGAAGAGATGGTGGAGTAAGGGAACCATGGTTGACAAGAGAGGTTGAATGTCTTGTTAAGAGGAAAAAGGTGACTTATGTAAGGCTGAGGAAACAAGGTTCAGACAGGGCATTGGAGGGATACAAGATAGCCAGGAGGGAACTGAAGAAAGGGATTAGGAGAGCTAAGAGAGGGCATGAACAATCTTTGGCGGGAAGGATCAAGGGAAACCCCAAGGCCTTTTACACATATGTGAGAAATATGAGAATGACTAGAGCGAGGGTAGGTCCGATCAAGGACAGTAGCGGGAGATTGTGTATTGAGTCTGAAGTGATAGGAGAGGTCTTGAACGAGTAATTTTCTTCTGTATTTACAAATGAGAGGCGCCATATTGTTGGAGAGGACATTGTGAAACAAATTGGTAAGCTCGAGGAAATGCTTGTTAGGAAGGAAGATGTGTAGGGCATTTTGAAAAACTTGAGGATAGACAAGTCCCCCTGGCCTGACGGGATATATCCAAGGATTCTATGGGAAGCAAGAGATGGAATTGCAGAGCAGTTAGCAATGAACTTTTCGTCCTCACTGTCAACAGTGGTGGTACCAGGGGATTGAAAAGTGGCGAATGTCGCGCCCCTGTTCAAAAAGGGGACTAGGGATAACCCTGGGAATTACAGGCCAGTTAGTCTTATTCGGTGGTAGGCAAAGTAATGGAAAGGGTACTGAAGGATAGGATTTCTGAGTATCTGGAAAGACACTGCTTGATTAGGGATAGTCAACACGGATTTGTGAGGGGTAGGTTTTGCCTTACAAGTCTTATTGAATGCTTTGAGGAGGTGACCAAGCATGTGGATGAAGGTAAAACAGTGGATGTAGTGTACATGGATTTTGGTAAGGCATTTAATAAGTTTCCCCATGGCAGACTTCTGCAGAAAGTAAGGAGGCATGGGACAGTGGGAAATTTGGCCAGTTGGATAGCGAACTGGCTAACCGATAGAAGTCATAGAGTGGTGGTGGATGGGAAATATTCAGCCTGGATCCCAGTTACCAGTAGCATACCGCACGGATCAGCTCTGGGTCCTCTGCTGTTTGTGATTTTCATTAATGAATTGGATGAGTGAGTTGAAGGGTGGGTTAGTACATTTGCAGACGATACGAAGATTGGTGGAGTTGTGGAGAGGAGGGAGGTCTGTTGTCGGCTGCAAAGAGACATAGATAGGATGCAGAGCTGGGCTGAGAAGTGGCAGATGGAGTTTAACACTGAAAAGTGTGAGGTTGTCCATTTTGGAAGGACAAATATGAATGCGGAATACAGGGTTAACGATAGAGTTCTTGGCAATGTGGAGGAGCAGAGAGATCTTGGGGTCTATGTGCATACATCTTTGAAAGTTGCCACGCAAGTGGATAGAGCTGTGAAGAAGTCCTATGGTGTGCTCGCGTTCATTAACAGAGGGATTGAACTTAAGAGCCATGAGGTGATGATGCATCTGTACAAAACTTTGGTAAGGCCACATTTGGAGTACTGTGTACAGTTCTGGTCGCCTCATTTTAGGAAGGATGTGGAAGCTTTGGAAAAGGTGCAAAGGAGATTTACCAGGATGTTGCCTGGAATGGAGAGTAGGTCTTACGAGGAAAGGTTGAGGGTGCTAGACCTTTTCTCATTAAAATGGAGAAGGATGAGGGGCGACATGACAGAGGTTTGTCAGATGATAAGGGGAATAGATAGAGTAGACAGTCAGAGACTTTTTACCCGGGTGGAACAAACCATTACAAGGGGACATAAATTTAAGGTGAATGGTGGAAGATATAGGAGGGATGTCAGAGGTAGGTTCTTTACCCACAGAGTAGTGGGGGCATGGCATGCACTGCCTGTGGAAGTAGTTGAGTTTGGAAACATTCGGGACCTTCATGCAGCTATTGGATAGGTCCATGGATTACGGTAAAATTAAATAGTGTAGATTTATTTGTTTTCCAGGGCAGCACGGTAGCATTGTGGCTAGCACAATTGCTTCACAGCTCCAGGGTCCCAGGTTCGATTCCGGCTTGGGTCACTGTCTGTGCGGAGTCTGCACATCCTCCCCGTGTCTGCGTGGGTTTCCTCCGGGTGCTGCCGTTTCATCCCACAGTCCAATGATGTGCAGGTTAGATGGATTGGCCATGATAAATTGTCCTTAGTGTCCAAAATTTCCCCTGGTGTTGGGTGGAGGTGTTGAGTTTGGGTAGGGTGCTCTTTACAAGAGCCGGTGCAGACAAAAAGGGCCGAATGGCCTCCTTCTGCACTGTAAATTCAATGATAATCTATGATTAATCTGGGACAAAGGTTCGGCACACCACCGTGGGCCGAAGGGCCTGTTCTGTGCTGTATTTTCTATGTTCCATGAAAACAGAGTCTTTGTAAACAGTGCCCTACAGTAAACAATGTTTCTGTAAATCGTACACTGCTGTAAACAGTGACTATGTAAACAGTGCCCTACACTAAACAGACATCCGAACAGGGCGCTACAGTAACCAATGTTTTTGTAAACCGTACACTACTGCAAACAATCTTTGTACATGTGCCCTGCAGTTAATATAGTCTATTTAAACAGTGTCCTGCATTAAACAGTATACTTAAACCGGACATTTCTGCAAACGGAGGCTATGGAAACAGTGCCGTACAGTGAACAGTCTTATTGTAAACCGTGCACTGCTGTAAATAGTCTCTGTAGACAGTTCCCTACAGTTATCAGTGTTTATGTAAATCGTACACTACTGTAAACAGAGTCTATGTAAATATAGCAAGACAGTAAACAGTGTTTATATAAACGGTATACACTGGAAACCGACTATATAAACAGTGCCCTGCTGTAAACAGGCTATATAAACAGTGCCGGATAGTTAACAGTCTTTATGTAAACCATACACTGCTGTAAATAGTTTACGTAAGCAGTGCCCTGCAGTAAACAGTGTTAATGTAAACCGCACACTTTTGCAAGCAGTCTATGTAAACAGTGTCTAAAGTAAACAGAGTCAATTTAAGCAGTGCCCTACAATAAACAATATTTAAACCGGACATTGCTGTAAGCAGAGTCTATGTGAACTGGACCTGCAGTAAACAGTGTTTATGTGAACCGTGCATTGTTGTAAACATAGTCTATGTAAACAGCGCACTACAGTAAACAGTGTGTATGTAAACCGTACACTGCTGTAAAGTCGACGTAAACAGTGCCCTACAGTAACCAGTGTTTATATAAACCGTACACTGCTCTAAATAGTATATGCAAACAGTGCGTACTGTAAACAGTGTTTATGTGAACCGCACCCTGCTGTTAAAAGAGTCTGTGTAAACAGTGCCAGACAAGATTGCTGACCATGCAGCTATACTGGGTAGGATCTCGAACAGCGATGAGTCAGAATACTGGACGCAGATAGAGAACCCAGTGGTGTGGTTTAACGACAATAATCCCACCCTCAATATCAGCAAAACTGAAGAGCTGGTCATTGACTTCAGGAAGTGAAGTGTTTTATACACCCCTCTCTGCATCAACGAAGCCGTGGTGGAGATGGTTTACAGCTTCAAATTATTAGGTGTGCACATACAGATCATATGTCCTTGGTCGACGCTAAGACCAAGAAAGCACTGCAGCGCCTATACGTCCTCAGGAAACTAAGAAAATTCGGCATGTCCAAACTAACTCTTACCGATTTTAGTAGATGCACCATAGAAAGCCTCCTATCTAGCTGCATCACAGCCTGGTATATCACCTACTAGGCCTAAGAACGTAATAAACTATAAACAGTCGTGAACACATCCAGTCCATCACACGAACCCGCCTCCCGTCCATTTACTCTGTCTACACCTACCGCTGCCTTGGGAAAGCGGGCAGCAGAATCAGATACCCCTAACATCCGGTCTACTCACTCTTCCAACCTCTTCCATCGGGCAGGAGGTACAAAAGTCTGAGAACACGCACGAACAGATTCAAAAACAGCTTCTTCCCCGCTGTTACCAGGCTCCTAAACGAACCTCTTATGGACTGGTCTGATCTATTCGCACGCTTCACTGCTGCGTAGTACTACACCTGTATGCTTCACCCGATGCCAGTGTCTATGTGTTTACATGGTGTAGTTTATGTTTACCCTATGTATTTTCTTTTCATTTCCGGAATAATCTGTCTGAACTGTACGCAGAACAATGCTTGTCACTATACCCCGGGACACGTGATAATAAACCATTCCAATCCAATCCAGCTCTGCCCAATAACCAAAACCCGGTGATCCAGGATGTGCGCGACAGCTGCAGTCATGCATAAAGAAAAATCTTAGGTTGAAAGACAACAATGATTTTATGACCAGAGATGCAATTAGGCATTGTAAAAGCTTGGGCAAATGCAATTTTGTTTGGATTAAGGAGATTTCCAGAGGAGTTACTCATCACGCTTTGTCAATTGTTCACCACTTAAATGGAGGAAATGTGCATTAAGAATACTTTCTTTATGGATTATCGCATTTTTGAATTGAAGAAGAGGATGTTTACTCAAGCAAATTAATGAATCCATTTTGTGTTTTTCACGTGACACACTGTACCCCATATCTGCAAGAACACTCAAGACGTTCTGCACCATCCAGGACCAAGCATCCCGCTTGATTGCACCCACTTCCAGAAGCACTGACTCCCTCCACCGCGGACGCACAGTGGCAGCGCTGCACACCATCCCAAAATGCACTGCGGTAACTCATCAAAGTTCCTGAGCCAGCACCTTCCAAGTCCACAACCACTATCCTGTGGAAGGACAACAAAAGGCCGGAGGTGGAGGTTTTCCCTCAAGTCACACACAACTCCCGCTTGGAATCATAGAATCGTTCCTTCACGGCACCGGGAAGAATTCCTGAAACTCCCTCCCTAAAAGTACTGTGGGTGCACCTGCACCTCATGGATTGCAGCGGTTCAAGAAGGCAGCTCACCACCTCCTTGTCGAGAAGAACTAGATATGGGAATTAAATACTGCCCGAACCAGCAACTCACAAATCCCACAACAGTGATCCCTTTAATGTGTTGAATTTCTGGGAGCTGGTTTAGCACAGTGGGTTTAGCAGCTGGCTTCTAATGCACAACAATGTCAGCGGCGCGGCTTCAATTCCGGAACCGGCCTCCCCGAACAGGTGCCGGAATGTGACAACTAGGCGTTTTTCACAGTAACTTCATTGACGCCCACTATTATTATATTAATATTGCTATTATTATTATGAACTGTTCTCAATCCTTCCGGTGGAGTGCATCATGTTACTTCTGCTTCGGAGGAACCTGGGTCTAAGGTATTTCTAACAACAGGACTCCTGGAACACAGAAACAAAGTAAATGATGCAGTAAAGTGGAAGGGTGTGGGGTGCAATCTAACCTGGCTTCAAACGCTCTCCCCCTTTCTCTCTTTAACACTCTCCATCGTTCTGTTTCTGTTTCTGTTTTCTTTCTCTTGGTATCGGGTGAAGATTTGATTTGCTGCCGTTCTCCTGAGCAGAATATTCTTCCACATCTTTTTCCAGTCAGACACATTCTGTGACTTTGTTGCTTTTTGTACCACTGCAAACACGAAGTGTACTTGGAATTTCACAACAGGATATTTGCTCCATCATTACTGTGTCTGTGCCCATCATTACTGTGATACAGACACATGGTTGGACACTGAATACAGGAGTTGGGACGTCTTGTTGAAGTTTTAAACGACATTAGTAAGGTCACACTTGGAATACGGTGTATAGTTCTGTTATAGAAACGACATTATTAAACTAGGAAAAGTGCAGAAAAGATTTACAAGGATGCTATCGGTACTTAATGGTTTGAGTTGTCAGGAAAGACTGGATCGAATGGCACATTTTCCCCGACGATCTTTGGAGGTTTAGGGGTGAACATATAGAGGTTTATAAAATAATGAAGGGCATAGATAAGGTACATAGACAACACTTTTCTCCCAGAGGTCAGGAGTCGACAACCAGAGGGAATAGGTTAAAGGTGAGACGGGAGAGATACAAAAGTGTAAAGACGGCAATTTTTCCACACGCCTTTTTCCAAGGCGTTGAGTGCCTGGAACGATCTGTAATTGGCAGTAATCGAGGCGGTTACAATTTTGCTTTTTAAAACCGTTTTGATAGTTCTATGGGTAAGCTGAGTACAGCGGGATATGGGTGAAATGAGGGCAATAGGGACAGGTTAAGTGGTACAAACTGAGCGACATTCGCAAGTTGAACCTGCGGGCCTGTTTCTATGCTGCACACCTGTCTGACTCTATCCCACCTTCCATCTCTGGAATGCAGCAGATTCGAGCACAACCTCTGTCTGTCCAAATCGGTTTGAAATGTTGCTGTGGGTGGCTCCATCCATTATTTTTATGGACAATGATCTTTAAGGGAATGAAAGGATCTGAGGAACAGGCAGGAAATGACATTCAGGCAGAAGTTCAGCTATGGTCATATTGAATGGTGGAAGAGGAGTCAGTGGCAGTGCAGTCTCACCATGTTGTCATTGGTTATCAGTTCCAGTTGTCATATTACTTGCTGATGAATATGGCTGAAAGATACGATTTCTAAGTTACATACAAGAGTTATTTCTATATTCATGGATACAGTTCATTTAGAGCTGCATTATGCGGAACTAACGTAATTTTAGATGTGTCGAATGGATCTCACATCTTCACCTTTTATATCCAATAACGCAGCCCCAGCGTATCCCAGCATCCCGAACGGTAAACTACTAACCGATTCCCACAGCCAGTGGTTCTGATCTGGTCTGCACGGCCTGGGATTTCGGTGGAGGCAGATACAACAGTGGTTTCAAAAGGGAATGGAATTGACAAGAATCAAATGCATCCCTCAGGGGAAAGGCGGTCGAATGAGATTGAATGATCTGCTAATTCATATTTCCGCTGAGGTCAAACGGACTGAATGTCCTCCATCGCGACGTCACGCAATTTTAAGTTGTTTGGTGTCGCCTGGCTGTGATATGGTATGGACCAACACCTGGGGTTTCCCCTCAATGTTACCCACCACGTGAGTATGATCACGGTAATGCGACCATAAGACCATAAGACATAGGAGCAGAATTAGGCCACTCGGCCCATCGAGTCTGCTCCGCCATTCAATCATGGTTGATATTTTTCTCATCCCTATTCTCCTGACTTCTCCCCATAACCACTGATCTCCTTATTAAACAAGAATCTATCTATCTCTGCCTTAAAGACACTCAGTGAATTGGCCCCGCAGCCTTCTGCGGCAAACAGATCCACAGATTCACCACCCTCTGGGTGAAAAGAATCCTCCTCATCTCTGTTTTAAAGGATCGTCCCTTCAGTCTGAGATGGTGTCCTCTGGTTCTAGTTTTTCCTACAAGTGGAAACGTCCTCTCCATGTCCACTCTATCCAGTCATCTCAGTATCTTGTACGTTTCAATGAGATCACCTTTCATCCTTCTAAACTCCACCGAGTACAGACCCAGAGTCCTCAAACGTTCCTCATACGACAAGTTCTTCATTCCAGGGATCATTCTTGTGAACCTCCTCTGGACCCTTTCCAAGGCCAGCACATCCTTCCTTAGATATGCCCCAATCTGCTCACAGTACTCGAAATGGGGCCTTATACAGCCTCAGAAGTACATCTCTGGTCTTATTCCAGCCCTGTTGACAGGAATGATAACATTGCATTTGCCTTCTTAACTGTTTTTCAAACTTTTTTTACAGGGACTCATTTATAGCAAACGACCAACCTTCGGGACCCACGCCGGCCGACCTTCGTGACCCAGGAAGGCAGTCATTCGTGACCCACCATTTTTGCATCCCTTTAATGCGACAGCTGAGCCTGCTTGGTCCTCACAATCTCACTCCTAGCAGGTTCACAGGGGGAGAGGGCTATGTACATATCGGGTGCAGGATTTAGCCGAGTCCTTTGTGCCGTCTTCATCTTAGTGAGGACGGAAAATCCAACCTCGTACACGTTGGTCGTTGTGAAGGGCAAAAGCAACAAAATGCTTGTTTTTCTCAGCTCCGGATACTCCTCGGTGACGATACTCCAAAATGTTGACAGTTTGATTGACATGTGCCGTGTTTTTAATGCGCTGTCAAAACTGAGGCGCAGAAGTTCAGTCAGCTTCATTTGGAGTCAGTCTATCCAGTCCATCTGCACTTTCCTTACTAATGCTGTTTTCTTTGATGTCCCGGTGCAGTGTGGGGGACATCTGGTGATTTTGACTTTGCATCGCAATTCCAAACTTTCAATGGGTTTTGGAAAGCTGCGATTTCTTCACAGAGCCGAAAGCAATCACCATCCTGCTCTTGCTATTTGAGGTTCAGTTCATTTAGAATTGAAAAGATGATAGTTAGCATCCAAATTTCATCAGCAATCGAAACAGCAGAGAGGACAATTTCTCCAGGAGGAAAGCGTGGAATTCGGACCTCAGTTCGTAAACTCTGAATATCTCCCGTGTTCAGTGATCATTACAGTAACACTTCAAGCGGATGATGTCAACCGTCATTGGTATTTACTGGTCACTATATCGATGCAATGGGCAGCACGGTAGCATAGTGGATAGCCCAATTGCTTCACAGCTCGAGGATCCCAGGTTCGATTCCAGCTTGGATCACTGTCTGTGCGGAGTCTGCACGTTCTCGCCGTGTGTGCGTGGGTATCCTCCGGGTGCTCCGGTTTCCTACCACAGTCCAAAGATGTGCAGGTTAGGTGGATTGGCCATGCTAAATTGCCCTCAGTGTCCAAAATTGCCCTTAGTGTTGGGTGGGGTTACTAGGTTATGGGGATAGGTTGGAGGCGTGGGCTTGGGTAGGGTGCTCTTTCCAAGAGCCGGTGCAGACTCGATGGACCGCATGGCCTCCTTCTTCACTGTAAATTGTATTGTATGTATGCTTTAATGTAGTCTAAATGGTCAGCAAAACATTTTCAGCCATTCTTCGAGGGCGACGATATGATGAATTCCCATGGATCTCATTATATCCCTTGCCAACCGTTCAGTGCAGTGCATGGTGAGACCATGAGGGATGCAGACTCTCTCCATATCACTTGAGTAATGTTAGGGATGCAAAAAAGATCAAGATAATAGCCTTGTTCATCATCAATGATCACCGCGCCTTCAGCCGGCGCCATCCGCGATCGCACTTTGACCCCCAGGTTCAGGTCCCAACACTCCGTGCCGCATGAGCACTGATGAACGCCGCAAAGGCTGGCCCCGTGACACTCCCGACACCCACCTGCGTGTCCCAACCGCCACATTGACAATGCCTGCTTTATATACATTGTATCCGTGCCTGAAGCCGGCGTCAGCTTTAGCTCACTGGCTAATTCACAGCGTCAACTTAATTGTAAGTTCAAACCTGTCTCACCATGGGCGCTGTCTGGAGTTCTTAATATTTCCAAAATATATGTTTTGCACCGATAGAAAGCAGACCCAGATTTCTAAATTAGAAGTAGATGTATTTTTTAGAGGTTGCACTACAATTATTTTTAAAAGCGGCTTGTGCCACGTGTTTACTTTCTGGTTCTCACTGAGGAAACGCAAGTTCGATTCTAGCTCTGCACAATAACTGACCTCTTTGATTTGATTTTTTAGTCTCACATTATTACTCTACAGTGAAAAGAATTGTTTCTTGCATGCTATACAGAGAAGGCATACTGTACATAGGGAAGGAAGGAGAGACTGCAGAATGTAATGTTACAGTTATAGCTCTGGTGTAGAGAAAAGATCAACTTAATACAAGGTAGGTCCATTTAAAAGTTTGATGGCAGCAGGGAAGAAGCTGTTCTTGAGCCGGTTGGCACGTTACCTCAAACTTTTGTATATTTATACTGACGGAAGAAGGTGGAAGATGGTATGTCCGCGGTGCGTGGGGTCCTTAATTATGCTGGCTGCATTTCCAAGGCAGCGGGAATTATAGACAGAGTCAATGGATGGGAGGCTGGTTTGCGTGATGGACTGGGCTACATTCACAACCTTTTGTAGCTTCCTGCGGTCTTGGGGAAAAGCAGGATCCATACCAAGCTGTGATACAACCAGGAAGAATGCATTTTTTGTGCATCTGTAAAAGTTGGTGAGAGTCGTAGCTGACATGCCAAATTTCCTTCGTCTTCTGAGAAAGTAGAGTCTTTGGTGAGCTTTCTTAACTATAGTGTCGGCATGAGGGGACCAGGACAGGTTGTTGGTGATCTGGGCACTTAAAAGATTGAAGCCTTTGTACTTAATTCCCATTGATGTAGACCGGGGCATGTTCTCCACTCCGCTTCCTGAAGTCGATGACAATCTCCTTGGTTTTGTTGACATTGAGGGAAAGATTATTGTCGTGCACCAGTTCACCATATTCTCTCTCACACTTTATCAATTATTCACAACTTAAATGGAGGAAAAGTGCATTAGCGAAATTTTCTTTATTGATTATCTGAGTTTATAATTTAGAAACAATATTATGTCGTGGGAGTGTGCCTTTAAGAAGGGTTTTTGTCTCATCACATGGCTTCAGTGATGTAATTTTGTGGGTGAAGCTGAGCTGTGGCTGTGTGTTGTTTTTACTTTCGCTTTCAATTTTGATTGTTGTGGACTCAGACAGAGAAAAGAGGTGTTTTGGTCTGTTTATCTATTTTCACTGTTAATACCTGACTCAGTAAAAAAAAACATTGATTATAGTTACCTGCTTTGCTAAATTAGAAAAATATAGTTTTCTCTCCGGAATGGTTTTAAACCTGCTGGTGAGAAGAAATTAAATTCTCAGCAAAAGTCAGTCTTATTCAGGTGAGAATGCAGAGTGCTGGGCCACGGCCTTGAAATGTGGTTTTTCGTTCATGGGATTTCGATTTGGATTTGGAACAGTTAAGGGGGAAGTCATTAAGTATTATACTTAGATTATTGTAGCTATATGGTGTGGGTATGTTTGTAATTGATAATAATTCTTGCTGTGTTTGTTTATTTACATATGTTAACTAAGGTCTTAGAATAAAGCTTGTGTTGATTAAAGTGTTTAGGAAGACTGTTGAATCACACCTGAAGGGGAGGCTCTTATGTTCATCCGAGCCAAATTCAACATAAAGGTTGTCGGTCAGTTGGACTTCATAACATTGTTTGGAGTTTCTTAACCCCGACCTATAACAATTATTTACTCAGGCAAATGTAATAATCTATTTTGTGTTTTGTACATGATACAGTATTCCACATATCACGAAAAGCACTCAAGTAGTTCGACACCATCCTGGACCAAGTATCCCGCTGATTGCTCCCTCTTCCAGAAACATTCAATCCCTGCACCACAAACGCACTGTAGCAGCCCTGTTTACCATCCCAAAATGCACTGCAGTAACTCACCAAGGTTCCTTAGACATCAACTTCCAATCGCACAAACACTATCATCTTGAAGGACAAGAACTCCCTAAAAGCACGCTGGGTGTACCCACACCTCACTGACAGCAACGGATCAACAAGGCAGCTCACCGTCACCAATGAAGGACAATTCGGGATGGCAATTAAATGCTGCCCGAACCAGAAACTCGCAAATCCCGTAAAAGTGAACTTTTTATAGCATTGCTGCTTTGAATTTCTGGGACATGGGATGAACTGATTCCCATTATTACGGTAGAGCTCATCATGTATCTTCTGCTTCAGAGGAACCTGGATCTAAGGTATTTCTAACAGCATGAATCCAGGAAAACAGAAACAATGTGGTTGCGGCAGTAAGGTGGAACGGAGTGTTTTGCAATCTATCATGGATTTAAACACTCTCTCCGCCTTTCTCTCTTTAACACTCTCCTTCGTTCTGTTTCTATTTTGTATCTCTTGGTTTCGGGGGAAGATATAAGTTGAGCAGAGTATTGTTCCATATGTTCTGTTCAGTAAGACATATTTTGCTACTTTGTTACTTTGTGGAACCATTGGAAACATGAAGAATAATTGGCACTACATAACACGAAAGGAGGGTATTTGCTCCATCATTACTGTGTCTGTGCCCATCATTACTATTATACAGACGCATGGTCAGAGCATTGAATATAGGAGTTTGGACGCCTTGCTGAAGTTGTACAAGACATAAGTAAGTCTACACTTGGAATACTGTGTACAGTTCTGGTCTCACTATTATAGAGATGATATTATTTAACTAGAAATAGTGCAGAAACGTTTTACAAGGATGCTACCGTAAATTGATAGTTTGAGATACAAGGTGCGTTTGGTACGCTGGGACATTTTCCCCTGGAGTGTAGGAGTCATAGGGGTGAAATTCTCGAGGTCTATAAAGTTAATAGAGCAGAGGTAATGTACATCGTCAACATATTTTCCCAAAGATAGGGGAGTGAAAAACAAGTGGGTGTAGGTTTAAAGTTAGAGAGGAGACACACAAAAGGGTCCAGAGAGTAATGTCTTCACAAATAGTGCGCTGAGTGTCTGGACAGAGTTGTCAGAGGAAGTAATAGAAGCGGGTACAATGTTGTCTTATTAAAGGGATCAGGGGTTATGGGGAGAATGCAGAAGAATGGGCGGCATGGATAAGTTGGGCCGAAGGGCCTATTTCCATTCTGTAAACCTCTCGCACTCTGTGACCCTATCCCATCTTCCAGCTCTGTAACGCTGCAGTTTCGAGCACTCCATCTCTATGTCCAAGCGATTTTGAAATTTTCCTATGGGTGTCTGCCTCTATCATTCTCATGGACAATGGTCCCTGAGTGATTGAAAGGATCTGAGGAACAGGCGGGAAATGACATTGAGGCAGAAGCTCAGCTGTGATCAAACTGGATGTTATGATGTGGAGATGCCGGCGTTGGACTGGGGTGAGTCTTACAGTACGAAGTCGTACAACACCAGGTTAAAGTCCAACAGGTCTGTTTCGATGTCGCTAGCTTTCGGAGCGGAGAAACTACGTCATGTTCTTCACAGCCTTCAACACGTCATTGTTGACGATGAACATCTTGCCAAGGTCATCCCCACACCCCCACTACTTGCCTTCAAACAACCGCGCAACCTCAAACAAACCATTGTTTGCAGCAAACTACCCAGTCTTCAGAACAGTGACCACGACACTACACAACACTGACATGGCAATCTCTTCAAGACGTGCCAGATCATCGACATGGATACCACTATTATACGTGAGAACACCACCCATCAGGTACGCGGTACATACTCGTGCGGCTCGGCCAACGTTGTCTACCTCATACGCTGCAGGGAAGGATGTCCCGAAGCGTGGTACATTGGCGAGACCATGCAGAGGCTGCGGCAACGAATGAACAGACATCGCACAACAATCACCAGGCAGGAATGTTCCCTTCCAGTCGGGGAATACTTCAGCAGTCAAGGGCATTCAGCCTCTGATCTCCGGGTAAGCGTTCTCCAAGGCGGCCTTCAGGACGGGGACAACACAGAATCGCCGAGCAGAAACTTATAGCCAAGTTCCGCACACATGAGTGCGGCCTCAACCGGGACCTGGGATTCATGTCGCATTACATTCATCCCCCACCATCTGGCCTGCAAAATCCTACCAACTGTCCTGGCTTGATACAACTCACACCTCTTTAACCTGGGGTTACCCCATCTCTGGATCTGTAAAGATTAAATCACCTGCTAATGGTCGCATTTCAAGAATTGTTTGGCATCTTTGAATTTGTCTATATATGTGTTTCTGGAACAGACCTCTTCATTTTCCTGAGGAAGGAGCAGCGCTCCGAAAGCTAGTGACATCGAAACAAACCTGTTGGACTTTAACCTGGTGTTGTAAGACTTCGGACTGTAAAACTGGATGTTGGGGCAGGAGTGAGTGGCTGGGTCGTCTCACTATGTTGTCATTTACTATCAGTTCCAGTTGCCACAACACTCGCAGATGACTATAACTGCGCGATAAGATTTTTAAGTTCCATCTTTCCATCAATTAATTCAATGTTCGGGGATACAGTTCAGTTATCTAGTCTGCACAGCCTCTGAGGTTGGTGGAGGCAGATACAACAGTGGTTTTCAAATTTCAATGCGAGAAACGACAGCAATCAATTTCATGCCGCTGGGGAAAGGTCGGTCCAGTGGGATTGAATGATCTGCTAATCTAAAGAGCCGCTGAGGTTAAACGGAATGAATGTCCTCTGTCGTTACTTCACGCACTTGTAAGTTTTTGGTCACGTCTGGCTGTGAGATGATATGCACCAACACACTGGAGTTTCACCTAATGCTACCAACCACGGCGATTATGAGCACGGTAATCCTTCATATACAATGTGTCTATGTTTGAAGTCAGCTTTAGCTCACTGGTTACTTCACAGCGTCAACTTAATTGTAAGTTCGAACCTGTCTTACCGTGAGCGCTGCCTGGCACTTTTATTATTTCCAAAACATGTGTTGCATAAATAAAAGCAGCAGCACATTTATAATTAGAAGTGGGTGTATTTTGTTTAGAGGTTGCATTAATTGTTTTTAAAAGAGGCTTGTGCCACGTGTTTACTTTCTGATCTCACACTGCGGAAACCCACGTTCGATTCCAGCTCTGTACAATAATTGAACGATCACACTTTGTCAATTACTCACTACCTAAATGGAGGAAAGGAGCATTAACGATTATCTATTATACATTTTTTGAAATTTCGGAAGAAGATAGTTGACGCAGGCGAATTGATTAATCCAGTTTTTATCCACGTGAAACGCTGTTCCCCAAATCTCCAAGAACACTCAGGGTGTTCGAAAGCATCCAGGATCAATAAGTGCGTTTGAATGCTCCTCCTGCCACAAGTATTCAATCCCTCCGCCACAGCCATCCCAAAATGCACCGCAATAACTCAACAAAGTTCCTCAGGCAATTGTTCCTTCGACAGCACCTTCCAGACTACGACTACTGTCATTTTGAAGGACTCGACAAGCCCCTACTTCGGAAAATCACCAACTGGAATTTCCCTCCAAATCTCTCACCACTCCCACTTGGAACCATATAAACGTTCCTTCACGGTAACGGGGGAAAATCATTTAGCTTCCTCCCTAAAAGCACGTTAAGTGTACCCAAAAATCACGGTCTGCAACGAGTCAAGAAAGCAGCTCACCTTCTTCAGGGCAATTCGGGATGGACAATAAATTCTGTCCTACTTCCGGGTGCGGCGATGACCAGCTAAGTCGCACGTTTCGGCAGCTCCCGGTGGAACGGACTTTTGGGCTCTTAATCGGAGCCCCATCGGCAATTTTAGCGGCAAATAACACTGTGCGGTAATCCAGAAGGGAATCCCCCCTGGACACGGATGGAAAAAAGACAGGAACGTAGCCGGATTGCGGTGGATCCTCAAGAGCAGTGGCCAGGAAGGCAGGCACAAAGCAAGATGGCGTCGGAAGGAGGCAGTTTAACATGGGGCCCTGACCAACAAGAGTTCCTGCGGCGTTGCGCAGATGAACTCAAAAAGGAGATGAAGAAGGAGCTGTTGGCCCCGATATTACAAGCGATTAAGGGGCTAAAGAAGGAGCAAAATACCAAGGAACAGGAGCTTCGGGTCGTGAAGGCAAAGGCTGCTGAGAATGAGGACGACACACCGGGCCTGGTGGTGAAAACGGAGATCCACGAGGCACAACACAAAAGATGTGTGGAAAGGCTGGAGGTGCTGGAGAACAATGCGAGGAGGAAGAACTTAAGGATTCTTGGTCTTCCCGAAGGTGCAGAAGTGGCGGACGTCGGGGATATGAGCACGTTGCTGCATTCGTTAATGGGAGCGGAGGCCCCGACGGGTCCGCTGGTGGTGGAGGGAGACTATCGAGTTATGGCGCGAAGACCGAGGGCTGGAGAAATTCCTTGAGCACCTTTGACGACTAGCCATTTCCTTTTTTAATCCAGGACAGACAGATGGTCCTCAGATGGGCCAAGAAAACTCGGAACAGTAAGTGGGAGAATGCGGTGATCCGCGTGTATCAAGATTGTAGTGTGGAGGTGGCGAGAAGGAGGGCAAGCTTTAATCAGGCCAAGGCGGTGTTGCATAAAAGGAAGGTCAATTTCGGAATGTTGCAACCGGCAAAACTGTGGGTCACACATCTAGTGAAACACCACTATTTCGAAACGGCAGACGAGGCGTGGACATTTATTGTCGAGGAGAAGCTGGAGTGAGCGGGCCAGAAAAAGAACGTTTGGGACAAAAGTGTGTTGGGGGGGGGGTGAATTTGTGGGATGTCGGAGAGCAAAGGGGGAAGAGAAGACTTCCCCGATTGTTAAACCTGCGACCCTGTAACTTCTCTCTCTTCCCCATGTCGTGGGGGAGGGGGTGAGGGAGGGTGAGGAGCTGTGGGCGCCGACTATTGTGGGAGGGCTAAGGGCTTTGTTCCCGCACTATGGTAATCATGGCGGGAACAGGGAAGCAGGAAGGAGGGGGCCTCGCACAGTGTGAGCCGAGGTGACGGGGTGAAGCCGAGGTCGGCCAGAGTTTGCTGACTTCTGGGAGCAACATGGGGGGGTGCAATTACGCTAGCTTGGGATCTAGCGGGGGGGGGGGGGGGGGGAGGGGGGTTAACTGGGTTGCTGCTGCTGGGGAGAAGGGGGAGCTGGTATGGGAGGGGGGGTCGGAGCGGGGGGGCGCCGCCTGGGGGGGGGTACAGCTACGTGTGAACCGCGTGAGGAGCTGGATTGAAAAAGGAAATGGCTAGTCGTCATGGGGGGGGGGGGGTAAAGAGCCCCCCAACCCAGTTGATCACGTGGAATGTGAGAGGGCTGAACGGGCCGATTAAGAGGGCACGGGTACTCGCCCACCTAAAGAAACTTAAGGCAGATGTGGTTATGCGTCAGGAGACGCATCTGAAGCTAACAGACCGGGTTAGACTTCGCAAAGGATGGGAGCGGCAGGTGTTTCATTCGGGGCTAGATGCAAAAAACAGGGAAGTGGCCATACTAGTGGGGAAGCGGGTAATGTTTGAGGCAAAGACTATAGTGGCGGATAGTGGGGGCAGATACGTGATTGTGATTGGCAAACTGCAAGGGGAGGCGGTGGTATTAGTGAACGTGTATGCCCCGAACTGGGATGATGCCAATTTTATGAGGCGTATGTTAGGACGAATCCCGGACCTAGAAGTGGGGAAGTTGGTAATGGGTGGAGACTTTAATATGGTGCTGGACCCAGGGCTGGACAGATCGAAGTCCAGGACCGGAAGGAGGCCGGCTGCAGCTAGGGTGCTTCAGGATTTTATGGTGCAGATTGGAGGAGTAGATCCCTGGAGATTTAGTAGACATAGGAGTAAGGAGTTTTCGATTTTCTCCTATGTACATGAAGTATTTTCACGAATAGATTTTTTTGTTTTGGGAATGGGACTGATTCCCAAATGTGACGGGGATGGAGTACACGGCTATAGCCATATCGGATCATGCTCCACACTGGGTGGACCTGGAGATAGGAGAAGAAAAACAACAGCTTCCACCCTGGAGAATGGATATGGGATTATTGGCAGATGAGGGTGTGTGTTTAAGGGTGAGGGGGTGCATTGAAAGGTACTTGGAAATTAATGATAATGGGAGGTACGGGTGGGAGTGGTCTGGGAGGCACTGAAGGCAGTGGTTAGAGGGGAGCTGATATCTATTAGGACACATCAAGGAAAGCAGGAGGGTAGGGAAAGGGAGCGGTTGTTGAAAGAACTGCTGAGGGTGGACAGACAATACGTGGAGGCACCGGATGAGGGACTATACAGGGAAAGGCAAAGGATACATATAGAATTTGACTCGTTGACTACGGGTAAGGCAGTGGCACAATGGAGGAAGGCACAGGGTGTACAGTATGAATATGGGGAGAAGGCGAGTAGGTTGTTGGCCCACCAACTGAGGAAAAGTGGAGCAGCGAGTGAGATAGGGGGGGTGAGAGATGTGGAGGGGGAGATGGAGCGGGGAGCGGAGAGAGTGAATGGAGTATTCAAGGCATTTTATGAAGGATTATATGAAGTGCAGCCCCCGGACGTGAAGGAGAGATTGCTGTGCTTTCTGGATCAGCTGGAAGTTCCTAAGGTGGAGGAACAGGAGAGAGTGGGGCTGGGAGCACAGATTAAGACGGAGGAAGTAGTGAAAGGGATTGGAAGCATGCAGGCGGGGAAGGCCCCGGAACCAGATGGATTCCCAGTTGAATTCTATAAGAAATAGTTGGACTTGCTGGCCCCGCTACTGATGAGAACCTTTAATGAGGGGAGGGAAAGGGGGCAGCTGCCCCCCGACTATGTCAGAGGCAACGATATCGCTCCTCCTAAAGAAGGAAAAAGGCCCGCTGCAATGCGGGTCATACAGGCCCATTTCCCTCCTGAATGTGGATGCTAAGATTCTGGCCAAGGTAATGGCAATGAGGATAGAGGATTGTGTCCCGGGGGTGGTCCATGAGGACCAAACTGGGTTTGTGAAGGGGAGACAGCTAAATACAAATATACGGAGGCTGCTAGGGGTAATGTGATGCCCCCACCAGAGGGGGAAGCGGAGATAGTGGTGGCGATGGATGCCGAGAAAGCATTTGATAGAGTGGAGTGGGATTATTTGTGGGAGATGTTGAGGAGATTTGGCTTTGGGGACGGGTATATCAGGTGGGTACAGTTGCTGTATAGGGCCCCGATGGCGAGCGTGGTCACGAATGGACGGGGGTCTGACTATTTTCGGCTCCATAGAGGGACGAGGCAGGGATGTCCTCTGTCCCCGTTATTGTTTGCACTGGCAATTGAACCCCTAGCCATGGCACTGAGGGTTCCAGGAAATGGAGGGGAGTACTTAGGGGGGAGAAGAACACTGGATATCTCTGTATGCGGACGATTTGTTGCTATATGTGGCGGACCCGGCGGAGGGGATGCCAGAGATAATGTGGATACTTGGGGAGTTTGGGGATTTTTCAAGGTATAAACTGAACATGGGGAAAAGTGAGCTATTTGTGGTACATCCGGGGCAGCAGAGCAGAGAGATAGAGGGTTTACCGTTGAGGAAGGTAACAACGGACTTCCGGTACCTGGGGATCCAGATAGCCAAGAATTGGGGTACATTACATAGGCTTAATTTAACACGGTTGGTGGAAGAGATGGAGGAGGATTTCAAGAGATGGGACATGGTGTCCCTGTCATTGGCAGGTAGGGTGCAGGCGGTTAAAATGGCGGCCCTCCGAGATTGCTTTTTGTGTTCCAGTGCCTCCCGGTGGTGATCACGAAGGCTTTTTTCAAAAGAATTGAGAAGAGCATTATGAGTTTTGTGTGGGCTGGGAAGACCCCGAGAGTGAGGTGGGGATTCTTGCAGCGTAGTAAGGACAGGGGGGGGGGGGGCTGGCACTACCGAGTCTCAGTGAGTACTACTGGGCCGCCAATGTTTCAATGGTGTGTAAGTGGATGGGAGAAGGGGAGGGAGCGGCGTGGAAGAGACTGGAGAGGGCGTCCTGCAGGGGGACTAGCCTGCAAGCAATGGTGACGGCGCCGTTGCCGTTCTAACCAAAGAAATACACCACAAGCCCGGTGGTGGTGGCTACATTGAAAATTTCGGGGCAGTGGAGACGGCATAGGGGAGGGATGGGAGCTTCGGTGCGGTCCCCGATAAGAAACAATCATAGATTCGTTCCGGGGAGAATGGATGGGGGATTTGGAGCATGGCAAAGAGCTGGGGTAGTACAATTAAGAGATCTATTTGTAGATGGAACGTTTGCGAGTCTGGGAGCGCTGACGGAGAAATATGGGTTGCCCCAAGGGAATGCATTTCGGTATATGCAATTGAGGTCTTTTGCGAGGCAACAGGTGTGGGAATTCCCGCAGCTCCCGACGCAGGAAGTGCAGGATAGAGTGATCTCAGAGACATGGGTGGGGGACGGTAAGGTGGCGGACATGTACAGGGAGATGAGGGACGAGGGGGAGATCATGGTAGATGAGCTGAAATGGAAATGGGAGGAAGAACTGGGGGAGGAGATTGAGGAGGGGCTGTGGGCTGATGCCCTACGTAGGGTAAACTCATCGTCCTCGTATGCCAGGCTAAGCCTGATACAATTTAAGGTGCTACACAGGGCGCATATGACTGGAGCAAGGCTTAGTAATTTTTCGGGGGTAGAGGATAGGTGTGCGAGATGCTCGAGAGGCCCAGCGAATCACACCCACATGTGCAGGTCATGCCCGGCACTACAGGGGTTCTGGGTGGGGGTGGCAAAGGCGCTTTCGAAGGTGGTGGGGGTCCGGGTAGAACCAAGCTGGGGGTTGGCTATATTTGGGGTTGCAGAAGAGCCGGGAGTGCAGGAGGCGAGAGAGGCTGACGTGTTGGCCTTTGCGTCCCTTGTAGCCCGGCGCAGGATATTGTTAATGTGGAAGGAAGCCAAACCCCCGGGGGGTGGAGACCTGGATAAGCGATATGGCAGGGTTCATAAAGTTAGAACGGATTAAGTTCGTGTTAAGGGGTTCGGCTCAGGGGTTCACCAGGCGGGGGCAACCGTTCGTCGACTACCTCACAGAAAGATAGAGGGAATGGAAAAGAAGTAGATACCAGCAGCAACCCAGGGGGAGGGAGGGTGGGGGGGTAATCGGACGGACTCTCAGGGATGTTATTGTATATGTATAGGTATGTGGTATATGTAATTGTGTATTGGATTGTTGGATTGCATTTTTGGAGAGTATTTATTTTGGACAAGGCAGTTGCCATTTAGTTTTGTTTTTTGTTTTTTTTATATATTACTTATTTATTTGTTTAAAACTGGCCACGGTTATTTATATTGCTTTATTGTTGTGTAAAAGAAACACTACGTATTGTTATGTTTGGCCAAAAAACTTGAATAAAATATATATTTTTAAAAATAAAATATATTATGTCCTAACCAGCAACTCTCACATCCAGTAAAAGTGATATGTTTAATGCATTGGTGCTTTGAATGTCTGGGGCCTGGGATGAACTGTTCTCCATTCTTAAAAAATAAACATCGATTACCCATTTCATTTTTTCCAATTGAGGGGCAATTTAGCGCGGCCAATCCACCTACCCTGTTCATCATTGGGTTGTGGGGGGAAACCCACGCAAACACGGGGAGAATGTGCAATCTCCACACGAACGGTGACGCGGAGCCGGGATCGAAACTGAGAACTCGGCGCCTTCCGGCAGCAGTGCTAACCACTGCGCCAACGTGCTGCCCCTGGTTTTTAATTCTAACGGTAGAATGAATCATATAACTTCTACCTCAGAGGAAACTGAACCTCAGGTAATTCTAACAGCATGAATCCTGTAAGACAGAAACAATGTGCTTGCTGCAGTCAGGTGGAACTGAGTGGTGTGCAATCTACTCTGGCGTTAAACGGTCTCTTCCCCTTTCTCTCTTTACCACGCTCCTTTATTCTGTTTCTGTTTTGTTTCTTTTGGTATATCAGCTGAAGATTTGATTTGCTTTGGGTCTCTTGACGAAGATAGTCTTCTGAATCTTTTTCCAGTCAGGCACATTCTGCGACTTTGTTGCTTTTTGGAACCAGTGCAAACATGATGAATAATTGGAAGGAGGCTCTTTGTTCCACAATTACTGTGTCTGCCCATTATTACTATTACACAGATACATGGTCAGATAATTCAACACAAGTGTTGGGATGTCTTGCTGAAGTTCTACAAGACGTTGGGAAGGACACACTTGGAATACTGTGCACAGTTCTGGTAACCCTAATATAGAAAGGATATTATTCACCTAGAAAGAGGGCTGAAAACTTTTGCCATGCTGCTACCGGATTTGATGGTTTGAGTTATAAGGAGCGGTTGTTTAGACTGGAATATTGTTCTTGGAGCCTCGGGGAGAGCTTGACGACCGCTGTAAAATAATGTGGGGGCGGATCAGGTAGATTATCCCAAAGGTAGTGGAATCCAAAACTAGAGGGCATAGGTTTAAGGTGAGAGGGGAGAGATACAAAACGGTCCAGATGAGCAATTGTTTCACACAGAGGGCGGTGAGTGTCTGGAACGAACTGGCAGAGGCAGTAATAGAGGCGTCTACAATTGTGCATTTTAAAAAGCATTTAAATAGTTACATGGAGAAGATGGGTGTGGAGGAATATGAACAATTGTGGGCAATTGGACAGGCTTTGTGTAGTAAAAGGTGGGCGGCATGGACAAGTTAGGCCGAAGGGCCTATTTCCACGCTGTAAACGTCTATGACCCTATGACCTGTCCCACCTTCCAGATCTGTGTCGTTAATTCGAGCACTCCGTCTATATGTCCAAATCGGTTTGAATGTCTGCCTCCATTTTTCTCAGCGACAGTGCACTTTGAGGCAGAATCTCAGCTGTGATCAAACTGGATGTTGGTGCAGGAGTGAGTGGCCGTGTAGTCTCCCGATGTTCTCATTTGCTATCAGTTCCACTTGCCACAGAACTCACAGATGACTATAACTGCGGGATAAGATTTTTAAGTGACATCTTTCCAACAATCATTTCAATATCCTGTGATACATTTCAATTATGGGGTCTGCACTGCCTGTGAGATTGGTGGAGGCAGATACAACAGTGACTTTCAAATTTCAATGCGAGAAACAACATGCCTCTGGGGAAAGGTCGGTCGTGTGGGATTGAATGAACGGCTAATCCAAAGAGCCGCTGAGGTTAAACGGAATGAATGTCCTCTGTCGTTACTTCACGCACTTTTAAGTTTTTGGTCACGCCAGACTGTGAGGTGATGTGCAGCAACACCTGGAGATTCCCTCAATGCCACCCACCACGGCGAGTATGATCAGGGTAATCCTTTATATACAATGTGTCCGGGCTTGATGTCGGCGTCAGCTTTAGCTCACTGGTTACTTCACAGCATCAACTTAACTGTAAGTTCGAACCTGTCTCCCCTTGGGCGCTGCCTGGCGCTTTTATTATTTCCAACATATGTGTGGTGCAGAAATAAAAGCAGCAGCACATTTATAATTAGAAGTAGGTGTATTTTGGTAGAGTTTGCATTGATCTGTTTTAAAAAGAGGCTTGTGCCACGTGTTTACTTTCCGGCCTCTCGCTGCGGAACTCTAGTTTGATTCCAGCTCTGGACAATAACTGACATAGAACATAGAAAATACAGCACAGAACAGGCCCTTCGGCCCACGATGTTGTGCCGAACCTTTGTCCTAGGTTAATCATCGATTATCATTGAATTTACAGTGCAGAAGGAGGCCATTCGGCCCTTTGAGTCTGCACCGGCTCTTGGAAAGAGCACCCTACCCAAACTCAACACCTCCACCCAACACCAAGGGCAATTTGGACATTAAGGGCAATTTATCATTGGCCAATTCACCTAACCCGCACATCTTTGGACGTATCACACTTTGTCAATTACTCGCTACCTAAATGGAGGAAAAGAGCATTAACGATTATCTATGATACATTTTTTTGAAATTTCGGAATAAGATTGTTTTCGCAGGCAAATTAATGAATCCATGTTTTTCTACGTGAAACGCTGTTCCCAGATGTTCAAGAGCACTCAGGGAGTTAGAAAGCCTCCAGGACCAAGCAGTGCGTTTGATTGCTCCACCTGCCACAAGCATTCAATCCCTCCGCCACAGAAATCCCACAATGCACCGCAATAACTTAACAAAGTTCCTCAGGCAATTGTTCCTTCGGCAGTACCTTCCAGACCTACGACCACTGCCACTTTGAAGAACTAGACAAGCCCCTACTTGGGAAAATCACCAACTGCAATTCCCCCTTCAAATCACTCACCACTCCCACTTGGAACCAGATAAACATTCCTTCGCGTTAACGGGGAGGGGGGGGGGAGAAAATAATTTAGCCTCCTCCCTAAAAGCACGTGGGTGTACCCAAACCTCACGGCCTGCAACAATTCAAGGAGGCTGCTCACCACCACCTTCTGAAGGGCAACTAGGGATGGGCAATAAATTATGTCCCAACCAGCAACTCTCCCATCCAGTAAAAGTGATCTTTTTAATTTCTGGGGGCTGTTCATGAACTGTTCTCCAATCTTCAAAAATAAATATACAGTACCCAATTCGTTTTTTCCAATTAAGGGGCAATTTCGTGTGGCCAATCCAACTACCCTGCACATCTTTGAATGTGGGGGAGAAACCCACGCAAAAACGGGGAGAATGTGCAAACTCCACACGGACTGTGACCCAGAGCCGGAATCGAACCTAAGAACTCATCGGCGTGAGGCAGCAGTGCTAACCACTGAGCCATCCTGCTGTCCCTATTTGCCATTCTAACGGTGGAATGAATCATGTAACTTCTGCTTCAGAGGAGACTGAATCTAATGCATTTCTAACAGCATGAATTCTTGAAGATAGAAACAACGTGCTTGCTGCAGTAAAGTGGAAGGGAGTAGTGTGCAATATACTCCAGCATTAAACGCTCTCTCCCCCTTTCTCTCTTTACCACTCTCCTTTATTCTGTTTCTGTTTTGTTTCTATTGCTATCGGGTGAAGATTTGATTAGCTGTGGGTCTCTTGTGCAAGATATTCTTCTACGTTTTTTCCAGTCAGACACATTCTGCGACTTCGTTGCTTTTTGCAACCACAGCAAACATGATGAATAATTGAAAATTCGCAACACTGAAGGAGTCTCCTTGTTCAACAATTACTGTTTATGTGCCCATTATTACTATTCTACAGATACATGGTCAGAATATTGAATACAAGAGTTGGGACGTCTTGCTGAAGTTCTACAGGACTTTGGGAAGAACACACTTCGAATACTGTGTACAGTTCTGGATATTTTCACCGAAAAAGAGGGCAGAAAAGATTTGATAGGCTGCTACCGGACTTGATCATTTGAGTTATAAGGAGCGGCTGGATAGACTGTAACATTTTTTCTTGGAGGCTAGGAGTTATATTGACGTCGTCTATACAATAATGAGGGGCATAGATTAAGTAGATTTTCCCAAAGGTAGTGGAATCCAAAACTAGAGTGCATAGGTATAACGTGAGAGTGGTCAGATTCAAAAGGGTCCAATGGAACAATTGTTTCACACAGAGGGTGGTGAGTGTCTGGAAAGAGCTGGCAGAGGCAGTAGCAGAGGCGTATACAATTCTGCCTTTAAAAAGCATTTACATAGTTATATGGAGAAGATGGGTAGAGAGGTACATGACCAAATGTGGACAATTGGACAGGCTTTGTGTAGTAAAAACTGGGCTGCATGGACAAGTTAGGCCGAAGAGCCTATTTCCATGCTGTAAACTTCGCTGACCCTATGACGTGTCCCACCTTCCAGATCTGTGTCGCTGCAGATTCGAGCACACCATCTAATGTCCAAATCGGTTTGAAATTTTGCTGTGGGTGTCTGCCTTGATTTTTCTGATCGACAGTGAACTCTGAGGGAATGAAAGTATCTGAGGAACAGGCAGGAATTGACATTGAGGCAGAAGCTCAGCTGTGATCAAACTGGATGTTGCGGCAGGAGTGAGTGGCCGTGTTGTAATTTGCTGTCAGTTCCAGTTGCCACAGCTCTCGCAGCTCGCAGGTGAATATAACTGCGAAATAAGATTTTTAAGTCAGATCTTTCGAATAATTATTTCAATGTACTGGCATACAGTTCAGTTATCTGGTCCACACTGTGAGATTGGTGGAGGCAGATACAACAATGGCTTTCAAATGTCAATGCGAGAAACGACAGGAATCAAATGCATGCCTCTGGGGAAAGGTCGGTCGAGTGGGATTGAATGACCTGCGAATCTAAAGAGCCGCTGAGGTTAAACGGAATGAATGTCCTCCATCGGTACTTCACGCACTTTTAAGTATTTGGTCACGTCTGGCTGTGAGATGATGTGCACCAACACCTGGAGTTTACCGTCAATGTTACCCACCACGGCTAGTATGATCACGGTAATCATTTATGTACAATGTGCCCATACTTAACGCCGCCGTCAGCTTTAGCTCACTGGTTACTTCACAGCATCAATTTAATTGTAAGTTCGGGACTGTCTCACCGTGGGCGCTTCCTGGCATTTTTAATATTCCCAAAACATGTGTGTTGCATAAATAAAAGCTGCAGCACATTTATAATTAGAAGTGGGTGTATTTTGTTTCGAGGTTGCATTGATCTGTTTTAAAAAGAGGCTTGTGCCACGTGTTTACTTTCTGATCTCACACTGCGGAATCAAAAGTTCGATTCCAGCTCTGTACACTTTGCACGCGATGTTGTCAAGTGACATTGCTTAAGTGTTTCCCTGCCTACCGCCTCCACTATCCGAAAAAAAAGACAATCACTGTAAGGATCACAGCCGAGTAAAGATCAAGAAGGAGACTCGAGGGCAGGTAGAAGTGGAAAGAAGTAGAACTGTTGCGTCACAGACTGCAGTGAAAGAGCGCGAAGAGAGCGGCGGGGACACAGTGAAAGAGCGCGAAGAGAGCGGCGGAGACGCAGGGAAAGAGGGCGAGGAGAGCTACGGGGGACACAGTGAAAGAGCGCGAGGAGAGCTACGGGGGACACAGGATAAAAGAGCGCGAGGACAGCGTCAGGGACACAGGATGAATGGGCGCGAGGAGAGCGGCGGGGTCACAGGATAAAAGAGCGCAGGGAGAGCGGCGGGGACACAGGATAAAGGGACGCGAGAAGGGGAGCGGGGAGGGAGGATAAAAGAGCGCGAGGAGAGCGGCAGGCGACACAGCTGCCGGAGAAGTGGCCTTCAGATTTTCGGCGGGAGCAGTGGCCAGGGGTCTGTCGGGAAGGTAAGTTTTCCTCTTTCAAAGCTTTAAAAACTTACTTGAAGAGTGACATCACAGCAAAGCAGTGACCTGATTTGCTTGGAAGGAAAGTGCTCCAATTAGCAGCAGCTGGGAGAAATGTAACTCTTCGTGTGTTGGTAAGTGTGGAAGGGAAGTTAATGAGTTACCAATTTAGAAGCATGCTGGGAATATTAACTATATTTTAACACTGCTTTTGAGCGAAAATAAGAAGGTCAAGTAATGTAAATCAAATACTGCTTAGTATGTGGTACTGGCCTTATTATGATAATAAGTTGTTCTTCCGAAGGACAACAAAATGCGGACTCGGATTGTTTTTAAACCAAGAGCAAAACATTCATATTTCCTCTTGCGTATGTGCCCAAGCTTTATCTCTTCAAAGTTGTTCATTTTAACCTATAAATATAATGGTTTTTCACTGCAGAACTCAGAGTGCAGTGCCTTGGCTTTGCAGCTGAAACAATCTCTCTCCACAAGTATATTTGTGTAAATAAATTTCCTTAAATCGAACCTCGAGGAATTTGTCTTCATAATGATTTTCACGACAAATTGGCGCAGTCGGTGCAGTTTCCCTAATTTAACGGGACGTGAACCCCGAAACGAATCTCTAAACAGGACTCTCTCAGCTGAAAGGGAGAGAGCTACAGCGCGACCCCAGCTGAAAGGGGGGTCTGCGGCTCGGCAGCCTTAATTACTGGCCAGTGACTCATGCTCGGAGAGTTATCTTAGTTAATACATTAATGACAGCATGCATGGGAAGAAAAAGGTGCCTTAGAGACTAAAAGAAAAAGAAAAAGACTTCGAGGTTCGTGAAAGGATAAACAGCGGTGTGCACTCCCTGTAGTATTTATAAATGATTTCCGATCTCCGCGGTTGTTGTTATTGTTATATATATGTTCTAACGTATTTTGCGGACGGAACGATGAGCACTAAACTCGCCGTTCCCTCACATGTCGTCCCAAAGCCTCGGTAAAGACATCCGGAGCGAGAAAGACGGTGAACTCCTGAAAGAGGACAGATAATGGAGTCAAAATCAGTAAGAAAATGAAAATAAACAATCGTAAAGCAACGGAATGAGGTTGGTAAACCTATATGTCCGGCATAGGAATCTAATGAAGCTGACCCCCTTTCGGAAAAAAAAACAGGGGAGTAAAAGTAAATCGAAGATTAAGGTAAAAGCGAGATTTATCTGTTGCCGTGAGATAAGGCTAACGGTTAACTGTGATATTTGTGAGCTGTGAGAATCTGTGTGTTTTGTTGAACCAATTAATTTTCTTCAAAGCATGAAGTGGGTTGTATATTTTATAGTCTGTCTTTGTGAGACAGAGGTTATAACTTAAGTGATTTTTGTTGAGATTTCTCGAATGAATGGAAACATTGGAAATTACGATCAGTTTAAAAGAAAGTGTCTTTACGAATAAAATGAGTCCCTCGAACACTGGTTGGAAATAGAGGGAAAGAGGCTATCGTGCAAGGGGCCAAGAAGCATTTAACCCCCAGGAAGGATGAACCGGAACTGGCGACACCTGACCCGATTGGGCAGACAGACACTCTGCAAATTAGGAACGGTAATACATCGCATTGATAATGGAATGTTGATGGAACTGTCTCAAATACGAGCTCACGGTCCCCTTCAGTATTTAGTTTTTAAGAAATGAAATGAAATGGCTTATTGTCACAAGTAGGCTTCAAATGAAGTTACTGTGAAAAGTCCCTAGTCGCCACATTCCGGCGCTTGAAACAGGAATCGAACCGTGCTGCTAGCCTGCCTTGGTCTGCTTCAAAATCCAGCGATTTAGTCCAGTGTGCTAAACCAGCCCCCATGCAGACTATGCACTACTGTAAACAGTCTATGTAAACAGTGCTTACAGTAAATATTGTTCATGTAAACCGTACAGTGCTGTAAAGAGAGTATATGTAAATTATGTCCTAATGTAAACAGTGTGTCTGTAAATTGTAAACTACTGTAAACAGAGTGAATGTAAACAGTACGCTACAATAACCAGTATTTATGTGAACCGGACACCGCTGTAAAAGAAACTCGATGTGAACAGTACCCTCAATTAAACAGAGTTTATTACATCGTATACTGCTCTAAACAAAGTCCATTTAAACACTGCCCAACAGTAAACAGTGCTAATGTAAAATGGACACCGCGGCAAACAGTGTTTATGTAAATAGCGCCTTACAGTAAACAGTGCCGCCGTAAACCGTACTCTGCTGTGAACAGAGTCGATGTAAACAGATTCCTGCAGTAAACAGTGTCTGTGAAAACCGTGCACTGCTGTATGTGGAGTCTATGTAAACAGAGCCCTATAGTAAAACGTTTTTGAAAAACGTAACCTGCTGTAATAAGTGTCTATGTAAAGAGTGCACTACAGTAAGCAGTGTTTATGTACACGCTCTGCTGTTGTAAACAAAGTCTAGGAAAACAATGCCATACATTTAGATACACCGTACACGGCAGTAACCAGAGTCTATGTAAACATTGCCCTACAGTAAACATAATGAAAGTAAACCGTGCGCTAATATAAACAGAGTCTGTGTAAACAGAGCCCGACAGGAAGCAGTGTTTACGTAAGCTGTACACAGTTGTTAAAAGCACCTGTGTAAACAGTGCCGTACAGTAAACCGTGCTTATGTAAAATGTACACTGCTGCAAATAGGGACTATGTAAACAGTGTACTCCAGTTAACAACGTTTAAACAGTGCCCGACAGAATACAGTGTCTATGTAAACAGTGCCCGAAGTAAACAGTGTTTCTGTAAATCGTACACTGCTGTAAACAGTGACAAATGTAAACAGTGCTCTACGCTAGACAGTCTATGTAAACAGTGCGCAACTGTAAACAATATTTATGTAAACCGTACACTACTGCAAACAGAGTCTATGTAAGCAGTGCCTTACAGTAAACATAGTTAAAGTACACCATACACTACTGTAAACAGAGTCTAGGTAAACAGTGCCCTACTGAAAACAGTGTTTGCGTAAACCGTACAATACAGTAAACATGGTCTATGTAAACATGGTCTACAAGAAGCAGAGTGAAAGTTAACCATGCGCTGCTGTGATCAGAGTCCATGAAAACAGTTACCTGCAGTAAAGTAATAATATAAGCCGTAGCCTGCTGTAAACAGAGTCTATGTAACAGTCCCCTTCAGTAAATGGTATGTATGTAAACCGTACACTGCTGTAAACAGAGTCTATTAAACAGTGTCCTACTGTAAACAGTGTTTATGTAAAATGTACACTGCTGTAAACAGAGTGAATGTAATCAGTGCCCTTCAATTAACAGTGTTTATGTGAACCGTGCACTGTTGTAAAAAAACAGCTATGTGAATAGTGCCTTAAATTAAACTGTGTTTATTAACTCGTATACTACTGTAAACAAAGTCCATGTAAACACTGCCCTACAGTAAACATTGCTAATGTAAACCGGACGCAACTGCAAACAGTGTCTACGTAAGCAACGCCCTACAGTAAACAGTGCCAACGTAAACCGCACTCTGCTGGAAAACAGGGTCAATGTAAACAGTGTCCGGCAGTAAACAGTGTCTATGTAAACCATTCAGTGCTGTCAGCAGAATCTATGTGAAGAGTGCCTTACTGTTAACAGTTATTAAAAACCGTACCCTGCTGTAATAAGAGTCTATGTAAACAGTGCAACACAGTAAGCAGTACCCTATACTGTTGTAAATAGAGTATATTGAAACAATGCTTTCCGGAAAACATTGTTTAGATACACCGTACACTGCTGTAACCGAAATCTATGTAAACAGTGCCCTACAGTAAACAGTGTTTATGTAAACCGTACGCTGCTATAAACAGAGTTTCTGCAAACAGTGCACTGCAGTAAACAGTGTTTATGTCAATCGTAACTGCTATAAACAGGGTCTACGCAAACAATGCCCTACAGTAAACAGTATTTAAATAGTGCCATACAGTAAACAGAGTCTATATAAAATGTGCCAAACAGTAACCAGTATTTAAGCAATGCCCTACAGTAAACAGTCTATGTAAAAAGTGCCCTGCAGTAAACAGTGTGTATGTAAAATGTACACTGCTGTAAGGAAAGTCGGTGAAAACAGTGCCTTACAGTAAACAGAGAAATTAAACCGTACACTACTGGAAACAGTCTATGTAAAACTTCCCTCCAGTAAACAGTATTTAAACAGCTCCATACAGTAAACAGAGTGAAAGTAATCCTTACATTAAAGTGAACAGACCCTTTGTAAACTGTGCCTTCTAGTAAAACGTGTTAATGTAAACCGTACACTGCTGTAAAAAGAGTCTATTTAATCAGTGCCCTACAGTAAACAGTGTTTCTGCAAATCATACCCTGCTGTGAACAATGTCTGTGTAATCAGTGCCCTACACTAGACAGTGTATATGTAAACTGTACACTGCTGTAAACAGAGTCTACGTAAACAGGGCTCTGTAGTAAACAGAGTGAAAGCAAACTATACACTACTGTAAACAGAGTCTGTGCAAACAGTGCCCTACAGTAAACCGTGCATATGTAAAATGTACGCTGCTGTAAACAAAGGCTATGTACACAGTGCACTAACGTAAACAAAATGTAACCTGTGCCCTACAGTAACAGACTCTATGTAAACAGTGCCCTACAGCAAACAGGGTGAAAGTAAACCATACACTTCTGTAAACAGAGTCTATGTAAACAGTGCCCTACAATAAACAGAGTTACTGTAAATCCTACACTTCTGTAAAAAGAGTCTATGTAAACTGTGCCCTACAGTAAACAGTGTTTCTGTAAATCGTACACTGCTGTAAACAGTGACTGTGTAAACAGTGCTCGACACTAAACAGTCATCCTAACAGGGCGCTATAGTAACCAATGTTTATGGAAACCGTACACTACTGCAAACAATCTTTGTACATGTGCCCTGTAGTTTATATAGTCTATTTAAACAGTGTCCTGCATTAAACACTATACTTAAACCGGGCATTTCAGCAAACGGTGTCTATGGAAACAGTGCCGTACAGTAAACAGTCTTATTGTAAACCGCACACTGCTGTAAATAGTCTCTGTACACAGTGACCTACAGTTATCAGTGTTTATGTAAACCGTACACTACTGTAAACAGAGTCTATGTAAATACAGTACTACAGTAGACAGTGTTTATACAAACGGTATACACGGGAAAGAGACTATATAAACAGTGCCCTGTTGTAAACAGGCTATATAAACAGTGCCGGATAGTTAACAGTCTTTATGTAAACCATACACTGCTGTAAATAGTCTATGTAAACAGTGCCTAATGTAAACATAGTCAATTTAAACAGTGCCCTACAGTAAACAATATTTAAACCGGGCATTGCTGTAAACAGAGTCTATGTGAACTGGACCTGCAGTAAACAGTGTTTATGGGAACCGTACCACTGTTGTAAACATCGTCTATATAAACAGCGTACTTCAGTAAACAGTGTGTATGTAAACCGTACACTGCTGTAAAGTCGACGTAAACAGTGCCATACAGTAAACAGTGTTTATATAAACCGTACACTGCTGTAAATAGTATATGCAAACAGTGCGTACTGTAAACTGTGTTTATGTGAATCGCACCCTGCTGTAAAAACAGTCTGTGTAAACAGTGCCAGACAAGATTGCTGACCATACAACTGTATTGGGTAGGATCTCGAACAGCGATGAGTCAGAATACTGGACGGAGTTAGAGAACCCAGTGGTGTGGTTTAACGACAATAATCTCACCCTCAATGTCAGCAAAACTGAAGAGCTGGTCATTGACTTCAGGAAGTGAAGTATTTTATACGCTCCTCTCTGCATCAACGAAGCAGTGGTGGGGATGGTTTACAGCTTCAAATTATTAGGTGTGCACATACAGATCATATGTCCTTGGTCGACACTAAGACCAAGAAAGCAGTGCAGCGCCTATACGTCCTCAGGAAACTAAGAAAATACGGAATGTCCAAACTGACTCTTACCGATTTTAGTAGATGCACCATAGAAAGCATCCTATCTGGCTGCATCACAGACTGGTATATCACCTACTCGACCTAAGAACGAAATAAACTGTAAACAGTCGTGAACACATCCAGTCCATCACACGACCCCCCTCCCGTCATTTATTCTGTCTACACCTACCGCTGCCTTGGGAAACTGGGCAGCAGAATCAGATACTCCTAACACCCGGTCTACTCACTCTTCCAACCTCTTCCATCTGCCAAGAGGTACAAAAGTCTGAGAGCACGCACGCACAGACTCAAAAACAGCTTCTTCTCCGCTGTTACCAGACTCCTAAACGAACCTCTTATGGACTAGTCTGATCTATTCGCACGCTTCCCTACTGCGTAGTACTACATCTGTATGCTTCACCCGATGCCAGTGTCTATGTATTTACATGGTGTAGTTTATGTTTTCCCGATGTATTTTATTTTCATTTCCGGAATAATCTGTTTTAACTGTACGCAGAACAATGCTTGTCACTGTACCCCGGGACACGTGACAATAAACCATTCCAATCCAATCCAGCTCTGCCCAATAACCAAAAGCCTGGTTTCCAGGTTGTGCACGACTGCTGCAGTCATGGGTAAAGAAAAACCTTAGGTTGAAATGCAATTAGGCATTGTAAAAGTTTGGGCGAATGCAATTTTGTTTGGATTAAGGAGATTCCCTGAGGAGTTACTTATTACACTTTGTTAATTGTTCACCACTTAAATGGAGGAAATGTGCATGAAGAATACTTTCTTTATGGATTATCTCATTTTTGAATTGAAGAAGAGGATGTTTACTCAAGCATATTAATGAGTCAATTTTGTGTTTTCACGTGACACACTGTACCCCATATCTGCAAGAACACTCAAGACGTTCTGAAAAATGAAAAAAATGAAAATCCCTTATTGTAATAAGTAGGCTTCAAATGAAGTTACTGTGAAAAGCCCCTTGTCGCCACATTCCGGCGCCTGTTCGGGAAGGCTGTTACGGGAATTGAACCGTGCTGTTGGCCAGCCCTTTTCTGCTTTCAAAGCCAGCGATTTAGCCCTGTGCTAATCAGCCCCTGAACCATCTAGGACCAAGCATCCCACTTAATTGCGCCCACTTCCAGAAGCACTGACTCCCTCCACCGCGGACGCACAGTGGCAGCGCTGTACACCACCCCAAAATGCACTGCGGTGACTCATCAAGGTTCCTGAGCCAGCACCTTCCAAATCCACATCCACTATCCCATGGAAGGACAGCAAAAGGCCGTAGGTGGAGGTCTTCCCTCAAGTCACACACAACTCCAACTTGGAATCATAGAATCGTTCCTTCACGGAATCTGGAAAAATTCCTGAAACTCCTTCCCTAAAAGCACGGTGTGTGTACCTGCACCTCATGCGTTGCAGCGGTTCAAGAAGGCAGCTCACCACCACCTTCTCGAGAAGAACTAGAGATGGGAATTAAATCCTGCCCGAACCAGCAACTCGCCAATTCCATAACAGTGATCTCTTTAATGCTTTGAATTTGTGGGGGAGCTAGTTTAGCACAGTGGGCTAAACCAGCTGGCTTCTAATGCAGAACAATGTCAGCGGCGCGGCTTCAATTCCAGAACAGGCCTCCTCGAACAGGCGCCGGAATGTGACAACTCGGCGTTTTTCACAGTAACTTCATTGAAGCCTATTTGTGACAATAAGCGATTGATATTATTATTATGAACTGTTCTCAATTCTTCCGGTGGAGTGCATCGTGTTACTTCTGCTTCAGAGGAACCTGCATCGAAGGTATTTCTAACAACAGGACTCCTGGTCCACAGAAACAATGTGCTTGATGCAGTAAAGTGGAAGGGTGTGGGGTGCAATCTAACCTGGCTTCAAACGCTCTCCCCCTTTCTATGTTTCACACTCTCCTTCGTTCTGTTTCTGTGTCTGTTTTCTTTCTCTTGGTATCGGGTGAAGGTTTGATTTGCTGCAGTTCCCCTGAGCAGAATATTCTTCCACATCGTTTTCCAGTCAGACACATTCTGTGACTTTGTTGCTTTTTGGAACCACTGCAAACACGAAGTGAACTTGGAACTTCACGACACTGAAAGGGGATATTTACTCCATCATTACTGTGTCTGTGCCCATTACTGTGATACAGACACATGGTTACGGCATTGAATACAGGAGTTGGGACGTCTTGTAGAAGTTTTAAACGACATTAGTAAGGTCACACTTGGAATACGGTGTATAGTTCTGTTATAGAAACGACATTATTCAACCAGAAAAGGGGCTGAAAAGATTTACAAGGATGCTATCGGTACTTAATGGTTTGAGTTGTCAGGAAAGACTGGATCGAATGGATCTTTTCCCAGAGCATCGTTGGAGGTTTAGGGGTGAACTTATAGAGGTCTATAAAATAATGAAGCGCATAGATGAGGTACATAGACAACACTTTTCTCCCAGAGGTAGGGCGTCGACAACCAAAGGGAATAGGTTTAAGGTGAGACGGGAGAAATACAAAAGTGTACAGACGGCAATGTTTTCACACTGAAGGCGTTGAGTGTCTGGAACGATCAGTAATTGGCAGTAATCGAGGCGGTTACAATTTTGCTTTTTAAAAAGCGTTTTGAGAGTTATATGGGTAAGATGAGTACAGCGGGATATGGGCGAAATGAGGGCAATTGGGACAGGCGTACTGGTAAAAACTGAGCGACATTTGCAAGTTGAACCTACGGGCCTGTTTCTATGCTGCAAACCTGTCTGACTCAATGCCAACTTCCATCTCTGGAATGCAGCAGATTCGAGCACACCCTCTGTCTGGCCAAATCGGTTTGAAATGTTGCTGTGGGTGTCTCCATCCATTATTTTTATGGACAATGATCTTGAAGGGAATGAAAGGTTCTGAGGAACAGGCAGGAAATGACATTCAGGCAGAAGCTCAGCTATGAACAAATTGAATGGTGGAAGAGGAGTCAGTGGCCCTGCAGTTTCACCATGTTGTCATTTGTTAAAGTTCCAGTTGTCACATTACTTGCTGATGGATATGGCTGCAAGATAAGATTTCTAAGTTACATCCAAGAGTTATTTCTATATTCATGGATACAGTTCATTTAGAGCCACATTATGCGGATCTAACGTCATTTTAGATGTGTCGAACGGATCTCACATCTTCACCTTTTATATCCAATAAGGCAGGCCCAGCGTATCCCAGCATCCCGAACGGGAAACTACTAACCGATTCCCACAGCGAGTGGTCTGATCTGGTCTGCACGGCCTGGGATTTCGGTGGAGGCAGATACAACAGTTGTTTCAAAGGGGAATGGGAGTGACAAGAATCAAATGTTTCCCTCTGGGGAAAGGCCGTCGAATGAGATTGAATGATCTGCTAATCCATAATGCCGCTGAGGTAATACGGAATGAATGTCCTCCGTCGCTACGTTGATAGTGGTCGTGCGTTGGGAAGTTGATGTCTAAGGAACCTTGGTGAGTTACTGCAGTGCATTTTGGGATGGTAAACAGGCTGCTACAGTGCGTTTGTGGTGCAGGGATTGAATGTTTCTGGAAGAGGGAACAATTAAGAAACTCCAAACAATGTTATGAAGTCCAACTGACCGACAATCTTTAGATTAAATTTGGCTAGGATGAACACAAAAGCCTTCCCTTCAGGTGTGATTCAACAGTCTTCTTAAACACTTTAATCAACACAAGCTTTATTCTAAGAACTTAGTTAACATATTTTTTTAAAGAAACACAGCAAGAATTATTATCAATTACAATCATAACGACACCATATACCTACAGTAATCTATGTATAATACTGAATGAATTCCACCTTAACTGTTCCAAATCCAATGCAAAATCCCATGAACCAAAAACCACATTTCAAGGGCGTGGCCCAGCACTCTGCCTTCTCACTTGAGTAAGACTGACTTTTCCTGTGAGTCTAATTTCGTCTCACCAGCAGGTTGAAAACCATTCCGGAGAGAAAACTATATTTTTTTAATTTATCAAACAGATAACCATAATCAACGTTTTTTTTTCCTGACTCAGATATTAACAGTGAAAATAGATAAACAGGCCAAAATACCTCTTTTCTCTGTCTGAGTCCACAACAATCAAAATTGAAAGCGAAAGTAAAACCATCACACAACCACAGCTGAGCTTCACCCACAAAATGTTATCACTGAAGCCATGTGATGAGACAAAAACCTTCCTTCAGGCACACTCCCACGACATAATATTGTTTCTAAATTATAAAATCAGATAATCAATAAAGTAAATTTCGCTAATGCACTTTCCTCCATTTAAGTTGTGAATAATTGACAAAGTGTGATCGAGAATATGGTGAACCGGTGCGACGACAATAATCTTTCCCTCAATGTCAACAAAACGAAGGAGATTGTCGTCGACTTCAGGAAGCACAGTGGAGAGCATGCCCCGGTCTACATCAATGGGAATTATCATCTTGAAGGACAAGAACTCCATAGAGGCACGTTGGGTGTACCCACACCACACGGGCAGCAGCGGATCAACAAGGCAGCTCACCGCCACCTTCCTGAAGGGCAATTCGGGATGGGAATTAAATGCTGCCCGAACCAGAAACTCGCAAATCCCGTAAAAGTAAACTTTTTATAGCATTGTTGCTTTGAATTTCTGGGACACGGGATGACCTGATTCCCATTATTTCGGTAGAGTTCATCATATAACTTCTGCTTCAGAGGAACCTAAATCTAAGGTATTTCTAACAGCATGAATCCAGGAAAGCAGAAACAATGTGCTTGCGGCAGTAAGGTGGAACGGATTTGTTGTGCAATCTATCATGGATTTAAACACTTTCTCCCCTTTCTCTCTTTAACACTCTCCTTTGTTCTGTTTCTGTTTTGTATCTCTTGGTTTCGGGTGAAGGTTTAAGTTGAGCAGAATATTGTACCATATTTTCTGTTCAGTAAGACATATTTTGCGACATTGTGACTTTGTGGAACCATTGCAAACATGAAGAATAATTCGCACTACATGACACGAAAGGAAGGTATTTGCTCCATGATTACAGTGACTGTGCCCATCATTACTCTTATACCGACACATGGTCAGAACATTGAATATAGGAGTTTGGACGCCTTGCTGAAGTTGTACAAGACATAAGTAAGTCTACACTTGGAATACTGTGTACAGTTCTGGTCTCACTATTATAGAGATGATATTATTCAACTAGAAATAGTGCTGAAACGTTTTACAAGATGCTACCGTAAATTGATAGTTTGAGATATAAGGTGCGTTTGTTACGCTGGGACATTTTCCCCTGGAGTGTAGGAGGCATAGGGGTGAAATTCTCGAGGTCTATAAAGTTAATAGGGCAGAGGTAATGTACATCGTCAACATATTTTCCCAAAGATAGGGGAGTGTAAAACAAGTGGGTGTAGGTTTAAAGTTAGAGAGGAGACATACAAAAGGGTCCAGAGAGTAATTTCTTCACAAACAGTGCGCTGAGTGTCTGGACCGAGTTGCCAGAGGAAGTAATAGAAGCGGGTACACCTTTGTCTTATTAAGGGCATCAGGGCTTATGGGGAAAATACAGAATGGGCGGCATGGATAAGTTGGGCCGAAGGGCCTATTTCCATGCTGTAAACCTCTAGCACTCTGTGACCCTATCCCATCTTCCAGCTCTGTAACGCTGCAGATTCGAGCACTCTATCTCTCTGTCCAAGTGATTTTGATATTTTCCTATGGGTGTCTGCCTCTATCATTCTCATGTACAATGTTCCCTGAGTGATTGAAAGGATGTGAGGAACAGGCGGGAAATTACATTGAGGTAGAAGCTCAGCTGCGATCAAACTGGATGTTGGGGCAGGAATGAGTGGCCGGGAGGTCTCACTATGTTGTCATTTGCTATCAGTTCCAGTTGCCACAGTACTCGCAGATGATTATAACTGCGCGATCAGATTTTTAAGTTACATCTTTCCAACAATTATTTCAATGTTCTGGGATACAGTTCAATTATCTGGTCTGCACTGCCTGTGAGATTGGTGGAGGCAGATACAACAGTGGTTTACAAACTTCAATGCGAGAAACGACAGCAATCAAATGCATGCCTCTGGGGAAAGGTCGGTCGTGTGGGATTGAATGATCTGCTAATCTAAAAAACCGCTGAGGTTAAACGGAATGAATGGCCTCTGTCGGTACTTCGCGCACTTTTAAGTGTTTGGTCACGTCTGGCTGTGAGATGAGATGCACCACCACACTGGAGTTTCCCTCCATGCTCCCCACCACGGCGAGTATGATCACGGTAATACTTCATATATAAAGTGTCCCTGTTTGAAGCCAGCGTCAGCATTAGCTCACTGGTTACTTCACAGCATCAACTTAGCTGTACGTTCGAACCTGTTTCACCGTGGAAGCTTCCTGGCGCTTTTAATACTTCCAAAACATGTTTGTTGCATAAATAAAAGCAGCAGCACATTTATAATTAGATGAAGGTGTGTTTTGTTTAGAGGTTGCATTAATTGTTTAAAAAGAGGCTTGTGCCACTTGTTTACTTTCTGATCTGACACTGCGGAAAGCAAAGTTCGATTCCAGCTCTGTTCAATAACTGACCTATCACACTTTGTCAATTACTCAAACTTAAATGGAGGAAACGATCAGGAACGGTTATCCATTAAACATTTTTTGAAATTTCGGACCAAGATAGTTTTTGCAGGCGAATTGATTAATCATTTTTTTCCACGTGAAACGCTGTTCCCCAGATCTCCAAGAACACTCAGGGAGGTCGAAAACATCCAGAACCAAGCAGTGCGCGTGATTGCTTCTCCTGCCACAGCATTCAATCCCTCCGCCACAGCCATTCCAACATGCACCGCAATAACTCAACAAAGTGCCTCGGGCAATTGTTCCTCAGGCAGCGCCTCTAGACTTCCGACTACTATCATTATGAAGAACTAGACAAGCCCCTACTTGGGAAAACCACCAACTGGAATTTCCCTCCAAATAATTGACCACTCCCACTTGGAACCAGATTAACCTTCCAGCGGAATAACGGGGAAAAAATAATTTAGCTTACTCCCTAAAAGCACTTTGGGTGTACCCAAACCTCAGGGCCAGCAACGATTCAATAAGGCAGCTCACCACCACCTTCTGAAGGTCATCTAGGGATGGGCAATAAATTCTGTCCTAACCAGCAACTCTCACATCCACTAAAAGGGATATTTATAATGCATTGGTGCTTTGAATTTCTGGGGCCTGGGAAGAACTGTTCTCCATTCATTTAAAAAAAACATCGATTATCCAATTCATTTTTTCCAATTCAGGGACAATGTAGCGTGGCCAATTCATCTACCCTGCACATCTTTGGGTTGTGGGGAAGAAACCCACGCAAAAACGGGGAGAAGGTGCAAGCTCCACACGTAAAGTGACCCAGAGACGGGATCGAACCTGAAAACTCGGCGCCTGAGGCAGCAGTGCTAGCCACTGTGCCACGGTGCTGCCCGGTTTGTCATTCTAACGGTGGAATGAATCAAGTAACGTCTGCTTCAGAGGAAACTGGATCTAATGTATTTCTAACAGCATGAATCCTGGAATAAAGAAACAATGTGCTTGCTGCAGTAAGGTGGAAGGGAGTGGTGTGCAATGTATTCCAGCATTAAACGCTCTCTCCCCCTTTCTCTCATTACCATTCTCCTTTATTATGTTTCTAATTTGTTTCTATTGGTATCGGGTGAAGATTTGATTTGCTGTGGGTCTCTTGAGCAAAATATTCTTGTTCCTCTTTTTCCAGTCAGACACATTAGCGACTTTGTTGGTTTTTGCAACCATAGCAAACATGATGAATAATTGGAAATTCACAACACTGAAGGAGGCTCTTTGTTCCCCAATTACTGTGTCTGCCCATTATTACTATTATACAGATACATGGTCAGATTATTGAATGCAGGAGTTGGGACGCCTTTCGGAAGTTGTACAAGAAATTGTGAAGGACACAGTTGGAATACTGTGTACAGTTCCGGTCACCCCAATATAGAAAGGATATTATTAACCTAGATACAGGACAGAAAAGATTTGCTAGGCAGCTACCGGACTTGCTAGTTTGAATTAAAAGGGGCGGCTGGATATACTGGAACATTTTTCTTGGAGGCTCGCGGTGATCTTGACGTCGGCTATAAAATAATGAGGGGCATTGATGAAGTATATTTTTCCAAAGGTAGTGGAATCCAAAACTAGAGGGCATAGGTTTAAGTTGAGAGGGGAGAGATACAAAAGGGTCCAGGTGAACAATTCTTTCACACAGAGGGTGGTGAATGTCTGGAACGAGCTGGCAGAGGCAGTAATAGAGACGTCTACAATTCTGCCTTTAAAAAGCATTTAGATAGTTATATGGGGAAGATGGGTATAGAGGAATATGACTAATTGTGGGCAATTGGACAGGCTTTGTGTTGTAAAAACTGGGCGGCATGGACAAGTTAGGCCGAATGGCCTATTTCCACGCTGTAAACTTCTATGACTCTATGACACGTCCCTCCTTCCAGATCTGTGTTACTGCAGATTCGAGCACACCGTCTAACACCCAAATCGATTTGAAATTTTGCTGTGGGCGTCTGCCTCGATTTATCTTAACGACAGTGAACTTTGAGGGACTGAACGTGTCTGAGGAACAGGCAGGAATTGACATTGAGGCAGAAGCTCAGCTGTGATCAGACTGAATGTTGGGGCAGGAGTGAGTGGCCCTGTTGTAATTTGCTGTCAGTTCCAGTTGCCACAGCATGCGCAGCTCGCAGGTGAATATAACGGCGAGATAAGAATTTTAAGTTATATCTTTCGAATAATTATTTTAATGTTCTGGGATACAGTTCAGTTATCTGGTCCGCACTGCCTGTCAGATTGGTGGAGGCAGATACAACAGTGGCTTTCAAATGTCAATGCGAGAAACGACAGGAATCAATTGCATGCCTCTGGGGAAAGGTCGGTCGAGTGGGATTGAATGAACCGCAAATCTAAAGAGCGGCTGAGGTTAAACGGAATGAATGTCCTCCGTCGGTACTTCACGCACTTTTAAGTTTTTGGTCACTGCCTGTGAGATTGGTGGAGGCAGATACAACAGTGACTTACAAATTTCAATGCGAGAAACGACATGCCTCTGGGGAAAGGTCGGTCGAGTGGGATTGAATGAACGGCTAATCTAAAGAGCCGCTGAGGTCAAACGGAATGAATGTCCTCCATCGGTAATTCACGCACTTTAAAGTTTTTGGTCACGTCAGGCTGTGAGGTGATGTGCAGCAACACCTGGAGTTTCCCTCAATGCCAGCCACCACGGCGGGTATGATCAGGGTAATCCTTTATACACAATGTGTCCGGGTTTGATGTCAGCGTCAGATTTAGATCACTGGCTACTTCACAGCATCAACTTAACTGCAAGTTCGAACCTGTTTCCCCGTAGGCGCTGCCTGGCGATTTTATTATTTCCAAAATATATGCGGTGCGGAAATGAAGGCAGCAGCACATTTATAATTAGAAGTGGGTGTATTTTGTTAGAGTTTGCATTGGTCTCTTTTAAAAAGCAGCTTGTGCCACGTGTTTACTTTCTGGCCTCTCGCTGCGGAAACAGTGTCCAAAAATTGTCCTTAGCGTTGGGTGGGGTTATGGGGATAGGGTGGAGGTGTTGACCTTGGGTAACGTGCTCTTTTCAAGAGCCGGTGCAGACTCGATGGGCCGAATGGCCTCCTTCTGCACTGTAGATTCTATGATAATGTGCTTGCTGCAGTAAGGTGGAAGGGAGTGGTGTGCAATATAATTCAGCATTAAACGTTCTCTCCCCCTTTCACTCTTTACCATTCTCCTTTATTCTGTTTCTGTCTTGTTTCTATTAGTATCGGGCGAAGATTTGATTGGCTGTGGGTCTCTTGTGCAAGATATTCTTCCACGTTTTTTCCAGTCAGACACATTCTGCGACTTCGTTGCTTTTTGCAACCACAGCAAACATGATGAATAATTGGAAATTCACAACACTGAAGGAGTCTCCTTGTTCAACAATTACTGTTTATGTGCCCATTATTTCTATTATACAGATACATGGTCAGATTATTGAATACAAGAGTTGGGACGTCTTGCTGAAGTTCTACAGGACTTTGGGAAGAACACGCTTCGAATACTGTGTACAGTTCTGGATATTTTCACCGAGAAAGAGGGCAGAAAAGATTTGCTAGGCTGCTACCGGACTTGATCATTTGAGTTATAAGGAGCGGCTGGATAGACTGGAACATTTTTCTTGGAGGCTGGAAGTTATATTGACGTCGTCTATACAATAATGAGGGGCATAGATGAAGTAGATTTTCCCAAAGGTAGTGGAATCCAAAACTAGGTTTAACGTGAGAGTCGAGAGATTCAAAGGGGTCCAAAGGAACAATTGTTTCACACAGAGGGTGGTGAGTGTCTGGAAAGAGCTGGCATTTGCAGTAGTAGAGGCGCATACAATTATGCCTTTAAAAAGCTTTTACACAGTTATATGGAGAATATGGGTATAGAGGTATAAGACAAAATGTGGACAATTGGACAGGCTTTGTGTCGTAAAAGCTGGGCTGCATGGACAAGTTAGGCCGAAGGGCCTATTTCCATGATGTAAACTTCGATGACCCTATGACGTGTCCCACCTTCCAGATCTGTGTCGCTGCAGATTCGAGCACACCGTCTAATGTCCAAATCGGTTTGAAATTTTCCTGTGGGTGCCTGCCTTGATTTTTCTGATCGACAGTGAACGTTCAGGGAATGAAGGTATCTCAGGAACAGGCAGGAATTGACATTGAGGCAGAAGCTCAGCTGTGATCAAACTGGATGTTGCGGCAGGAGTGAATGGCCGTGTTGTAATTTGCTCTCAGTTCCAGTTGCCACAGCACTCGCAGCTCGCAGGTGAATATAACTGCGAGGTAAGATTTTGAAGTCAGATCTTTCGAATAATTATTTCAATGTACTGGCATACAGTTAAACTATCTGGTCTGCACTGCCTGTGAGATTGGTGGAGGCAGATGCAACAGTGGCTTTCAAATGTCAATGCGAGAAACGACAGGAATCAAATGCATGCCTCTGGGGAAAGGTCGGTCGAGTGGGATTGAATGATCTGCTAATCTAAAGAGCCGCTGAGGTTAAACGGAATGAATGTCCTCCGTCGGTACTTCTCGCACTTTTAAGTATTTGGTCACGTCTGGCTGTGAGATGATGTGCAACAACACCTGGAGTGTCTCGTCAATGTTACCCACCACGGCGAGTATGATCACGGTAATCCTTTATATACAATGTGCCCATACTTAACACCGCCGTCAGCTTTATCTCACTGGTTACTTCACAGCATCAACTTAAATATACGTTCGAACCTGACTCACCGTGGGCGCTGTCTGGCGCTTTTAATACTTCCAAAACATGTGCGTTGCATAAATAAAAGCATCAGCACATTTATAATTAGAAGTCGGTGTATTTTGTTTAGAGGTTGCATTGATCTGTTTTGAAAAGAGGCTTGTGCCACATGTTTACTTTCTGATCTCACACTGCGGAAACACAAGTTCGATTCCAGCTCTGTACACTTTGAAGATGGTTTGTGGAGGAGCTGTTGTCAAGTGACAGTTAACTCGAAACATTTCTGAAGTGCTTCCCTGCCTACCGCCTCCTCTATCCGAAAAGAAAGGCAATCACTGTAATGATCCCAGCCGAGTAAAGATCAAGAGGGACACTCGAGGGCAGGTAGAAGTGGAAAGAAGTAGAACTGTGGCGTCACAGCCTGCAGTGAAAGAGCGCGAGGAGAGTGGCGGAGACTCAGTGAAAGAGCGTGAGGAGAGCGGCGGGGACACAGTGAAAGCGCGCGAGGAGAGCGGCGGAGACTCAGGAAAAGAGGGCGAGGAGAGCTACGGGGGACACAGGATAAAAGAGCGCGAGGACAGCGTCGGGGACACAGGATAAAAGGGCGCGAGGAGGGGAGCGGGGAGAGAGGATAAAAGAGCGCGAGGAAAGCGGCGGGGACACAGGATAAAAGGGCGCGAGAAGGGGAGCGGGGAGGGAGGATAAAAGAGCGCGAGGAAAGCGGTGGGGACACAGCTGCCGGAGAAGCGGCCTTCAGATTTTCGGCAGGAGCAGTGGCCAGGGGTCTGTCGGGAAGGTAAGTTTTCCTCTTTCAAAACTTTAAAAACTTACCTTGAAGAGTGGCATCACAGCAAAGCAGTGACTTGATTGTCTGGGAAGGAAAGTGCTCCAATTAGCAGTGGCTGGGAGAAATTTAACTCTTCGTGTGTTGGCAAGTGTGGAAGGGAAGTTAATGAGTTACCAATTGAGATGCATGCTGGGAATATTAGCGATATTTTAACACTGCTTTTGAGCGAAAGTAAGAAGGTCAAGTAATGTAAACCAAATACTGCTTAGTGTGTGGTACTGGCCTTATTATGATAATAAGTTGTTCTTCCGAAGGACAACAAAATGCGGACTCGAATTGTTTTTAAACCAAGGACAAAACATTCATATTTCCTCTTGCGTATGTGCCCAAGCTTTTTCTCTTCAAAGTTGTTTATTTCACCCTATAAATATAATGGTTTTTGACTGCAGAACTCAGAGTGCAGTGCCTTGGCTTTGCAGCTGAAACAATCTCTCTCCACAAGTATATTTGTGGAAATAAATTTCCTTAAATCGAACCTCGAGGAATTTGTCTTTATTATGATTTTCACGACAAATTGGCGCAGTCGGTGCAGTTTCCCTAATTTAACGGGACGTGAACCCCGAAACGAATCTCTAAACAGGACTCTCTCAGCTGAAAGGGAGAGAGCTGCAGCGCGACCCAGCTGAAAGGGGGGTCTGCGGCTCGGCAGCCTTAATTACTGGCCAGTGACTCATGCTCGGAGAGTTATCTTTGTTAATAAATTAATGATAGCTGCATGGGAAGAAAAAAGGTGCCTTAGAAACTAAAATAAAATAAAAAAAGTGAAAGGATAAACAGCGGTGTGCGCTCCCTGTCGTATTTGTAAATGATTTTCGATTGTTGTTATTGTTATATCGATGTTCTAAAGTGTTTTGCAGAAGGGACGATGAGCACTAAACTCGCCGCTCCCTCACAGGTGGTTCCAAAGCCTCGGTAAAGATATCCGGAGCGAGAAACAAGGTGAACTGCTGAAAGAGGACAGATAAGGGAGTCAAAATGAGTAAGAAAATGAAAAGAAACAATCGTAAAGCAGCGGAATGAGGTAAGTAAACATATATGTCCGGCATAGTAGTCTAATGAAGCTGACCCCCTTATGGAAAAAAAACAGGGGAGTAAAAATAAATAGAAGATTAAGGTAAAAGCGAGATTTATCTGTCGCCGTGAGATAAGGCTAACGGTTAACTGTGATATTTGTGAGCTGTGAGAATCTGTGTTTTGTTGAACCAATTAATTTTAGTCAAAGCATGAAGTGCGTTGTATTTTTTATCGTCTGTCTTTGTGAGTCAGAGATTATAACTTCAGTGATTTTTGTTGAGGTTTCTCTAATGAATGGAAACATTGGAAATTACGATCAGTTTAAAAGAAAAAAATGCCTTTACGAATAAAAGTAATTGAATATGAATAAGGTTTATATTACGTGAAAAAACGTAAATGGCATCATGCCAAGTTCTCTGCCCCTTAGATTCTGCAGGAAACATTAACCATTTCAGCAGACAGTTGATCTTTTCTGAATTGACAAAGAAAAAATATACGTCTCTAAGAATAGCTAATGCCTATAAAATCAATCATTGGAAATTGACTTAAATGAGTGCTATTTATAGCCCCCTCCCAGGGGATGTTTTGCTGCTTCTAAAATACTCTTATGGTGCATCTTTGCTTTCAAGGAAGTGATCCCACCCGGCATAACAGGGGGCTGGGTTCCCAATAATGATAATCATTTGAACGAAGGAAATGAGTCCCTCGAACACTGGTTAGCAAATAGAGGGAACGAGGCTATCATGAAAGGGGCCAAGAAGCATTTAACCCCCAGGAAGGATGTACCGCAACTGGCGACACCTGACCCTATTAGGCAGACAGGCACTCTGCAAATTAGGAACGGTAAGACATCGCATTGATAATGGAATGTTTATAGAACTGTCTCAAATACGAGCTCACGGTCCCCTTCAGTGTATAGTTTTTATGGAAACTGTTCACTACTGTAAACAGTCTATGTAAACAGTGCGTTACAGTAAATATTGTTCATGTAAACTGTACAGTGCTGTAAAGAGAGTATATGTAAATTGTGTCCGACTGTAAACAGTGTTTATGAAAAATGTAAACAGAGTGAATGTAAACAGTACCCTACAATGACCAGTATTTATATGAACCGTACACCGCTGTAAAAGAAACTCTATGTGAACAGTACCCTAAATTAAACAAAGTTTATTAAATCGTACTCTGCCCTAAACAAAGTCCATGTAAACACTGCCCAACAGTAAACAGCTAATGTAAACCGGACACTGCGGCAAACAGCGTTTATGTAAAAAGCGCCTTACAGTAAACAATGACGACGCAAACCGTACACTGCTGTAAACGGAGTCTATGTAAACATTGTCCCGCAGTAAACAGTGTCAGAAAAAACCGTGCACTGCTGTAAGTGGAGTCAATGTAAACAGTGCCCTACTGTAAAAAGTTGTTGAAAAACGTAACCTGCTGTAATAAGTGTCTATGTAAAGAGTGCACTGCAGTAAGCAGTGTTTATGTATACCCTCTGCTGTTGTAAACGAAGTCTATGAAAACAATGCCATACATTTAGATACACCTTACACGGCATTAACCAGAGTCTATGTAAACATTACCCTACAGTAAACAGAATGAAAGTAAACCGTGAGCTAATATAAACAGAGTCTGTGCAAACAGAGCCCTACAGGAAGCAGTGTTTACGTAAACTGTACACAACTGTTAAAAGAGTCTGTGAAAACAGTGGCGGACAGTAAACTCTGCTTACGTAAAATGTACACTGCTGTAAATAGGGACTATGTAAACAGTGCACTACAGTTAACAACATTTAAACTGTGCCCTACAGTAAACAGTGTCTATGTAAACAGTGCCCGACAGTAAACTTGGTGAAAGTAAACCATACACTACTGTTATCAGAGTCTATGTAATCAGTGCTCTACAGTAAACAGTGTTTCTGTAAATCGTATACTGCTGTAAACAGTGTCAATGTCAACAGTGCCCTACGCTGAACAGTCTATGTAAACAGTGCGTAAACAATATTTATGTAAACTGTACACTACTGTAAACAGAGTCTTTGTAAATATAGCACTACATCAGTGTTTATGTAAACGGTATACTGCTGGAAACAGATTCTATATCCACGGTGCTCTACAGTAAACAGTTTATTTAACATATATACTGCTGCAAACAGGGTCTATTTAAACAGTGACCTACAGTAAACAGTGGTTATAAAACCGTACGGTATCCTGGTCTATGTGAACAATGCCCTCGAGTAAACAGAGAGAAAGTGAACCATGCACTGCTGTAAACAAAGTCCATGTAAACAGTTCCCGACAGTAAATAGTGTTTATGTTAGCCATACCCTGCTCTAAATAGAGTCTATGTAAAAGTGCCCAATATTAAACCGTACACTACTGTAAATAAAGTCTGTGTAAACAGTGCTTTACAGTAAACGTAGTTAAAGTACACCATACACTTCTGTAAACAGAGTCCAGGTAAACAGTGCCCTACTGTAAACTGTGTTTGCGTAAACCGTACAATACGGTAAACATGGTCTATGTAAACATGGTCTACAATAAGCAGAGTGAAAGTTAACCATGCGCTGCTGTAATCAGAGTCCATGAAAACAGTTACCTGCAGTAAAGTATTTTTATAAGACGTAGCCTGCTGTAAACAGAGTCTATGTAACAGTCCCCTTCAGTAAATATTTTATATGTAAACCGTACACTGCTGTAAACAGAGTCTATTAAACAGTATCCTACTGTAAACAGTGTTTATGTAAAATGTACACTGCTCTAAACAGAGTGAATGTAAACAGTGCTCTACACTAAACAGTGTTTATGTGAACCGTACACTGTTGTAAAAAAACTCTATGTGAACAGTGCCTGAAACAAAACAGTGTTTATTAAATCGTATACTACTGTAAACAAAGTCCATGTAAACACTGCCCTACAGTAAACATTGTTAATGTAAACCGGACGCAACTGCAAACCGCGTCTATGTAAACAACGCCCTACAGTAAACACTGCCAACGTAAACCGCACTCTGCTGGAAAACAGAGTCTGTGTAAACAGTGTCCGGCAGTAAACAGTGTCAATGTAAACCATTCAGTGCTGTCAGCAGAGTCTATGTGAAGAGTGCCCTACAGTAACCAGTTTTTAAAAACCGTACCCTGCTGAAATAAGAGTCTATGAAAACAGTGCAACACAGTAAGCAGTGTTTATGTACACCCTAGACTGTTGTAAACAGAGTCTAAGTAAACAGTACCCTCCAATAAACAGTGTTTATGTCAGTCGTACGCTGCTATAAACAGAGTCTATGTAAACAGTGCACTACAGTAAACAGTGTTTATGTAAATCGTAACTGCTATAAAGAGGGTCTACGCAAACAATGCCCTACAGTAAACAGTATTTAAATAGTGCCATACAGTAAACAGAGTCTATATAAAAAGTACCCTACGGTAACCAGTATTTAAGCAATGCCCTACAGTAAACAGTCTATGTAAACAGGGCCAACAGTAAACAGTGCTGATGTAAACGGCGTCAAGGAAAACAGAGCCCCACGGTAAACAGCGTTTAGGTTATCCGTACACTGCTGTATACAGAGTATTTTTAATCAGTGACCTACTGGAAACAGTTGTTATGTAAAAAGTACACTGCTGTACTGAGCAGTGCTCCAAAAGCTAGTGATTTGAAACAAACCTGTTGGACTTCTTACTCTGCTCACCCCAGTCCAACGCCGGCATCTCCACATTATGTAAACAGTGCCCTAGAATAAACAGCGTGTATGTAAAATGTACACTGCTGTAAGGAAAGTCGGTGAAAACAGTACCTTACAGTAAACAGAGAAATTGAACCGCACACTACTGGAAACAGTCTATGTAAAAGTGCCCTACAGTAAACAATTTTTAAAAAGCACCAGACAGTAATCAGAGTGAAAGTAATCCTTACATTAAAGTTAACAGACCCTTTGTAAACTGTGTCTTCTAGTAAAAAATGTTAATGTAAACCGTACATTGCTGTAAAATGAGTCGATATAATCAGTGCCCTACAGCAATCAGTGTCTCTGTAAATCGTTCTCTGGGCTGTCAACAATGTCTGAGTAATCAGTGGACTACACTAAACAGTGCATATGTAAACGGTACATTGATGTAAACAGAGTCTACGTAAACAGGGCCCTGCAGTAAACAGAGTAAAAGCAAACCGTACACTAATGTAAACAGAGTCTGTGTAAGCAGAGCCTCACAGGAAGCAGTGTTTACGTAAGTGTACACTACTGTAAACGGAGTCTGTGCAAACAGTGCCCTACAGTAAACCGTGCATATGTAAAATGTGCGCTGCTGTAAACAAAGACTATGTACACAGTGCACTAAAGTAGACAAAATTTAAACTGTGCCCTACAGTAACAGACTCTATGTAAACAGTGCCCGACAGCAAACCGGGTGAAAGTCAACCACACACTTCTGTAAACAGAGTCTATGTAAACAGTGCCCTACAATAAACAGTGTTTCTGTAAATCGTACACTGCTGTAACAGAGTCTATGTAAACAGTGCCCTACAATAAACAGTGTTTCTGTAAATCGTACACTGCTGTAAACAGTGACTATGTAAACAGTGCCCTACAGCAACAGGGTGAAAGTAAACCATACACTTCTGTAAACAGAGTCTATGTAAACAATGCCCTACAGTAAACAGTGTTTCTGTAAATCGTACACTGCTGTAAACAGTGACTATGTAAACAGTGCCCTACACTAAACAGTCAGCGTAACAGTGCGCTACTGTAAACAATGTTTATGTAAACCGTACAGTACTGCAAACAATCTTTGTACATGTGTCCTGCAGTTAACATTGTCTATTTAAACAGTGTCCTGCAGTAAACAGTATACTTAAACAGGAAATTTCTGCAAACGGAGGCAATGGAAACAGTGCCATACAGTACATAGTTTTATTGTAAACCGCACACTGCTGTAAATAGTCTCTGTAGACAGTGACCTACAGTTATCAGTGTTTATGTAAACCGTACACTACTGTAAACAGAGTCTATGTGAATATAGCACTACAGTAAACAGTGTTTATATAAACGATATATTAACGGCAAACAGACTATATAAACAGTGCCCTGCTGTAAACAAGCTATATAAACAGTGCCGGATAGTTAATAGTCTTTATGTAAACTGTACACTGCTGCAAATAGTCTACGTACACAGTGCCCTGCAGTCAACAGTGTTAATGTAAACCGTGGCCCTACAGTAAACAATATTTAAAGCGGACATTGCTGTAAACAGAGTCTATGTGAACTGGACCTGCAGTAAACAGTGTTTATGGGAACCGTACCCTGCTGTTAAAACAGTCTGTGTAAACAGTGCCATACAAGATTGCTGACCATACAACTATAGTGGGTAGGATTCGAACAGCGATGAGTCAGAATACTGGCCGGAGATAGAGAACCCAGTGGTGTGGTTGAACGACAATAATCTCACCCTCAATGTCAGCAAAACTGAAGAGCCGGTCATTGACTTCAGGAAGTGAAGCATTTTATACACCCCTCTCTGCATCAACGAAGCCGTGGCGGAGATGGTTTACAACTTCAAATTATGAGCTGTGCACACACAGATCATATGTCCTTGGTCGACGCTAAGACCAAGAAAGCAGTGCAGCGCCTATACGTCCTCAGGAAACTAAGAGAATTCGGCATGTCCACACTGACTCTTACAGATTTTAGTAGATGCACCATAGAAAGCCTCCTATCTAGCTGCATCGCAGCCTGGTTTAACAACTACTCGGCCTAAGAAGGTAAGAAACTATAAACAGTCGTGAACACATCCATTCCATCACACGAACCCGCCTCCCGTCCATTTACTCTGTCTACACCTACCGCTGCCTTGGGAAAGCGGGCAGAAGAATCAGATACCCCTAACACCCGGTCTACTCACTCTTCCAACCTCTTCCATCGGACAGGAGGTACGAAAGTCTGAGAGCACGCACGAACAGACTCAAAAACAGCTTCTTACCCGCTGTTACCAGACTCTTAAACGAACCACTTATTTACTGGTCTGATCTATTCGCACGCTTCTCGACTGAGTAATATTACACCTGTATGCTTCACCCGATGCCAGTGTCTATATATTTACATGGTGTAGTTTATGTTTACACTATGTATTTTATTTTCATTTCCGGAATAATCTGTCTGAACTGTACGCAGAAAAATGCTGGTCACTGTACCCCGGAGCAGGTGACAATAAACCATTCCAATCTAATCCAGCTCTGCCCAATAACCACACGCCTGGGTTCCAGGGTGTGCGCGACTGCTGCAGTCATGGATAAAGAAAAATCCTATGTTGAAAGACAACAAAGATTTTAGGACCAGAGATGCAATTCGGCATTGTAAAAGCTTGGGCGAATGCAATTCTGTTTGGATTAAGGAGATTCCCTGAGGAGTTACTTATCACACTTTGTCAATTGTTCACCACTTAAATGGAGGAAATGTGCATTAATAATACTTTCTTTATGGATTAACTGATTTTTGAATTTAAGAAGAGGAAGTTTACTCAAGCAAATTAATGAATTCATTTTGTGTTTTTCACGTGACACACTGTACCCCATATCTGCAAGAACACTCAAGACGTTCTGCACCATCCAGGACCAAGCATCCCGGTTGATTGCACCCACTTCCAGAAGCACTGACTCCCTCCATCGCGGACGCACAGTGGCAGCGCTGCACATCATCCCAAAATGCACTGCGGTAACTCATCAAGGTTCCTGAGCCAGCACCTTCCAAATCCACAACCACTATCCTCTGGAAGGACAACAAAAGGCCGCAGGTGGAGGTCTTCCCTCAAGCCACACACAACTCCCACTTGGAATCATAGAATCGTTCCTTCACGGCACCGGAAAAATATCCTGAAATTCCCTCCCTGAAAGCACGGTGGGTGTACCTGCACCTCATGGATTGCAGCGATTCAAGAAGGCAGCTCACCACCACCTTCTCGAGAAGAACTAGAGATGGGAATTAAATACTGCCCGAACCAGCAACTCGCAAATCCCATAAAAGTGATACCTTTAATGCTTTGAGATTCTGGGAGCTGGTTTAGCACAGGGGCTAATCAGCTGGCTTCTAATGCAGACCAATGACAGCGGCGCGGCTTCAATTCCGTGACTGGCCTCCTCGAACAGGCTCCGGAATGTGACAATTAGGCGTTTTTCACAGGAACTTCATTGAAGCCTACTTGTGACAAGAAGCGATTGCTATTATTGTTAAGAAATGTTCTCAATTCTTCCGGTGGAGTGCATCATGTTACTTCAGCTTCAGAGGAATCTGGATCTCAGGGATTTCTAACAGCAGGACTCCTGGTACACAGAAACAATGTGCTTGATGCAGTAAAGTGGAAGGGTGTGGGGTGCAATCTAACCTGGCTTCAAACGCTCTCCCTCTTTCTATGTTTCACACTCTCCTTCGTTCTGTTTCTGTGTCTGTTTTCTTTCTCTTGGTATCGGGTGAAGGTTTGATTTGCTGCAGTTCCCCTGAGCAGAATATTCTTCGACATCTTTTTCCAGTCAGACACATTCTGTGACTTTGTTGCTTTTTGGAAACACTGGAAACACGAAGTGTACTTGGAACTTCACAACAGTGAAGGAGGATATTTGCTCCATCATTACTGTGTCTGTGCCCATCATTACTGTGATACAGACACATGGTTAGGGCATTGAATACAGGAGTTGGGACGTCTTGTTGAAGTTTTAAATGACATGAGTAAGGTCACACTTTGAATACGGTGTATAGTTCTGTTATAGAAACGACATTATTAAACAAGGGAAAGTGCAGAAAAGACTTACAAGGGTGCTTTCGGTACTTAATCGTTTGAGTTGTCAGGAAAGACTGGATTGAATGGGACAATTTCCCGGAGGATCTTTGGAGGTTTAGGGGTGAACTTAGAGAGGTTTATAAAATAATGAAGGACATAGATAAGGTGCATAGACAATACTTTTCTCCCAGAGGTAGGGACTCGACAACCAGAGGGAATAGGTTAAAGGTGAGACGGGAGAGAAACAAAAGTGTACAGACGGCAATTTTTTCACACTGAAGGCATTTAGTGTCTGGAACGATCTGTAATTGGCAGCAAACGAGGCGGTTGCAATTTTGCTTTTTAAAAAGCGGGTTGATAGTTATATGGGTAAGATGAGTACAGCGGGATATGGGCGAAATGAGGGCAATTGGAACAGGCGTACTGGTAAAAACTGAGCGACATTTGCAAGTTGAACCTACGGGCCTGTTTCTATGCTGCACACCTGTATGACTCTATCCCACCTTCCATCTCTGGAATGCAGCAGATTCGAGCACGACCTCTGTCTGTCCAAATCGATTTGAAATGTTGCTGTGGGTGTCTCCATCCATTATTTTTATGGACAATGATCTTTAAGGGAATGAAAGGATCTGAGGAACAGGCAGGAAATGACATTCAGTCAGAAGTTCAGCAATGATCAAGTTGAATGTGGAAGAGGAGTCAGTGGCAGTGTAGTCTCCCCATGTTGTCATTGGTTATCAGTTCCAGTTCTCACATTACTTGCTGATGGATATGGCTGCAAGATAAGTTTTCTAAGTTATATCCAAGAGTTATTTCTATATTCATGGATACAGTTCATTTAGAGCCACATTATGCGGACCTAACGTAATTTTAGATGTGTCGAACGGATCTCACATCTTCACCTTTTATATCCAATAACGCAGCCCCAGCGTATCCCAGCATCCCGAACGGGGAACTACTAACCGATTCCCACAGCCAGTGGTTCTGATCTGGTCTGCACGGCCTGGGATTTCGGTGGAGGCAGACACAACAGTAGTTTCAAAAGGGAATGGGAGTAACATGAAACAAATGCATCCCTCTGGGTAAAGGCGGTCAAATGAGATTGAATGATCTGCTAATCCATAATGCCGCTGAGGTCAAATGGAATGAATGTCCTCCGTCGCCACGTCACGCACTTTAAGTTGTTTGGTGTCGCCTGGCTGTGATATGGTAGGGACCAACAGCTGGAGTTTCCCCTCAATGTTACCCACTACGTGAGTATGATCACGGTAATGAGACCATAAGACCATGAGACATAGGAGCAGAATTAGGCCACTCGGCCCATCGAATCTGCTCCGCCATTCAATCATGGTTGATATTTTTCCCATCCCTATTCTCCTGCCTCCTCCCCATAACCCCTGATCCTCTTATTAAACAATAATCTATCAATCTCTGCCTTAAAGACACTCAGTGAATTGGCCTCCACAGCCTTCTGCAGAAAAGAGTTCCACAGATTCACCACCCTCTGGGTGAAAAAATCCTCCTCATCTCTGTTTCAAAGGATCGCCCCTTCAATCTAAGATGGTGTCCTCTGGTTCTAGTTTTTCCTACAAGTGGAAACGTCCTCTCCATGTCCACTCTATCCAGTCCTCGCAGTATCTTGTACTTTTCAATGAGATCACCTTTCATCCTCTCTAAACTCCAACGAGTACAGAGTCAGAGTCCTCAAACGTCCCTCATACGACAAGTTCTTCATTCCAGGGATCAGTCTTGTGAACCTCCTCTGGACCGTTTCCAAGGCCAGCACATCCTTCCTTAGATGTGCCCAAATCTGCTGACGGTACTCGAAATGGGGCCTTATACGGCCTCAGATGTACATCCCTGGTCTTATTCTAGCCCTGTTGACATGAATGCTGACATTGCATTTGCCTTCTTAACTTTTTTACAAACTTTTTTCCAGGGACAAATTTTAGCAAATGACCAAACTTCGGGACCCACGTCGGCCGACCGTCGTGACCCAGGAAGGCAGTCATTCGTGACCCAACATTTTTGCTTACCTTTAATGCGACAGCTGAGCCTGCTTGGTCCTCACAATCTCACTCCAAGCAGGTTCACAGGGGGAGAGCGCTCTGCACATTCCGGGTGCTGGATTCAGCCGGGTCGTTTCATAGAATTTGAAGTGCAGAAGGAGGCCATTCGGCCCATCGAGTCTGCACCTGATCTTGGAAGGAGCACCCTACTCAAGGTCAACACCTCCACCCTATCCCCATAACCCAGTAACCCCACCCAACACTAAGGGCAATTTTGGACAAGAAGGGCAATTTATCATGGCCAATCCACCTACCCTTCACATCTTTGGACTGTGGGAGGAAACCGGAGCACCCGGAGGAAAGCCACGCACACACGGGGAGGATGTGCAGACTCCCCACAGACAGTGACCCAAGCCGGATTCGAACCTGGGACCCTGGAGCTGTGAAGCAATTGTGCTAACCACAATGCTAGCGTGCTGCCCCTTTGCGCCGTCTTCATCTTTGTGAGGGCGGAAAATCCAACCTCGTACACGGAGGTCGTTGTGAAGGGCAAAAGCAACAAAATGCTTGTTTTACTCAGATCCCGATACTCCTCGGAGATGCTACTCCAAAATGCTGACAGTTTGATTGACTCGTGCCGTGTTTTTAATGCGCTGTCAAAACTGAGGCGCAGAAGTCCAGTCAGCTTCATTTGGAGTCAGCCTATCCAGTCCATCAACACTTTCCTTACTAATGCTGTTTTCTTTGATGTCCCGGGGCAGTGTGGGGGACATCTGGTGATTTTGGCTTTGCATCGCAATTCCAAACTTTCAATGGGTTTTGCAAAGCAGCGATTTCTTCACAGAGCCGAAAGCAATCACCATCCTTCTCTTGTTATTTGAGGTTCAGTTCATTTAGAATTGAAAAGATGATAGTTAGCATCCAAATTTCATCAGCAATCGAATCTGCAGAGAGGACAATTTCTCGAGGAGGAAAGCGTGGAATTCGGACCTCAGTTCGTAAACTCTGAATATCTCCCCTGTTCAGTCATCATTACAGTAACTCTTCAAGCGGATGATGTCAACCGTCATTGGGATTGACTGGTCACTGTATTGATTCAATGCTTTAATGTAGTTTTAATGGTCAGCAAAACACTTTCACCCACCCTTCGAGGGCGACGATGTGGTGAATTCCCATGGCTCTCATTATATCCGTTGCCAACCGTTCAGTTCAGTGCATGGTGAGACCACGAGGGGTATAGACTCTCTCCAGATCACTTGAGTAATGTTTAGGGATGCCAAAAAATATCGAGATAAAAGCCTTGTTCATCATCAGTGATCACCGCGCCTTCAACCGCCGCCATCCGCGATCGCACTTTGACCCCTGGTTCAGGTCCCAACACTCCGGGCCGCATGAGCACTGATGAACGCCGCAAAGGCTGGTCCCGTGACACTCCCGACACCCGCCCGCGACCCACCTGCGTGTCCCCACCGCCACTTTGACAATGCCTGCATTATATACATTGTATCCGTGCCTGAAGCCAGCGTCAGCTTTCGCTCACTGGCTACTTCACAGCATCAACGTAATTGTAAGTTCAAACCTGTCTGACCTTGGGCGCTGCCTGGCGTTTTTAATATTTCCAAAACAGGTGTTTTGCACCGATTAAAAGCAGACCCAGATTTCTAAATTAGAAGTGGATGTATTTTTTAGAGGTTGCACTACAATGCACTACATGCATTATTTTTTAATGCGACTTGTGCCACGTGTTTACTTTCTGGTTCTCACTGAGGAAACGTAAGTTCGATTCTAGCTCTGCATAATAACTGACCTCTTTGATTTGATTTATTGGTCTCACATTATTTGTCTACAGTGAAAAGAATTGTTTCTTTCATGCTTTGTACACAGGGAAGGAAGGAGAGACTGCAGAATGTAATGTTACAGTTATAGCTCTGGTGTAGCGAAAAGAGCAACTTAATACAAGGTCGGTCCATTTATAAGTCTGATGGCAGCAGGGAAGAAGCTGTTCTTGAGACGGTTGGTACGTGACCTCAAACTTTGGTATATTTTTACTGATGGAAGAAGGTGGAAGAGAGTATGTCCGCGGTGCGTGGGGTCTGTAATTATGCTGGCTGCCTTTCCAAGGCAGCGGGAAATATAGATAGAGTCAATGGATGGGAGGCTGGTTTGCGTGATGGACTGGGCTACATTCACGACCTTTTGTAGTTTCCTGCGGTCTTGGAGAAGAAGAGGTTCCATACCAAGCTGTGATACAACCAGGAAGAATGCATTTTTTGTCCATCTGTAAAAGTTGGTGAGAGTCGTAGCTGACATGCCAAATTTCCTTATTCTTCTGAGAAAGTAGAGTCTTTGGTGAGCTTTCTTAACTATAGTATCGGCATGAGGGGACCAGGACAGTTTGTTGGTGACCTGGACACTTAAAAGATTGAAGCCTCTGTACTTTATTCCCATTGATGTAGACCGGGGCATTTTCTCCACTACTCTTCCTGAAGTCGATGACAATCTCCTTGGTTTTGTTGACATTGAGGGAAAGATTATTGTCGTGCACCAGTTCACCATATTCTCTATCACACTTTGTTGATGATTCACAACTTAAATGGAGCAAAAGTGCATTAGCGAAATTTACTTTGTTGATTATCTGACTTTATAATTTAGAAACGAGATTATGTCGTGGGAGTGTGCCTTTAAGAAAGGTTTTTGTCTCATCACATGGCTTCAGTGATGTCATTTTGTGGGTGAAGCTGAGCTGTGGCTGCGTGTTGTTTTTACTTTCGCTTTCAATTTTGATTGTTGTGGACTCAGACAGAGAAAAGCAATGTTTTGGCCTGTTTATCTATTTTTACTATTAATATCTGATTCAGTTAAAAAAAAACAATGATTATAGTTACCTGCTTTGGTAAATTAAAAAAATACAGTTTTCTCTCCAGAATGGTTTTAAACCTGCTGTTGGGACGAAATTAAATTCTCAGGAAAAGTCAGTCTTATTCAGGTGAGAATGCAGAGTGCTGGGCCACGGCCGTGAAATGTGGTTTTTCGTTCATGGGGTTTCGATTTGGATTTGGAACAGTTAAGGGGGAATTCATTAAGTATTATACATAGATTATTGTAGCTATATGGTGTCGTTATGTTTGTAATTGATAATGATTCTTGCTGTGTTTGTTTATATACACATGTTAACTAAGTTATTGGAATAAAGCTTGTGTTGATTAAAGAGTTTAGGAAGACTGTTGAATCACACGTGAAGGGGAGGCTCTTGTGTTCATCCGAGCCAAATTCAACATAAAGGTTGTCGGTCAGGTGGACTTCATAACGTTTTTTGGAGTTTCTTAACCCTGGCCTATAACAATTATTTCCTCAGGCAAATGTAACAATCTATGTTGTGTTTTGTACACGCTACAGTATTCCACATATCACGAAAAGCACTCAAGTAGTTCGACACCACGCTGGACCAAGTATCCCGCTTGATTGCTCCCTCTTCCAGAAACATTCAATCCCTGCACCACAAACGCACAGTGGCAGCCCTGTTTACCATCCCAAAATGCACTGCAGTAACTCACCAAGGTTCCTTAGACATCAACTTCCAATCGCACGACCACTATCATCTTGAAGAACAAGAACTCCCTAAAAGCATGTTGGATGTACCCACACCTCACTGACAGCAGCGGATCAACAAGGCAGCTCACCGTCACCAATGAAGGGCAATTCGGGATGGGAATTAAAAGCTGCCCGAACCAGAAACTCGCAAATCCCGTAAAAGTGAACTTGTTATAGCATTGCTGCTTTGAATTTCTGGGACATGGGATGAACTGATTCCCATTATTACGGTAGAGTTCATCATATATCTTCTGCTTCAGAGGAACCTGGATCTAAGGTATTTCTAACAGCATGAATCCAGGAAAACAGAAACAATGTGGTTGCGGCAGTAAGGTGGAACGGAGTGTTGTGCAATCTATCATGGATTTAAACACTCTCTCCGCCTTTCTCTCTTTAACACTCTCCTTTGTTCTGTTTCTGTTTTGTATCTCTTGGTTTCGGGTGAAGGTTTAAGTTGAGCAGAAAATTGCTCCATATTTTCTGTTCAGTAAGACATATTTTGAGATTTTGTTACTTTGTGGAACCATTGCAAACATGAAGAATAATTGGCACTACATAACACGAAAGGAGGGTATTTGCTCCACCATTACTGTGTCTGTGCCCATCATTACTGAGATAAGTAAGTCTACACTTGGAATACTGCGTACAGTTCTGGTCTCACTATTATAGAGATTATATTATTAAACTAGAAATAGTGCTGAACCGTTTTACAAGGATGCTACCGGAAATTGATAGTTTCGTTATAAGGTGCGTTTGGTAGGCTGGGAGATTTTACCCTGGAGTGTAGGAGGCATAGGGGTGAAATTCTCGAGGTCTATAAAGTTAATAGAGCAGAGGTGATGTACATCTTCAACATATTTTTCCAAAGATAGGGGAGTGTAAAACAAGTGGACATAGGTTTAAAGTTAGAGAGGAGACACACAAAAGGGTACAGAGAGGAATGTCTTCACAAATAGTGCGCTAAGTGTCTGGACCGAGTTGCCAGAGGAATAGAAGCGGGTACAATTTTGTCTTATTAAGGGGATCAGGCTTATGGGGAAAATGCAGAAGAGTGGGTATGAGAAAATATCAGCCATTGTTCAAAGGAGGAGCAGCCTCGATGGGCCGAGTGGCCTAATTCTGCGTCTATGTCTTATGGTTTTATGGTATTGTGGTCGTTAAAAAAGCATTCCGAGAGCATATCCGGAAAATTGGTATGGATGGATGTTGGCCAAATGTTGGCAATTGAGACACGCCTCGTGGTAAACATTGGGTGGCATGGATAAGTTGGGCCGAAGGGACTATTTCCATACTGTAAACCTCTCTGCCTCTGTGATCATATCCCACCTTCCAGCTCTGTAACGCTGCAGGTTCGAGCACTCCATCTCTATGTCCAAGTGATTTTGAAATTTTGCTATGGGTGTCTGCCTCTATCATTCTCATGGACAATGGTTCCTGAGAGATTGAAAGGATTTGAGAAACAGGCAGGAAATGACATTGAGGCCGAAGCTCAGCTCTGATCAAACTGGGTGTTGGGGCAGGAGTGAGTGGCCGTGTTGTCTCACTATGTTGTCATTTGCTATGAGTTCCAGTTGTCACAGCACTCGCAGACGAATATAACTGCGAGATAAGATTTTTTAGTTACATCTTTCCAAAAATTATTTCAATGTTCTGGGATACAGTTCAATTATCTGGTCTGCACTGCCTGTGAGATTGGTGGAGGCAGATACAACAGTGGTTTACAAATTTCAATGCGAGCAACGACAGCATAAAATGCAATCCTCCGGAGAAAGGTCGGTCGAGCGGGACTGAATGATCTACTAATCTGAAGAGCCGCTGAGGTTAAACGGAATGAATGTCCTCCGTCGGTACTTCGCGCACTTTTAAGTTTTTGGTCACGTCTGGCTGTGAGATGATGTGCACCACCACACTGGAGTTTCCCTCAATGTTACCCACCACGGCGATTACGATCACGGTAATCCTTCATACACAATGTGTTCATGCTTGAAACCAGCGTCAGCTTTAGCTCACTGGTTACTTCACCGCATCAACGTAATTGTAAGTACGACCCTGTCTAACCGTGGGCGCTGCCTGGCGTTTTTAACATTTCCGAAACATGTGTGTTGCATAAATAAAACCAGCAGCACATTTATAATTAGAGGTAGGTGTATTTTGTTTAGTGGTTGCATTAATTGTTTTTAAAAGAGGCTTGTGCCACGTGTTTACTTTCTGATCTCACACTGCGGAAACCCAAGTTTGATTCCAGCTCTGTACAATAACTGACCTATCACACTTTGTCAATTACTCACTACCTAAATAGAGGAAAAGAGCATTAACGTTTATCTATTATACATTTTTTAAAATTTCGGAACAAGATAGTTTACGCAGGCAAATTAATTAATCCATTTTTTTTCACGTGAACCGCTGTTCCCCAGATCTCCAAGAACACTCAGGGAGGTCGAAAGCATCCAGGACCAAGCAATGCGCTTGATTGCTCCTCCTGCCACAGGCATTCATTACCTCCGCCACAACCATCTTTAAATGCACCGCAAAAACTCAACAAAGTTCCTCGGGCAATTGTTCCTCAGGCAGCACCTCCAGACCTCCGACCACTATCATTTTGAAGAACTAGACAAGCCCCCACTTGGGACAATTACCAACTGAAATTTCCCGCCCAAATGACTCACCACTCCCTCTTGGAACTAGATAAACGTTTCTGCAGGTTAACGGGGAAAAATCATTTAGCTTCCTCCCTAAAAGCACTTTGGGTGTAACCAAACGTCAGGGCCAGCAACGGTTCAAGAAAGTAGTTCACCTTCTGAAGTGCAACTAGGCATGGGAAATAAATTATGTCCGAACCAGCAACTCTCACATACAGTTAAAGTGAACTTTTGAATTTCTGGGGCCGGGGATGAACTGTTCTCCATTCATTAAAAAAAATATCGAGTATCCAATTCATTTTTTCCAATTCAGGGACAATTTAGCGCAGCCAATTCATCTACCCTGCACATCTTTGGGTTGTGGGGAAGAAACCAATGCAAAAACGGGGAGAAGGTGCAAGCTCTACACGGAGAGTGACCCAGAGACGGAATCGAACCTGAAAACCCGGCGCCGTGAGGCAGCAGTGCTAACCACTGCGCCATGGCATTGCCCTTGCTTTTTCATTCTAACGGTGGAATAAATTATGTAACTTCTGCTTCAGAGGAAATTGGATCGAAGGTATTTGTAACTGCAAGAGTCCTGGAAGACAGTAACAATGTGCTTGCTGCAGTAAGGTGGAAGGGAGTGGTGTGCAATGTATTCCAGCATTAAACGCTCTCACCACTTTCTCTCATTACCATTCGCCTTTATTCTGTTTCTAATTTGTTTCTATTGGTATCGGGTGAAGATTTAATTTGCTGGGGGTCTCTTGAGCAAGATATTCTTGTTCATCTTTTTGCAATCAGCCACATTCTGCTACTTTATTGGTTTTTGCAACCACAGCAAACATGATGGAATAATTGGAAATTCAGAACACTGAAGGAGGCTCCTTGTTCCACAATTACTGTGTCTGCCCATTATTACTATTCTACAGATACATCGTCAGATAATTGCATACAGCAGTCTTGCTGAATTTGTACAATAAATTGGGAAGGGCACAGTTGGAATACTGTGTACAGTTCTGGTCACCCTAATATAGAAAGGATATTATTAACCTAGATAGAGGGCAGAAAAGGATTGCGAGGCTGCTACCGGACTTGATGTTTTGAGTGGCAGGATAGACTGGAACATTTTTCTTGGAGGCTAGGGGTGATCTTGACGTTGACTATAAAATAATGAGGGGCATTGATGAAGTAGATTTTCCCAGTAGTAGTGGAATCCAAAAGTAGAGGGCATAGGTTTAAGGTGAGAGGGGAGAGATACAAAAGGGCCCAGAGGAACCATTGTTTCACACAGAGGGTGGTGAGTATCTGGAAGAGCTGGCAGAGGCAGTAGTGGAGGCGTTTAAAATTCTGCCTTTTAAAACGCATTTAAATAGTTTATGGAGAAGATGGGTATAGAGGAATATGACCAAATGTGGACAATTGGACAGGCTTTGTGTAGTAAAAACTGGGCGACATGGACAAGTTAGGCCGAAGGGCCTGTTTCCACGCTGTAAACCTCTATGATTCTATGACCTGTCCCACCTTCCAGATCTGTGTCGCTGCAGATTCGAGCACACCATCTAATGGCCAAATCGGTTTGAAATTATGCTGTGGGTGTCTGCCTCGATTTATCTTACCGACAGGGAACTGTGAGGGAAGGAACGTATCTGAGGAACAGGCAGGAATTGACATTGAAGCAGAAGCTCAGCTGTGATCAAACTGAATGTTGGGGCAGGAGTGAGTGGCCCTGTTGTAATTTGCTATCAGTTCCAGTTGCCACAGCTCTCGCAGCTCGCAGGTGAATATAACTGCGAGATAAGATTTTAAAATTACATCTTTCGAACAATGATTTCAATGTTCTGGGATACAGTTCAGTTATCTAGTCTGCACTGCCTGTGAGATTGGTGGAGGCAGATACAACAGTGGCTTTCAAATGTCAATGCGAGAAACGACAGGAATCAAATGCATGTCTCTGGGGAAAGGTCGGTCGAGTGGGATTGAATGAACCGCTAATCTAAAGAGCGGCTGAGGTTAAACGGAATGAATATCCTCCGTCGGTACTTCACGCACTTTAAAGTTTTTATTCACGTCTGGCTATGAGATGATGTGCACCAACGTGTGGATTTTCACGTCAATGTTACCGACCACGGCGAGTAGGATCACTGTAATCCGTTATATACAATGTGCCCACGCATGAAACCGACGTCAGCTTTAGCTCACTGGTTACTTCACAGCATTAACTTAATTATAAGTTCGAACCTGTCTCACTGTGGGCACTGTCAGGCGTTTAAAAAATTTCCGAAACATGTGTGTTGCATAAATAAAAGCAGCGGCACGTTTATAATTAGAAGTAGGTGTATTTTGTTTAGAGGCTGCATTGATCTGTTTTGAAAAGAGACTTGTGCCACGTGTTTACTTTCTGATCTCACACTGCGGAAACACAAGTTCGATTCCGGCTCCGTACACTTTGAAGGTGGTTTGTGGAGGAGCTGTTGTCAAGTGACAGTTAACCCGAAACATTTCTTCAGTGTTCCCCTCCCTACCGCCTCCTCTAACCGAAAAAAAAGGCAATCACTTTAAGGATTCCAGCCGAGTAAAGAGCAAGAGGGAGACTCGAGGGCAGGTATAAGTGGAAAGAAGTTGAACTGTGACGTCACAGACTGCAGTGAAAGAGCGCGAGGAGAGCGGCGGGGACACAGTGAAAGAGCGCGAGGAGAGCGGCGGAGCTTCAGTGAAAGAGCGCGAGGAGAGCGGCGGGGACATAGGAAATAACAGCGCGAGGAGTGAGGCGGGGACACAGTGAAAGAGCACGAGGAGAATGGAGGGGACACAGGATATAACAGCGCGAGGAGAGCGGCGGGGACACAGTGAAAGAGCGCGAGGAGAGCGGCGGGGACATAGGAAATAACAGCGCGAGGAGAGAGGCGGGGACACAGTGAAAGAGCACGAGGAGAATGGAGGGGACACAGGATATAACAGCGCGAGGAGAGCGGCGGGTACACAGTGAAAGAGTGCGAGGAGAGCGGCGGGGACACAGTGAGAGAGCACGAGGAGAGCGGCGGGGACACAGGATATAACAGCGCGAGGAGAGCGGCGGGGACACAGTCAAAGAGCAAGAGGAGAGCGGCGGTGCCTCAGGGAAAGAGCGCGAGGAGAGCGACGAACATTCAGTGAAAGAGCGGGAGGAGAGAGGCGGGGACTCAGTGAAAGGGGGCGAGGAGAGCGGCGGAGATTCAGTGAAAGAGCGCGAGGATAGCGGCGGAGATTCAGTGAAACAGCGCGAGGAGGGCAGCCGGGACACAGGATATAACAGCGCGAGGAGAGCGGCGGGGACACAGTGAAAGAGCATGAGGAGAGCGGTGGGGACACAAGATATAACTGCGCGAGGAGAGCGGCGGGGACACAGTGCAAGAGCGCGAGGAGAGTGGCGGGGACACAGTGAAACAGTGTGAGGAGAGCGGCGGGGACACAGGATATAACAGCGCGAGGAGAGCTGCGGGGTCTCAGTGAAAAAGTGCGAGCCGAGCGGCGGAGACTCAGTGAAAGAGCGCGAGGAGAGCGACGGGGGCGCAGTGAAAGAGCGCGAGGAGAGCAGTGGGGAAACAGTGAAAGAGCGCGAGGAGAGCGGCGGAGACACAGTGAAAGAGCGCGAGGAGAGCGGCGGGGTCTCTGTGAAAGAGCGCGATGAAAGCGGCGGAGATTCAGTGAAAGAGCGTGAGGGGCGCGGCGGGGACACAGTGAAAGGGCGCGAGGAGAGCGGCGGTGTCACAGTGAAAGAGCGCGAGGAGAGCGGCGGAGATTCAGTGAAAGAGAACAAGGAGAGCGGCGGAGACACAGTGAAAGTGCGCGAGGAAAGCGGCGGGGTCACAGTGCAAGAGCGCGGGGAGTGCGTCGTGGACACAGTGAAATAGCGCGAGGAGAGTGGCTGGCAAACAGGATTTTACAGCACGAGGAGAGCGGTGGGGACACAGTGAAAGAGCGCGAGGAGAGCGGCGCAGACTCGGTGAAAGAGCGCGAGGAGAGCGGCAGAGACACAGTGAAAGAGCGCGAGGAGAGCGACAGGGTCTCAGTGAAAGAGCGCGATGAATGCGGCGGAGATTCAGTAAAAGAGCGCGAGGGGCGCAGCGGGGACTCAGTGAAAGAGCGCGAGGAGAGCGGCGGGGGCCACAGTGAAAGAGAGCGATGAGAGCGGCGGGGTCTCAGTGAAAGAGCGCTAGGAGAGGGGCGGAGATTCAGTGGAAGAGCGCGAGGAGAGCGCGTGGACACAGTGAAAGAGCGCGAGGAGAGCGGCAGAGATTCAGTGAAAGAGAGCGGCGGAGAAAGAGTGAAAGAGCGCGAGGAGAGCGGCGGGCTCTCAGTGAAAGAGCGCGATGAAAGCGGCGGAGATTCAGTGAAAGAGCGAGAGGGGCGCGGCGGGGACTCAGTAAAAGAGCGCGAGGGGAGTGGCGGGGACTCAGTGAAAGAGCGCAAGGAAAGCGGCGGTGCCTCAGTGAAAGAGCGCGAGGAGAGCGACAAAGATTCAGTGAAAGAGGGCGAGGAGAGCGGCGGAGATTCAGTGAAAGAGCGCGAGGATAGCGGCGGAGATTCAGTGAAAGAGCGCGAGGAGAGCGGCCGGGACACAGGATATAACAGCGAGAGGAGAGCGGTGGAGACACAGTGGAAGAGCACGAGGGGAGCGGCGGGGACACAGGATATAACAGCATGAGGAGAGCGGCGGGGACACAGTGAAATAGCGTGAGGAGAGCGGTGGGGACACAGGATATAACAGCGCGAGGAGAGCGGCGGGGTCTGAGTGAAAGAGCGCGAGCCGAGCGGCGGAGGCTCACTGAAAGAGCGCGAGTAAAGAGCGCGAGGAGAGCGGCGGAGACTCTGTGAAAGAGCGCGAGGAGAGCGGCGGAGATTCAGTGGAAGAGCGCGAGGAGAGCGGCAGTGTCACAGTGAAAGAGCGCGAGGAGAGCGGCGGAGATTCAGTGAAAGAGCATAAGGAGAGCGGCGGCGACACAGTGAAAGAGCGCGAGGAAAGCGGCGGGGACACAGTGAAAAAGCACGGGGAGAGCGGCGGGGACACAGTGAAATAGCGCGAGGAGACCGGCGGGCAAACAGGATATTACAGCGCGAGGAGAGCGGCGGGAACAAAGTGAAAGAGCACGAGGAGAGCAGCGGAGACACAGTGAAAGAGCGCGAGGAGAGCGGCGGGGTCTCAGTGAAAGAGCGCGATGAATGCGGCGGAGATTAAGTGAAAGAGCGCGAGGGGCGCAGCGGGGACTCAGTGAAAGAGCGCGAGGAGAGCAGCGGGGACACAGTGAAGAGCGCAAGGAGAGCGGCGGGGTCTCAGTGAAAAAGCGCGAGGAGAGGGGCGGAGATTCAGTGGAAGAGCGCGAGGAGAGCGGCGTGGACACAGTGAAAGAGCGCGAGGAGGGGGCGGAGATTCAGTGAAAGAGAGCAGCGGAGACACAGTGAAAGAGCGCGAGAAGAGCGGCGGGCTCTCAGTGAAAGAGTGCGATGAAAGCGGCGGAGATTCAGTGAAAGAGCGCGAGGGGCGCGGCGGGGACTCAGTAAAAGTGCGCGTGGGGAGCGGCGGGGATTCAGTGAAAGAGCGCGAGGAAAGCGGCGGGGACTCGATGAAAGAGCACGAGGAGAGCGGCGGAGATTCAGTGAAAGAGCGCGAGGAGAGCGGCGGGGACTCAGTGAAAGAGCGCGAGGAGAGCGGCGGAGACTCAGGGAAAGACCGCGAGGAGAGCGGCAGAGATTCAGTGCAAGAGCGCGATTAGTGCGGCGGGACACAGTGAAGGAGAGCGGCGGGCACACAGGATATAACAGCTTCAGCTGAGCGGCGGGAACTCAGTGCAAGAATGCGAGGAGAGTTGTGGGAACACAGTGAAAGAGCGCGAAGAGAGCGGCGGGGACATAGGATATAACAGCGCGAGGAGAGCGGCGGGGACACAGTGAAAGAGCGCGAGGAGAGCGGCGATGACTCAGTTAAAAAACGCGAAGTGGGCGGAGGTGACTCAGTGAAAGAGCGCGAGGAGAGCGGCGGTGCCTCAGTGAAACAGCGCGAGGAGAGCGGCGGAGATTCAGTGAAAGAGCGCGAGGAGAGCGGCGGGGACTCAGTGAAAGAGCGCGAGGATAGTGGCGGAGATTCAGTTAAAGAACGCGAGGATAGCGGCTGGGACACCGGATATAACAGCGCGAGGAGTGCAGCGGGGACTCAGTGAAAGAGCGCCAGGAGAGTCGCGGAGACACAGTGGAAGAGCGCGGGGATAGGTGCGGAGACAGTGAAACAGCGCGATTGGAGCGGCCGGGACACAGGATATAACAGCGCGAGGAGAGGGGCGGGGACTCATTGAAAGTGCGCGAGGGGAGCGGCGGGAACTTAGTGAATGAGCGCGAGGAGAGCGGCGGGCGCACATTGAAAGAGCGACAGGAGAGCCGCGGGCACAGAGGATATAACACCGCGAGGAGAGCGGCGGGGACTCATTGAAAGAGCGCGAGAAGAGCGGCGGGGACACAGTGAAAGAGCGCGAGGAGAGCGGCGGGGACACAGTGAAAGAGCACGAGGAGAGCGGCGGGGACGCACTGAAAGACCGCGAGGATAGCGGCGGAGATTAAGTGAAAGAGCGTGAGGAGAGCGGTGGGGTCACTGGATATAACAGTGCGAGGTGAGCGTCGGGAACTCCGTGAAAGAGCGCGAAGGGAGCGGCGGGGACTCAGTGAAAAACTGCGAGGAGAGTGGCGGGGACTCAGGGAAAGACCGCGAGGAGAGCGGCAGAGATTCAGTGCAAGAGCGCGATTAGCGCGGCGGGACACAGTGAAGGAGCGCGAGGAGAGCGGCGGGCACACAGGATATAACAGCTCGAGGTGAGCGGCGGGGACTCAGTGCAAGAATGCGAGGAGATTGGTGGGAACACAGTGAAAGAGCGCGAGGAGAGCGACGGGGACACAGTGAAAGAGCGCGAGGAGGGCCGCGGGGACACAGGATATAACAGCGCGAGGTGAGCGGCGGGGACTCAGTGCAAGAATGCGAGGAGAGTGGTGGGAACACAGTGAAAGAGCGCGAGGAGAGCGACGGGGACATACGATATAACAGCGCGAGGAGAGCGGCGGGGACACAGTGAAAGAGCGCGAGGAGAGCAGCGGAGACACAGTGAAAGAGCGCGAGGAAAGCGGCGGGGACACAGTGAAAAAGCACGGGGAGAGCGGCGGGGACACAGTAAAATAGCGCGAGGAGACCGGCGTGCAAACAGGATATTACAGCGCGAGGAGAGCGGCGGGGACAAAGTGAAAGAGCGCGAGGGGCGCAGCGGGGACTCAGTGAAAGAGCGCGAGGAAAGCGGCGGGGACACAGTGAAGAGCGCAAGGAGAGCGGCGGGGTCTCAGTGAAAAAGCGCGAGGAGAGGGGCGGAGATTCAGTGGAAGAGCGCGAGGAGAGCGGCGTGGACACAGTGAAAGAGCGCGAGGAGAGGGCGGAGATTCAGTGAAAGAGAGCGGCGGGCTCTCAGTGAAAGAGTGCGATGAAAGCGGCGGAGTTTCAGTGAAAGAGCGCGAGGGGCGCGGCGGGGACTCAGTAAAAGTGCGCGTGGGGAGCGGCGGGGATTCAGTGAAAGAGCGCGAGGAAAGCGGCGGGGACTCGGTGAAAGAGGACGAGGAGAGTGGCGGATATTCAGTGAAAGAGCGCGAGGAGAGCGGCGGGGACTCAGGGAAAGACCGCGAGGAGAGCGGCAGAGATTCAGTGAAAGAGCGTGATTAGTGCGGCGGGACACAGTGAAGGAGCGCGAGGAGAGCGGCGGGCACACAGGATATAGCAGCTTGAGGTGAGCGGCGGGAACTCAGTGCAAGAATGCGAGGAGAGTTGTGGGAACACAGTGAAAGAGCTCGAGGAGAGCGGCGGGGACATAGGAAATAACAGCACGAGGAGAGCGGCGGGGACACAGTGAAAGAGCGCGAGGAGAGCGGCGGGGACACAGTGAAAGAGCACGAGGAGCGCCGCGGGGACACAGGATATAACAGCGCGAGGAGAGCGGCGGGGACACAGTGAAAGAGCGCGAGGAGAGCGGCGATGACCCAGTTAAAGAGCGCGAAGTGGGCGGAGGTGACTCAGTGAAAGAGCGCGAGAAGAGCGGCGGTGCCTCAGTGAAACAGCGCGAGGAGAGCGGCGGAGATTCAGTGAAAGAGCGCGAGGAGAGCGGCGCGGACTCAGTGAAAGAGCGCGAGGATAGTGGCGGAGATTCAGTTAAAGAGCGCGAGGATAGCGGCTGGGACACCGGATATAACAGCGCGAGGAGTGCAGCGGGGACTCAGTGAAAGAGCGCCAGGAGAGTCGCGGAGACACAGTGGGAGAGCGCGGGGAGAGGAGCGGAGACAGTGAAACAGCGCGATTGGAGCGGCCGGGACACAGGATATAACAGCGCGAGGAGAGGGGCGGGGACACATTGAAAGAGCGCGAGGGGAGCGGCGGGGACTTAGTGAATGAGCGCGAGGAGAGCGGCGGGCGCACATTGAAAGAGCGACAGGAGAGCGGCGGGCACAGAGGATATAACAGCGCGAGGAGAGCGGCGGGGACTCATTGAAAGAGCGCGAGAAGAGCGGTGGGGACACAGTGAAAGAGCGCGAGGAGAGCGGCGGGGACACAGTGAAAGAGCGCGAGGAGAGCGGCGGGGACACAGTGAAAGAGCGCGAGGAGATCAGCGAGGACGCACTGAAAGACCGCGAGGATAGCGGCGGAGATTCAGTGAAAGAGCGTGAGGAGAGCGGTGGGTCACAGGATATAACAGTGCGAGGTGAGCGTCGGGAACTCCGTGAAAGAGCGCGAAGGGAGCGGCGGGGACTCAGTGAAAAAGTGCGAGGAGTGTGGCGGGGACTCAGGGAAAGACCGCGAGGAGAGCGGCAGAGATTCATTGCAAGAGCGCGATTAGCGCGGCGGGACACAGTGAAGGAGCGCGAGGAGAGCGGCGGGCACACAGGATATAACAGCTCGAGGTGAGCGGCGGGGACTCAGTGCAAGAATGCGAGGAGAGTGGTGGGAACACAGTGAAAGAGCGCGAGGAGAGCGACGGGGACAGACGATATAACAGCGCGAGGAGAGCGGCGGGGACACAGTGAAAGAGCGCGAGGAGAGCGACGGGGACACAGTGAAAGAGCGCGAGGAGGGCCGCGGGGACACAGGATATAACAGCGCGAGGAGAGCGGCGGGGTCACAGTGAAAGAGCGCGAGGAGAGCGGCGATGACTCAGTTAAAGAGCGCGAGGTGGGCGGAGGTGACTCAGTGAAAGACCGCGAGGAGAGCGGCGGTGCCTCAGTGAAACAGCGCGAGGAGAGCGGCAGAGATTCAGTGAAAGAGCGCGAGGAGAGCGGCGGGGACTCAGTGAAAGAGCGCGAGGATAGTGGCGGAGATTGAGTTAAAGAGCGCGAGGACAGCGGCTGGGACACCGGATATAACAGTGCGAGGAGTGCAGCGGGGACTCAGTGAAAGAGCGCCAGGAGAGCAGCGGAGACACAGTGGAAGAGCGCGAGGAGAGGGGCGGAGACAGTGAAACAGCGCGATTGGAGCGGCCGGGACACAGGATATAACAGCGCGAGGAGAGGGGCGGGAACACATTGAAAGAGCGCGTGGGGAGCGGCGGGGACTTAGTGAATGAGCGCGAGGAGAGCGGCGGGCGCACATTGAAAGAGTGACAGGAGAGCGGCGGGCACAGAGGATATAACACCGCGAAGAGAGCGGCGGGGACTCATTGAAAGAGCGCGAGGAGAGCGGCGGGGACACAGTGAAAGAGAGTGAGGAGAGCGGTGGGGACTCAGTGAAAGAGCGCGAGGAGAGCGGCGGGGACACAGTGAAAGTGCACGAGGAGAGCGGCGGGGACGCACTGAAAGAGCGAGAGGATAGCGGCGGAGATTCAGTGAAAGAGCGTGAGGAGAGCGATGGGGACACAGGATATAACAGTGCGAGGTGAGCGTCGGGAACTCCGTGAAAGAGCGCGAAGGGAGCGGCGGGGACTCAGTGAAAAAGCGCGAGGAGAGTGGCGGGGACTCAGTTAAAGCACACGCGGAGAGCGGCGGAGATTCAGTGAAAAACCGCGAGGAGAGCGGCGGTGACTCAGTGAAATAGCGCGAGGAGAGCGGCCGGGACACAGGCTATAACAGCGCGAGGAGAGCGGCGGGGACTCAGTGAAAGAGCGTGATGAGAGCGGCGCGGACACAGTGAAAGAGCGTGAGTGGAGCGGCCGGGACACAGGATATAACATCGCGAGGAGAGCGGCTGGGACTCAGTCAAAGAGCGTGATGAGAGCGGCGCGGACACAGTGAAAGAGCGTGAGTGGAGCGGCCGGGACACAGGATATAACATCGCGAGGAGAGCGGCTGGGACTCAGTGAAAGAGAGCGAGGAGAGCAGCTGGGACACAGTGAAAGAGCGCAGAGAAGAGCGGCGGGGACACAGAGAAAGAGCGCGAGGAGAGCGGGGTGGGACACAGTGAAAGAGCCCAAGGAGAGCGGTGGAGACTCAGTGAAAGAGCGCGAGGAGAGCGGGGGTGGACACAGTTAAAGAGCGCGAGGAGATCGGGGGGGAGGGGGGGGGGGTTACAGTGAAAGAGCGCGAGGGGAGCGGCACGGCAGAGACACAGTGAAAGAGCGTGAGGAGAGGGGCGGGGACACAGTGAAAGAGCGCGAGGGGAGTGGCAGGCACACAGGATATAACAGCGCGAGGAGAGCGGCGGGGACACAATGAAAGAGCGCGAGGAGAGCGGCGCAGACTCAGTGAAAGAGCACGAGGAGAGCGGCGGAGACACAGTGAAAGAGTGCGAGGAGAACGGCGGGGTCTCATTGAAAGAACGCGATGAAAGCGGCGGAGATTCAGTGAAAGAGCGCGAGGGTCGCGGCGGGGACTCAGTGAAAGAGCGCGAGGAGAGCGGCGGGGACACAGTGAAAGAGCGCGAGGAGAGTGGCAGGGTCTCAGTGAAAGAGCGCGAGGAGAGCGGCGGAGATTTAGTGGAAGAGCGCGAGGAGAGCGGCGGGGACTCAGTAAAAAGCGCGAGGAGAGCGGCGGGGACACAGTGAAAGAGCGAGAGGAGAGCGGCGGTGACTCAGTGAAAGAGCGCGAGGAGAGCGTCGGGGACACAGTGAAAGAGTGCGAAGAGAGCGGCGGGGACTCAGTGAATGAGCGCGAGGAGAGCGGCGGGGACTCAGTGAAAGAGCACGAGGAGAGCGGCGATGACTCAGTGAAAGAGCACGAGGAGAGCGGCCGGGACACAGGATGTAACAGCGTGAGTTTAGCGGCGGGGACTCAGTGAAAGAGCGCGATGAGAGCGGCGGGGACTCAGTGAAAGAGCGCGAGGAGAGCGGCCGGCACACAGGATATAAGAGCACGAGGAGAGAAATGTTGATTAGAGTGCAGGACCGACAAGTTCCTGTGAAAATGAGGGATATAAATGGCAAGATTAGGGAACCACGGATGACGGGTGGAATTGTGAGACTAGCTAAGGTGAAAAAGGAAGCCTACATAAGATCTAAGCGACTTAAAACTGATGAAGCTTTGGAGGAATATCGGGAAAGTAGGACAAATCTCAAACGCGTAAGAAAGAGGGCTAAAGGATTCATGAAATATCTTTGGCTAACAGCGTTAAGGAAAGTCCCAAAGCCAAATCCCAAATTACTCGTATATAAAGAGCAAGAGGGTAACGAGAGAAAGGATTGGCGCACTCCAAGACAAATGAGGTCATTTACGTGCGGAAGTCAGAGGAAATCATTTACGTGCGGGAGTCAGAGGAAATGGGTAAGATACTTAATGAGTACTTTGCATCGGTATTCACCAAGGAGAGGGACATGACGGATGTTGAGGCTGTGGATAGATGTTCAAATACTCAAGTCGGCATAAGGAAGGGGAAAGTATTGGGTATTTTATAGGCATTAAGGTGGACAAGTCCCAGGTCCGGATGGGATCTATCCCAGGTTACTGAGGGAAGCGAGGGACAAAATAGCTGTGACCTTAACATATATCTTTGCAGAATCCTTGAGCACGGGTCCCGGAGGCCTGTAGAATTGTAAATCATGTCCCTTTGATTAAGAAGGGTAGCAGGGATAACCTAGGGAATGATAGACCTGTGAGCTTGACGTCAGTGGTAGGAAAACTGTTGGAGAAGATACTGAGGGATAGGATCTATTCACATTTTGAAGAAAATAGACTTATCAGTGATAGTCGGCATGGTTTTGTGCAGGGAAGATCATGTCTTACAAACCTAATATAATTGTTTGAGGAAGTGACAAAGTTAATTGATGAGGGAAGGGCTGTAGATGTCACATACATGGACTTCATTCAGTAAGGCGTTAGATAAAGTTTCCCATGGCAGGTTGATGGAAAAAGTGAAGTCGGATGGGATTCAGGGTGCAATAGCTAGATGGATAAAGAACTGGCTGGGCAACAGGAGACAGAGAGTAGTGGTGGAAGGGAGTGTCTCAAAATGGAGAAAGGCGACCAGTGGTGTTCCACAGAGATCAGTGCTCAGACCACTGTTGTTTGTGATATACATAAATGATCTGGACGAAGGTATAGGTGGCCTGATTAACAAGTTTGCAGATGATACTAAGATTGGTGGAGTTGCAGGTAGCGAGGAGGACTGTCAAGGAATACAGCAAAATGTAGATAGATTGGAGAGTTGGGCTGAGAAATGGCAGATGGAGTTCAATCCAGGCAAATGCGAGGTGATGCATTTTGGAAGATATAATTAAAGAGCGGACTATACGGTCGATGGAAGAGTCCTGGGAAAAATTGATGTCCAGAGAGATCTGAGAGTTCAGGTCCATTGTACCCGGAAGGTGGCAACGCAGGTGGATAGAGTGGTCAAGAAGGCATACATCAAGCTTGCCTTCATCGGACGGGGTATTGATTAAAAGACTCGGCAGGTCATGTTACAGTTGTATAGGACTTTGGTTAGGCCACATTTGGAATACTGCGTGCAGGTCTGGTCGCCACATTACCAGAAGGATGCGGATGCTTTCGAGAGGGCGCAGAGGATATTCACTAGGATGTTGCCTGGTATGGAGGGTGCTAGCTATGAAGAAAGGTTGAGTAGATTAGGATTGTTTTCGTTGGAAAGACGGAGGTTGAGGGGCGACTTGAATGACGTCTACAAAATTATGGGCGGTATGGACAGGGTGGATAGCAACAAGCTTTCTCGAAGAGTGGGGGTGTTAATTACAAGGGGTCTCGATCTCAAGGTGAGAGGGCGAAAGTTTAAGGGACTTGTGCGTGGAAAGTATTTTACGCAGAGGGTGGTGGGCGCCTGGAACGCTTTGCCAACGGAGGTGGTAGAGGCGGGCACAATAGCATCATTTAAGATGCATCTAGATAGATATATGAACGGGCGGGGAACAGAGGGAAGTTGATCCTTGGAAAATAGAAGACAGGTTTCGATAAAGGATCTGGATCGGCGCAGGCTGGGAGGGCCTAAGGGCCTGTTCCTGTGCTGTAATTTTCTTTGTTCTTTGTTCTAAGCGATCTACCAAAATGGAACACCTAACATTTATCGAAATTAAACTCCATCTGCCATGCATCGGCCCACTGGCCCAATTGATCATGATCTCGTTGCGATCTTATCTAACCTTCTTCACTGTCCACTCTGACACAATTCTTGGTGACATGCAAGATGCCATTTTATTTATTTTTTCCAAATGGCGCCGGAGGGAGGCGACATCTTGCAAGCTGTGGCCAGCATACGCTCTAATCATATCTATCAGTATCGTTCTATGATTCTAAAACTTCATTCTAACTGTTTTAAATTCTCAGATTTAGACTTCGTATTAAGTTGATCTTTTCCCCACATCCCAGTTATGACTGTAACGTTACATTCTGTAGTCTCTCCTTCCTTCCCTATGCACGTATGCGTTGTCTGTACAGCATGCAAGAAACAACACTTTTCACTGTATCCTTACATGGGGCAATAATACATCAAATCAAAAGATACGTAGCTTACTGACCATCCCTCAAAAATTCCCATCCAAACTATTGATAGAAATTTTAAAAAAATAACACCGACCCCTGAGGCACACCACTGGTCACTGGTCTCCAGTTAACAAACAACCATCTACAATCACGCTTCGTCTTCTGTCATCAAATCAATGTTGTACAAATGGCTCCCTCTCTGTGGATCCCGTGAGATGCACCCTCATACAACACCCTACCACGTGGGGCCTTGTCGCAGACCATGCTAAAGTCCATGTAGACAACGTCGCCTGCAATGCCCTTATCTACCTTCTTGGTTACCCCTTCAAAAACTTCAATTAATTCGTGAGACATCATTTTCCACTAAACAACCATGGTGACTGTCTCTAATCAGTCCTTGCCTCCCTAAATGTCTTTAGATCCTGTCTCTTAGAATACCTTCTGATAACTTACAACCACAGACGTTAGGCTCACGGGTCTGCAATTCCAAGGCTTTTCCCTGCGGCCCTTCTTAAATAAAGGCAAACCATTTCTTGCCCACCCATCTTCCAATATTTCTTCTAGTGGACCCGCAATTTCCTCCCTAGCCTCCAGCAATACCCTGGGATAGATTTCATGGGGTCCCGGGGATTTGTCAATCTTGATGTACCTTTGAAATTCCAGCACCTCCTTCTCTGTAATATGTACCCACTTCAAGACATCACGATTCACACCCATGCCTTTCACAACAGTAAATATCGATGAGAAATATCAATTTAAGATCTTACCCATTCTATTGTGGATCTGCACATAGATGACCTTGTAAATCCTTAAGAGCCCCTACTCTCTCCCACGTTACTATTTTGCTCTTTCGGTATTTGTACAGCTTTTTTGATTCTCCTATGTTTTATCTGCAAAAACAATCTCATGTGCCCTATTTGCCCTCGTGATTTCTCTCTTAACTCTACTCCGAGACCCTCCATACACTTCAAGGGATCCTCTTGATCCTAGTTGCCTATGCATATCATATGCCTCCTTATTCTATTTGACCAGGGCCTCAATATCACGCGTCATTCCCTACTACCTCCAGCCTTGCCCTTCACTATGAAAGGAATGTGCTTCCCCTGAATCCTGGTTGAGAACCTTTTCAAAGGCAGTACGGTGGCACAGTGGGTTGGCACTACTGCCTCATAGCACCGAGATGCCAGGTTCGACCGCGGCTCTGGGTCACTGTCCGTGTGGAGTTTGCACATTCTCCCCGTGTTTGCGTGGGTTTCGCCCCCGCAACCCAAACATGTGCAGTCTGGTAGATTGGCCACGTTAAATTGCCCCTTAATTGGAAAAATTAATTGGGAACATTAAATGTATAAAACAGAAAGACATTTTTGAAAGCCTTAACTTGCCAACCGTCCCTTTGCCTGTCAACAGACTCCCTCAATCAAAGTTTGAATATTCCTGTCTCACAACTTCAAAATTGGCCTTGCCCTAATTTCGAAATATTACTTTTGGGCCAGACTATCATTCTCCATCGTTATCTGGAAACTAATGGATTTATGATGGCTGGTCCCAAAGTGATCCGTCACTATCAATTCTATAAACTGCCCTTACTTATTTCGCAGAGGATGTCATGTTTTGCCACCTCTTTATCTCCATCCAAGCCCCTGATGCTGTGGCTGTCCCAGTCAATGTTGGGAAAGTTACGAGCTAGTTTTCTTGCAGCTATTTTAAATCTCCTTAAATATTTGCTCCGCAATTTCCAACTGACTAATTGTGAACCTGTAATACAATCCGATCAAAGTGACGTTTCCCGTCTTATTTTTCAGATTAGCCCACAGAGGCTCAGTGGGCGAACTATCAGATATATCCCTTCTCAGCAATGCCGAGATAGGCTCCCTCATCAAAAACGCAACTCCTCTTCATCTCTTACCTCCTATTATATCCTTTCTATAGCATCTGTACCCCGGAACATTGAGCTGCCAGTCCTGCCCCTCCTTTAGCCATGTTTTAATAAGAGCTATAATATTCCAGGCGCATGTTCCCATCCATGCCCTCAATTCATCTGCCTTGTCCGTCAGGCATCTTGCATTTAAATAAATACAGTTTAACCTAGACTTCATTTGCTCACTGCCCTGTTTCCTCACACCATCTGTCCGCTCATGTTTTGTACACACTCCCTCTGTTTTATTTCACTGAGCCTTACTGGACCCATGCACCGAGTTCAACAGAGCCTCTGTTTTCTGTACTGTGGCCCTTTATGATTTTTGAATTTGGTTTCTCTGCATTTCACTTTTTCCCCTGACTGCCTTTTGTTTTTTTCTCCAATGTACTTCCCTCCGACATCCCGCATAGATTCGCCCCCTCCTGCCACATTAGGTTAAACCCTCCCCAATTAGACCGCCCCCCCCCCCGCCACATTAGGTGAAACCCTCCCCAATTAACAATCCTGAGATTACTCAGTTTGATGTCCTACTTTTTCTTTAACTCCTAATTCCATAAATTCAGCTTGTATGACGTCATCCGTTTTTTCCCTGTCTCGTGGTGCCTAGATGCAGCACGACGGCTGTTTTGAATCTAGCACCAGGGAGGCAATGTACCTACCTTGAATCTTGATTGCTTTTCGCACAAAGCGCTGTCTATTTCCCTTACCACTGAGTGCCCTATCACTATAGCTGTACCACGCTTTACCTGCCCTCCTGTGCAGCAGAGCCAGCCACGGTGCCATGAAGCTGGCTGCTGCCAACTTCCCCTGGTGAGCCATCTCGCTCAACAGTATCCGAAACTGTAATTCTGTTTTGAAGGGAGATGGCCACAGGAGGTTGCTGCGCCGCCTTTCCTCTACCTCTGTCTGGGATCATCCATTTACTAGCTCCATCAGTAATTTCTAACTGCGGTGTGACCAAACTGAACCTGCTTCCCACGACTTATTCAGCATCGTGGATGCTCCAAAGTGAATCCTTCTGCAGCTCCAGAGCCGTGAGACAGTCTAACAGGAGCTGCACTTGGACACACGTCTTGTACACGAAGGAGTCAGGGACTCCCAAAGGCTCCCACAATTCCCAAATCACACGAGGAGCATGACACGGATCTGTGATCTTAAGTAAACTTACAATAACAAATACAATGCCATGAGAAAAATAGAAAAAAGGTAAAGAAGAACGACTTACCAGTCACCAGCCAATCACTTACCTGCTGCCTCTGACGTCACGGTGTGATTTATTTCTGCCTCTCACGAGTCTTCCTCCGAGCTCCGCCTCTCCAGTCCTCCCGATGCTGAGCACCTCTTACCCCTCAGCACAGAATTTACCCTCTTCTCCGAATTCTCAACACCCTCACTCTGGCTGAAATCTCACTCCAGCTGACGGGTCGTGTGCAAGCTCTCTTGCCGTGTGCTTGCTTAACCTACTGCCTCATAGACAGCTGAGGTGAGCTGGACCACTCTCACACCAGTTCAAAATTCCAAATAATCACCGTATTAAGGCCCCAATCAAACTTCATTTGATTCACAGCTGACTTAGGGCAGCACGGTAACACAATTGGATAAAAATGTGGCTTCACAGCGCCAGGGTCCCAGCTTCGATTCCCGGCTTGGGTTACTCTCTATGTGGAGTCTGCACGTTCTAGCCGTATCTGCGCTGGTTTCCTCCGGGTGCTCTCGGTTCCTCCCACAGTCCAACGACGTGCAGGTTAGGTGTATTGGCCATGATAAATTGCCCATAGTGACCAAAAAAAGGATAAGAGGGGTCACTGGGTTATGGGGATAGGGTGGAAGTGAGGGATTTAGTGGGTCGGTGCAGACTGGATGGGCCGAATGGCCTCCTTCTGCACTGCATGTTCTATGTTCTCCCAGAATTCGGCTGCCGCGACTGGATGAACTTCCTCCTGTTTGTCATTGGAAGGGTTCTTCGGCTACTGACACGACAGTCAAGGTGATTTAGTTGACCTCTGCCTGAATTTTCTCTGCTGCCTCGACTCAATCAGTATCGGTGCAGACTCGATGGACCGAATGACTTCCTTCCGCACTGTTGGCATTATATGACACACCCACACACGCTCACCCACACACACCACGCACGTTCACACACACCACACATACATACACATCCATGCGCATACACAAACACATACACACCGGCAAACACCCAAAAGCTCACCCACACTCACCCAAACACTCACCGATACAGATCCTCGAACACGGACTTCCGCACATACCTGCCGATATTCACGTTCCAACACGCACACATGTACACACAAACACACCCACACACGCATACACACACACGCACACACAGCCAGATACACAGCCAGACACTCATGCACACACCCGTACGCAGAGAAAAATACCAGGACTGCACTCAGCCACTCACACCCACACACAAGAACAAATGCACGCAAACACACACACACACCCGTACCCTCAACCACATTCTTCCACACACACAGTCACATTCAAACACTCTCACACTGACAAACAGGCCCATATAGAGACACCGACCGAGCCACATACACGCACCATCACTGAAACTCCCGCCTGCATATACACACCCACACCAAAACACAAACGGTGCCCCACATACACCCACACACATATACAAACCCACAAAAGCACACGCACACACAGATGCACCTGCCCACATACTCGCGACCCACACCCTAAAAAACACCCACACATACAAACACATCCGCATCCACAGACTCACACCCGCACACACACACACACCTATACACAATCAATAACACACACAGGAACGCACACACATTCCCACAAACATAACCGCACACAGAGCCAGCGAAAAAAATCCCATACACACAGACCCACTGGCACCCACAAACTAATTCTACCACACACACAGTCCGACACACACATATCTACACTCACCCACACAGACACACAAACAAAATACACCCACCCACTCCCAGAAAAACGCCTATAAAGACACACCCTCACACACACTCTCACATCCAGATACCCACACGTACAAGGGCATGCTCACACATCCTCACATACACCCACACGCCCAAACATGCACACATGCACCACGAATACCTACCGACATGCAGCCACCCTCACTCAAATACCCACAAACACACCCACCCACAAACGCATGCACTCGCACACTGATACATACAGACACACACCCTCCCTCACACACAAACAATTATACGCACTCACATACACACTTCCACTCACCTACAAGCGCAGACATACCCACACACTCACACTGACACTCACAGCCTCACACAGATATTTACTCAAAGACACACATACACACTCCCAGGTGTGTCTCCAGTAGGAAGCCTACGTGCACCTTCAGACAACTGAGATGAGTGAGGACACTGGATCACTTCACTGGCCGGCTGAATGCCAGCACGTTTCATGCAGCTTTCCGGATGGGGGGAGGGGATTGTCCCTCCCATTCTCCTGTGAGGTTTAACATATTCACATTGTGGGCCCGGCCCTGTCCGATTTTGACACCCCTCGCTATCGGGCCGTTCAAAACGGTCACCGACTGGTACCTAGTTTCTATCATCTCCACGTTTTATATGTTCAACAAGCCCATCCGTGCTCTCGCAATGAACCTTCCAGCCCATGTGAGCTTTCACTGTCTGCCCTCATCATTCTCATGGACGAATATCTAGTCCTCTACCGGAGCGTCGGAATATACCCTTTCCCTTGGTTTGTGCCCCATAACGTGACAGGGTGAAGCATTCCCACCCGCACCTGGCTTCTGTATGGGGCGGATTTGGCGTTATTTTCAGTCCTGCGCTTGGCCAGATCTGCCCCAATGTCTTGGCACAAGCGGATGTAATGTACCCCCCCCCCCCCCCCCACACACACACACACACACACACACACTTACATCCCCTCGCGCCTTTCACCCACCTCAGGGTCCACTCTACGTCATGAAACTTGTGGAGCTTTACTATTAGCTGCTGTGGAGGTTTACCGGCTGTGGGCTGCTGCTGCAAAGACCTGTTGGCGAAGTTCCCCTCACCGAACAATTTCTCGAGCATTGCAAGTATGTTAACCACAGGATACCTCCCCAGCATGTCTTCCGGTAGGACACCTATTCATGGTTTTGGCCTCGAGACCTGTTTTTCTGGTCGTCGAGTTTTTCTGGGTCCGTGGCGGCCTTCTCGATGTCCCTCGCTGTCGAATATTGGGTCACAAGCTAATTCTCTACTTTGGTCAGACCCTCCCTCATGGGGGGCTGTTTCCGCCTCCAATGCCGTCTGGACAGTTGCCAGGAGGTCTTTCTTCTTTTGTCTTTGGAGCTCGGCGGTGCTGACTGTCCTTGGGTCTGCGCTCAGAACTCTGTGGAACTGGTCCCACCCGGTTTTGTGTCATCTAGAGCGGCGCTCGGAGGTTGCGGTTTCCCTCCCCTCGTCCTTGCGGCCTCTTGTACTGGGCAGTTGAATCTTTCTCCTTCTTTTGTATTCCTATTTGTTCTATTTGTCATTGATGCGATTTGCAGGGGTTAGACTGTGCAGGGCAGATGGGGCTGCCGACGTGGATATTTATGGTGCTCATTTCGTGGGCGTAATTGGTCGTTTTCGAGGATTTCATACGAAAGTCACCTTGCGGGCGACCGCTCAGTTCATGACCGCCACCGGAAGGCCAGCATATCCTTCAACTGTTGCCTGAACTGATTCTGTGTCACGACGTAAATCGCTGTATTTGTGCAGCAACTCAGGAGCTGCAGCATGAAGGACAATTCCAGAACATAAGAATCTAAATACACAGTGTAATACCCCAGATTACGCATCCGAAACCAAGCAGAATAAAAAAATAACGTTGACCATAACAGGATGAAATTGGCCGAGATAATGAACAGTAAGATGATGGATTTCCTCCGACTCTCCATCTCTGGGTCTCTGGGACCGTCCCCACTGCTGTGAGCCCGGAGTCTCCTGCGGGCCCTGCTGCTCAGGACAATGTGTCTGACGGTGAGAACATTGAGCAGCAGAATCAGGACAAATGCAACACCAGGGGTTAGAATGTTATGGAGGAATTCAATTGTTACCCAGACTGGAGAGTCAATAACTCCCTCTGTAACATCACAAAACCAGGGGAGGTTCATCAGCCAATACCGTCCTGTTAACATAAAATACCAGAAAATGTTCTTCAAACAGCTCAGCACAGTCACTGTTCCCAGAACCACAGCCGCCGTTTTCTCGCTGCAATATTTACTTTTTAGCTTCGGGCAACAAATTGCCACAAATCGATCAAATGTGAAAGTGACGGTGAACCAGACAGAACAGTCAGTGGCTGCATAAAGCAGGGCGGCGTGGATATTACACACGGGGATGGACCGCAGGAAATAAAAGTGTTCGTTAAATGCAATGGGAATGTGTCTCAATATCAGGTCAAGTATAATGACCAGTAGATCCCCCACTGCCATGGCCACCAGGTAACAAGTCACACATTTGGACAGCCCACAGTTTTTGCACTTCAGGGTCACAATTGTAACGAGGTTCACTGAAAGGAAGCGGAATAAACAATGGAATTATAAATCAGGATGGGAAGATATTACCAAGTGGTGTTGACAAAGTCAAACAAATAAACACAAATATAATACACTCACAGACACACACGGACACAAATACACACATTCACAGATGCACAGACACAAATGCACACACTCAAAGACACAGAGACCAATACACACTCACGGACACAGAGCCAAATACACGCTTACAGACACAGCGACGAATACACACTTATAGGTAGAGAAACAGAGACGCGAATACACATACTCACAAACATAGAAACACATTCAGAGATACACAGAGACACAAATACACAGACAGACACAAAGAGGCACAAAGACACACACTCCCATTCGCAGATACACAAATACACAAAACCACAGTCACAGACACACAAATACACAACAGATACACAACAAGAGAGACATGAAGGACAGAAGGGCGGAATGCAAAAGTGTAAGCAGTGGAAAAATGATCTAGCAGCATATCGGGGGAAAGTACATTAACACTGTATAAAAAGTATAAATGACAAATCTAATGGCGCGGAGCGTGAAAACTCGGATAATTCCGGGTAAGGTCGATGAATAATCAATGTACATTCATCTGTTCGGGCACGATATGATTGTGGTTATGGAGACAAAGCTGCAGTGTGACCAAGGCATGAAACTGATTGCAAAGGATAAGTGATAAGTGAGGAGGCAACAATAAAAATAATGCAGTGTGATGGTGCTGATTGCTGAGGACAACATCAGTACAATATTGTAACATTAGAAATGTTGGCTCAGAAATTCTAGAAGTCGAATCAGTCTCGTTGGAACTGAACAGCAACAAGGAGTGGAAAACATGTGTGGGATTTGACTGTATGTCTCCAAACAGCAGAGGTAATGTAGGGGATGGAATTAAACACATTATATATGTAGGTAATAAGGGGGCTACAGTCATGATGGGTGAATTTAATTTACATATAGTTCGGGCGAACGAAACCAGCCACAATATTGTGGCAGCTGTATTCTGAAGTGTGTACCTGATTGCTTTGAGACTAATACGTCGAGGAACCAACGATGATATGTTTGATTTATTATTATGCAATGGAAAGGCGCTAATTAATAATCTTGGTGTGCGGCGTCCTTCAAGGAACAATGACCCGAGCATTTTTGTAATTCTTCATTCGGATGGCAAGTGAGTAATTCGACGTTAAACAAGGGTCGATATTCCTTTGTTGCATGCATCTCTAATTTCGTCTTGAATGCCATTCCCAACCTCACCACTGCAGTTTGGGGGTCTATATAAGACACCCATTAATGTTTTTTGCCCCTTGGTATTTCTCAACACTATCCATACAGATTCCACATTGTCAGAGCTAATATCCTTTATCACTACTATGATGATTTCCTCTTTAACCAGCAATGCCACATCACCTCCCCTTCTTTTATGCCTTTCCTTTACACATACTGATAACCCTGGGACATTCAGTTCCCATCAATGGTCACCCTGCAGCCATGCCTCCGTATTCTCAATTAACTCATACCCATTTCTACCTACCTGCGCGATTAGTTCATCCACTTTATTGCAAATGCTCCGTGCATTAAGGTACAGAGCCTTTCATTGCGGATTTTTCACATTGTTTGTCTTGCTCCCAATATTTTACTCTATCGCCCTGTTTCAATTTTGTCCTTGGTTTCTCGACCTGTCACTTTTCTTATTCACTTTTCTACCTTTTGTTTCTGCCCAATCTCCCTGTTTCGCTGACTCCTTGCATAGGTTCACATCGCCCTGGCATATTCGTTTAAACCCTCCCCAACTGCTCTAGCAAACAGTTCCAGTCCTGCCCAGGTGTAACCCGTCCAATGTGTACAGGTCCTACCTCCCCCAGAACCGGTCCCAATGCCCAGGAATCTGAAACCCTCCACCTGACACTATCCCTTCAGCCACGGATTCACCCTATATATCCTGTCATTTCTGCACTGACTAGCACGTGGGACCGGAAGTTATCCTGAGATCACTATCTTTGCGGTCCGATTTCCGAGCTTCCTTCCTAGCTCCCTGTATTCTACTTTAAGGAACTCATCCCCTTTTTTTAACCTACGTCGTTTGTACCTCTGTGTACCATGACCACTGTCTGTTCAATCTCCCCCTCCAGAATGTCCTGTACCCGCTCCGAGACATATTTGACCCCAGCACCAGGGACGCAACATAACATCCTTGAGTCCCGTTTGCGGCTACAGAATCGCCTGTCGATTCCCATTACAATGGAATCACCTATTACTTTTGCACTGCTCCATTTGTTGTTCATGTTACAGACCCAGATACACTGTAACTACATTCCCCATACCTCCTCGAGTGCTGGGTCACCAAGTCATCCCTATGTCTCCCTGAATGTACGCAGCAGGACACAACACAATCTCCAGAAACTCAGCCACAGCACTTCCACTAACTTAACAATATCAGAACTGGGCAAGTAATGAAATTAACGTATTTTCACCTTCATAGGAAATGGACATGGGAATGGTATCCATTTATGGCTGGGCCTGTGAAGAATTTCAAGCACTCATTCAGAATAATGATATTGAGATGCAGCCAGACTGGGAGACAATATAGTTCAGTGAACACAGGGATGATCGGGGACTGCGATTGGGTGAGTTAGGACATCGGCCGCAGAGATGTGGATGAGCTGTGCTTCAAGAAGATTTGTAATAAGATTTATGTTACTCGAATATCAATGGAATGTTCGAATCTGGATTATACATAGTCAAAGATAATGGTTTATTCCACATCTGAGATGAGGCAGAGGTAACGATGGCAAGTGACAGATTTGGAATGTAGAAAATATCTGGATATCACTCATTTCAGTTTCAAATCGAGTATGGAATTTGCGAACAGCCTTCCATAACAGCCAGAGTGGAATGAAGCGGGGTGGAGCCACTGGATAGAACATAGAACGTTACAGCACAGAACAGGCCCTTCTGCCCTCGATGTTGTGCCGAGCTTTGGCGAAACCAATATCAAGCTATCCCACTCCCTGTCATTCTGGTGTGCTCCATGTGCCTATCCAATAACCGTTTGAAAGTTCCTAAAGTGTCCGACTCCACTATCACAGCATGTAGTCCATTCCACACCCTAACCACTCTCGGAGATCCCTCCTATATTTCTCATCCCGAACATTATAGTTATGCCCCCTTGTAACAGCGACATCCACCCGAGGAAATGGTCTCTTAAGGTCCACTCTATCTATCCCCCTTTTCATCTTATAATGCTCTATTAAGTCGCCTCCCATCCTCCTTTGCTCCAATGAGAAAATCCCTAGCTCCCTCAACCTTTCCTCATAAGACCTATCCTGAAAACCAGGCAGCATCCTGTTAAATCTCGTTTGCATCCTTTCCAATCCTTCCTATAATGAACTGAACAGAACGGCACACAATACTCCAAATGTGGTCTCACCAGGATCAAGAACAGTTGCAACATATCCCCATGGTCTTAAACTCAAGCCCCCTCTTCAAAGAATTCAATCAAGTTTGTGAGGCAAGACGTACCCTTCACGAATCCGTGTTGACTATCCCGGATTAAGCTGCATCTTTCGAAATGGTCATTAACCCTATTCTTCAGGACCTTTTTCATTAACTTACAGACCACCGAAATAAGACTAACCGGCCTATAATTACCAGGGTGATTCCTATTCCCTTTCTTGAACAGATGAACAATATGCGCCATTCTCCAGTCCTCTGGCACTATCCCCGTGGACAGTGAGGACCCAAAGATCAAAGCCAAAGGCTCTGCAATCTCATCCCCTGCCTCCCAAAGAATCGTACGATATATCTCATTTGCACCAGGGATTTTCGACCCTCAGGTTTTTCAAAATTGCAGAACATCTACCTCCTCCAGCCTACCCGCCTGTATCACACTCTCATCCTCAAAAACATAGCCCCCTCTCCTTGTTGAACACTGAAGAAAACTATTAATTCAACACCGCTCTTATAACTTCTGGCTCAATGCACACAACACTTATGTTATCACCTTGATAAGACATTAAATCTCTTGTGTGAGCCATGATTCCCTCACACGGCTACTTCCTCCATGCCTGACAGGGACATAGAATCATAGAATCATAGATGTTTACAGCATGGAAACAGGCCCTTCGGCCCAACCAGTCCATGCTGCCCAGTTTTTACCATTAAGCTAGTCCCAGTTGCCCGCACTTGGCCCATAACCCTCTATACCCATCTTACCCATGTAACCATCTAAATGCTTTTTAAAAGACACAATTGTACCCGCCTCTACTACTACCTCTGGCAGCACATTCCAGACACTCACTACCCTCTGAGTGAAGAAATTGCCCCTCTGGGCCCTTCTGAATCTCTCCCCTCTCACCTTAAACCTATGCCCTCTAGTTTTAGACTCCCCTACCTTTGGGAAAAGATGTTGACTATCTACCGTATCTATGCCCCTCATTATTTTATAGACCTCGATAAGATTACCCCTAAGCCTCCTACGCTCCAGGGAAAAAAGTCCCAGTCTATCCAGCCTCTCCTTATAACTCAAACCATCAAGTCCCGGTAACATCCAAGTAAATCTTTTCTGCACTCTTTCTATTTTAATAATATTGTTTCTATAATAGGGTGACCAGAACTGCACACAGTACTCCAAGTGTGGCCGTACCAATGTCTTGTACAACTTCAACAAGACGTCCCAACTCCTGTATTCAATGGTCTGACCAATGAAACCAAGCATGCCGAATGCCTTCTTCACCACCCTGTCCACCTGGGACTCCACCTTCAAGGAGCTATGAACCTGTACTCCTAGATCTCTTTGTTCTATAACTCTCCCCAACGCAATGCCATTAACTGAGTATGTCCTGGCATGATTCGATCTGCCAAAATGCATCACCTCACATTTATCTGAATTAAACTCCATCTGCCATTCGTCGGCCCACTGGCCTAATTGATCAAGATCCTGTTGCAATCCTAGATAACCTTCTTCACTATCCACTGTGCCACCAATCTTGGTGTCATCTGCAAACTTACTAACCATGCCTCCTAAATTCTCATCCAAATCATTAATATAAATCACAAATAACAGTGGACCCAGCACCGATCCCTGAGGCACACCACTGGGCACAGGCCTCCAGTTTGAAAAACAACCCTCTACAACCACCCTCTGTCTTCTGTCGTCCAGCCAATTTTGAATCCAATTGGCAACCTCACGCTGGATCCCGTGAGCTTTAACCTTCTGCAACAACCTATCATGCGGTACCTTGTCAAAGGCTTTGCTAAAGTCCATGTAGACAACGTCTACTGCACTGCCCTCATCTACCTTCTTGGTCACCCCCTCAAAAAATTCAATCAAATTTGTGAGACATGATTTTCCACGCACAACGCCATGCTGACGGCCCCGAATCAGTCCTTGCCTCTCTAAATGCTTGTAGATCCTGTCTCTCAGAATATCTTCTAGCAACTTACCTACTACAGAACTTAGGCTCACCGGTCTGTAGTTCCCAGGCTTTTCCCTGCTGCCCTTCTTAAACAAGGGCACAACATTCGCCACTCTCCAATCTTCAGGCACCTCACCTGTGGCTGCCGATGATTCAAATATCTCTGTTAGGGGACCCGCAATTTCCTCCCTAGCCTCCCACAACATCCTGGGATACATTTCATCAGGTCCCGGGGATTTATCTACCTTGATGCGCTTTAAGATTTCCAGCACCTCCTCCTCTGTAATATGCACACTTCTCAAGACATCACTATTGATTTCCCTTAGTTTCCTAACATCCATGCCTTTCTCCACCGTGAATACCGATTATAAATATTCATTCAGGGTCTCACCCAATTCTTGTGGGTCTGCACATAGATGTCCTTGTTGATCCTTAATAGGCCCTACTTTGTCCCTAGTTACTCTTTTCCCTTTATGTATCTGTAGAAGCTCTTTGGAATCTCCTTTGCATTATTTGCCAAAGCAATTTCATGTCTTCTTTTTGACCTCCTGATTTCCCTCTTAACTCTCTTTCGACAATCTCTATACTCTTCAAGGGATCCACTTGATCCCAGTTGTTTATGTACGTCATATGCCTCCTTCTTCTTTTTGACCAGAGTCTCAATATCTCGAGTCATCCAGGGTTCCCTACTTCTTCCAGCCTTGCCCTTCACTCTGAAGGTAATGTGCTTACCCTGAACCCTGGTTAACACATTTTTAAAAGCCTCCCATTTACAGTCGTCCCTTTGCCTGCCAACAGTCTCCCCCAATCTACCTCTGAAAGTTCCTGTCTGATACCATCAAAATTGGCCTTGCCCCAATTAAGAATTTTAACTCTTGGGCCAGACCTATCATTCTCCATAGCTATCTTAAAACTAATGGATTTATGGTCACTTGTCCCAAAGTGATGCTTCACTCACACTTCTGTCACTTGCCCTTTCTTATTTCCCAAGATGAGGTCAAGTTTAGCCCCCTCTCAAGTCGGTCCATCCACATCCTGAATGAGAAATTCCTCCTGAGTACACTCAACAAATCTCCCTCCATCCAAGCCCCTAATGCTATGGCTGTCCCAGTCAATGTTTGGAAAGTTAAAGTCCCGTACTATTACCACCCTATTTTTCTTGCAGCTATCTGTAATCTCCTGACATATTTGCTCCTCAATTTCCCGCTGACTATTTGGGGGCCTGTAGTACAGTCCTATCAAGGTGATCTCTCCCTTCTTATTTTTCACTTCCACCCATATAGACTCAGTGAGCGAACCCTCGGATATATCCCCTTTAAGTACTGCCGTGATGTTCTCCCTAATCAAAAACGCCACTCCCCCTCCTCTCTTACCTCCTGTTCTATCCTTTCTATAGCTTCTGTACCCCCGGAACATTGAGCTGCCAGTCCTGCCCCTCCCTTAGCCATGTTTCAGTCATAGCTATAATATCCCAGTCCCATGTGCCCATCCATGCCCTGAGTTCATCCGCTTTGCCCGTCAGTCCCCTTGCATTGAAATAAATGCAGTTGAATGTAGACTTTCCTTGCTCTCTGCCCTGCTTTCTCTGGCCATGCTTTACACACTCTCCCTTCCTGCCTTTTGTTTCTGTCCCCACTGACTTCCTACATCGGTTCCCATCTCCCTGCCACATTAGTTTACACCCTCCCCAATTGCACTAGCAAACACACTCCCGAGAACATTGGTTCCGGTCCCACTCAGATGCAGACCGTCCGATTTGTACAGGTCCCACCTCCCCCAGAACCGGTCCCAATCTCCCAGGAATTTGTAATCCTCCCTCTTGCATCATCTCTCAAGCCACGTATTCATCCTAGCTATCCTGTCATTCCTACTCTGACTATCACGTGGCACTGGTAGCAATCCTGAGATTACTACCTTTGAGGTCCTACTTTTTAGTTTAACTCCTAACTCCCTAAATTCAGCTTGTCGGACCTCATCCCGTTTTTTACCTATATCGTTGGTGTCTATAGGCACCACGACAGCTGGGTTTTCACCCTCCCCCTCCAGAATGCCCTGCAGCCGCTCCGAGACATCCTTGACCCTTGCACCAGGGAGGCAACATACCAACCTGGATTCTCGTTTGCGTCCGCAGAAACGCCTGTCTATTCCCCTTACAATTGAGTCCCCTATCACTATAGCTCTGCCACTCTTTTTCCCGCCCTTCTGTGCAGCAGAGCCAGCCACGGAGCCATGAACCTGGCTGCTGCCACCTTCTCCTGATGAGCCATCTCCCCCAACAGTTTCCAAAACGGTAAATCTGTTTTGGAGGGAGATGACCGCAGGGGATACCTGCACTGCCTTCCTACTCTTCCTCTGTCTGTTAGTCACCCATTCCCTATCTGCCTCAGTAATTTTAATCTGCGGTGTGACCAACTCACTGAATGTGCTATCCACAACTTCCTCAGCATCGCGGATGCTCCAAAGTGAGTCCATCCGCAGCTCCAGAGCCGTCAAGCGGTCTAACAGGAGCTGCAGTTGGACACACTTCTTGCAGATGAAGGAGTCAGGGACAACCGAAGGGTCCCTGAATTGCCACATCGCACAAGAGGAGCATGACACGGGTCTGAGCTCTCCTGCCATGACTTAAACCTGAAGTTAAATTTGAACTACTCTACACAGCTAAGAGAAAGTCAAAGAGAGACAAGGTAAAAAAAATCACTTACCAGACACAAGCCAACCACTTACCTGCTGCCTGTGATGTAATTGCTCCCGAGACTCCCTCACAGGTCTGCTTCTCTGCACCTCCTTGAGATGAGCACCAAATTCCCTTAACCAGTTCATTAATTTACTTAATCAATTGGTTTTTTTTTTTGGGGGGGGAAACTCAACCCCAAACACCAAACTCCAAAAAACAAAGCCCCCACTCACCTCTTAGCCGAACTCAGCCTTACCCAAACTCAGATACACTCTGTTTGCTTCCAGCACTCCATTTCTAAAGGCACTTCAGCCACACCTTTTGTATCCTTCCTGATTTACAGTTAGCCAATAGGCCTGCTCCCGAAACTGCACTACCGAAACTACCAGCTGACCTGGAAGGTAAGGAAGTTTTAAAACAGTACTTACCTCTCCCAGTATCACTTGCTCCCTGTGGCCGCTCCCGAAACTGCACTGCCGAAAACTGGTAATACCTATCAAGGACACGCAGTATTTGTTCCTTGAACAAGCTCCACTTTTCATTTGTGCCTTTCCCTGACAGTTTCTGTTCCCATCTTATGCTCCCAAATTCTTGCCTACTCGCACCATAATTACCCCTTCCCCAATTATAAACCTTGTCCTGCCGTATGGTCCTATCCCTCTCCATTGCAATAGTGAAAGACACCGAATTGTGGTCACTGTCTCCAAAATGCTCTCCCACAAACAAATCTAACATTTAGCCCGGTTCATTACCCAGTACCAAATCCAATGTGGCCCCTATCTCTTGTCGGCCTATCCACATATTGCGTCAGGAAACCCTCCTGCACACACTCTACAGAAACTGCCCCTTCCGAATTGTTCGACCGACAGATGTTACAATAATATTTGGAAAATTAAAGTCAGCCATGACAACTACCCTGAGTCGTCAAAACCAATCCATAATGTGTTTTGCAATTTCTTACTATACAGCTCTATTACAATTTGAGGGACGATAGAAAACTCCTAACAACATGACCACTCCTTTCCTATTTCTCACTTCAGCCCATATTACCTCAGCAGGCAGATTCCCACGAACTGCTTTCTACAGCCGTCAAACTATCCAGAATTAACAATTCTACTCCTCCTCCTCTTTTACCACCTTCCCGCCTCTTCCTGAAACATCTATATCCCAGACCTTCCAACAACCATTCCTGCCCCTGTTCTCACCATCTTTCCGTAATGGCCACAACATCATAGTCCCAGGTACCAATCCACGCTCCATGTTCAGCTACCTTATTCCGGATGCTCTTTGCATTAAAGTAGACACACTTCAACCAACCCGCCTGCCTGCCAGTACACTCCTGCGACCTTGATACCCTCCTCAGTACTTCACAACTTTCAACACTGGCTTCTGGAACACATCTCGTTTCCCCAGCCCCCTGACAAATTAGTTCACCCCCCCACCTCCCGAAGAGCCGGAGCAAATTTTCCTCCCAGGATATTGGTGCCCCTCTGGTTCAGGTGCAAACCGTTCAGTCTGTGCAGGTCCCACCATCCCCAGAAGGTGCTTCAATTATCCACGTAACCGAAACCCTCCCTCCGACATCATCCCTGCAACCGCGTGTTCATCTGCACTCTCTCCCTGCTCCTCAACTCGCTAGCACGTGGCACCGGCAACCAACCAGAGATGACAACATGTCGTGGGTCTTAGCTTCCACCCTAGCTCCCTAAATTCCTGTTTTACTTCCCCGTCCCATCTCTTACCTGAGTCGTTGGTACCGATGTGTATCACAACATGTGACTGTACCGCCTCCCCTTAAGGATTCTGAAAACACGCTCCGAGACGTCATGGACCCTGGCACCCGGGGGGCAACATACCATCCGTGAGTCTCTTTCGCTGCTACAGAACCGTCTATCTGTCCCTCTAACTATCGAGTCCCCAATAACTATTGACCTCCTACTCTCATCCTCCCCTTCTGAGCCACAGGGACGGACTCAGTGTTGGAGATCCGGTCACCGTGGCTCGCCTCTTGTATGCCCCCCTCCCCCCCCCCCCCCCCCACTAGTAATCATAGCGGTATACTTGTTACTAAGGGGAACGAGCACATCGGATCCCTGGCCTGACTGTTTCCTGCCAGCCCCTCTCACCGTCACCCATCTGTCTTCATTCTTCGGAGTAACTACATCCCTGAAGCTACTATCTATGACCACCTCTGCCTCCCGAATGATGCAAAGTTCATCCAGCTCCAGTTCCCTGAGGCGGTTTCTGAGGAGCTGGAGATGGGTGCCCTTCCCACAGGTGAAATCAGCAGGGACACTGACGGCGTCACTGAACGCAAACATTCTGCAGGAGGAACATTGCACTGCCTTACCTGCCATTCCCGCTCGATAATTTGCGGGGATGGCATGGATAGAGACTTATATTGGTGACTGGAACTGAAGAAAATTGCTTCAATCTTTTCTAGTTTAAATTGAGGAGCATAATAAAAACATTAAGTGATTTATACAATAAATAACTGGACAGGAGGACTTACCAGGGACACCAACAATAGCCAGGATGGGATAATAACCCGCTTGAATGATCATAAGTGCTGCTTCGATCCTCCATATTAAATAACGGGAAGAAATATAATAAAGGCCGTCGGATAAACTCTTGTCCATTACTGTAACGTTCCGATCGATTATTCTCAGATTCTAATCGCTCCTCTCGGTCTCTCTGGAGCCGCTGATCTCTGTCAGTGTTGGAGTTGGTGTTCCCGCTAACAGTTTGGATTTACACATTTAAAATAATCCTTATTAATAGCAGAGAGAAACCCTCCAGTGACACAATTAGGGCCCATGGAGACTGACATTAATTACAGTCACTGAACAAACAGCATAAGTTAACCCCTTACAATCCAACACTTTTTCGATCACAATAAAGTAGAAAATTAACCCGGTCTAAATTGGCGGTGTGAGAGTGACTGAGGGATGGAATGTTGTAAATAGTTGAAACATGGACCCTAATATTCAATCCTCCTTTAATATATGAGTGGTCCCAGTGAACTGGAGGATTATCAATGTCCCACCGTGTTTAAAAAAGGAGATAGAGGTAAACCATGGAGCGACAGAGCAGTCAGTCTAATGTTAGTCAAGAAGAAAGGTTCAGGGATCAAAATGGACGACAGGAATATGTTTTCTCAGCGAGCAAATGTTCTTTTGTTAATGACCAGTAGCGGAGTTTTCAGTCGGAAATCACATATCATGCCCTCAATTTAATTTTTTTTAAATAACGAGTGGATTGATGAGGGAACTGATCTTCATTAATGTATTTTAATATCTTGATAGACGGGTGACCACTAGATGGATTAATGAATGATCGATTTATTAAAAACAAACACTGTAGATAGTGAATGAGTTAAAAACTACCAGGATACAAGAATGCAAACTCCCAGCTGAAGGGATCCCGCGCTCCGAACTCAGGGATCCCGCGCTCGGAACCGATGGGCCGATGGAGTAAAATTACTCTGAGGGGACTTACACCTTAAAGGAATAGGCTACCGTGTCCCTCCCCACTAAATTCCTGATTTACATTCTCAATTTACAAAGGAACAAGTTACAAAAATGTAAACACGAGTCTCTCAAAACAGCCTCTTTTGCGGCTGCAGGTCAGGGGAATCGTTGTTCCTTTGAAAAGACGCAATTCATGACGGGTGATCCAGCAGTAGACGTGACTGATCTCTTACCCTCAACGGGCTGTCTGTCGATAGGAAGAATGTATCCACTCCGGTCGTTACCGAGTCCACCCCTCCCCCATTCCCCCTCCCAATACTGGTTTCATATGGTGCGATAGGTGAGTAAGAACATAGAACACAGAACATACAGTGCAGAAGGAGGCCATTCGGCACATCGAGTCTGCACCGACTCACTGAACCCCTCACTTCCACCCTATTCCACTAATCCAATAACCCCTCCTAACCTTTTGGTCACTGAGGGCAATTTTCCGTGGCCATTCAACCTAACCTGCACGTCTTTGGACTGTGGGAGGCAACCGGAGCACCCGGAGGAAACCCACGCACACACGGGGAGAACGTGCAGACTCCGCACAGACAGTGACCCAGAGTGGAATCGAACCTGGGACCCTGAGCTGTGAAGCCACAGTGCTAGCCACTTGTACTACCGTGCTGCCGTGAGGACCGGGTCAATGTGAGTTCCAAACGGGCTGATGACTGTTTTTTAATGATGGTCTTGAACGTCCGGACGTCTCTATCAGCAGTTCCATTTGATGCAGGGTGGTACAGAATTGGTCAAGCATGTTGGAACTGTTGATACTCAGAAATGATTGCAATTGTTCAATGGAATTGCAGTCCCATTCTCAAAGATATAACCTCGGGTAGCACCTGGCTGGAGAACATCTCTCATTTCCTCGACCGTTGCTGATGAGGTTGGAGACATCGTTTTGAGTATTGCCAACTACTTGGACTGAGCATCTCCGATGAGCAAGAACGTGGAGCACGTAAAAGGGCCACTCAGCCAATGTGTCGCCCATCCTAGGGCCGACCTGGCCACTCCCAAAGGTGCAGAAGGTCCGCAGGCGACAAGTACGATGGGCGCATTGTTTGACCAGATGTCCATGTCGATATGCATCCCAGGCCATTACATGTAACTGCGTGCGAGCATCGTTATTTTTGTCGTCGCAGGATGGGCACAGAGTCGTTCTTGTAACTGAAGCTTCCTAGTAGGAGTGGGAATGAACCCACTCGTGCTCCCTACAATAACACGCTGTGTTCACAACTCAATTCATCGTTTCGTGACTGAAAGGTTCCAAGCAATTCAGACCAATTATCACAATGCCAGCCGTGATGGACCATGTGCTTGACTCGAGATAACAACGAGCCTTTTTGTGACCAAAGCTTGACTAGCCTCCCTGACACTGAAAACGTACCAAGGAGGTTCATCGTCATAATGATCTCCTGTGGCACTGGTGGAGGCGGTACACTCAGAGGAAGAGGAACAGGGCTCAGATTACCTGTGTTGAAAATGTGGGTGCCCGGCATTTGCTCAAATAAATACTCGTAGGTTGCTGACAGTAGAGCCTAGCGCGGGACTTTGCCTGAAGCTATGGGTGGAATGGCCTTATCCTCCCTCAATATCTCCAAAAGGACTTTGTGATCAGTAACAACTAGGAAATGTCATCCGGCGTACTGGTATGCATTGGCTACTGCGGCCAACTTAAAAGTTAACAGTGACCTAACTGACTTGTGCGTTATTTGTCTTTGCTTGTTTCAAACTTCCATGTAACCTACTTATATTCTGCATTGTTGTGAATCAAATATAAGGGTTGCATCGAAAGGTAATGACCTCCGTGCTGTTAGCAAGCCGAATACGGCAATAAATTGAAATTAATTCGGAAAATAATGGCGAAAAAGCCATATATTATACAGCCATAGAAAAGATGGCACACTGAACCTAACTATTCGTTAACTTTATGAGCTGTATTTTGGCTATCAACGGAGCTGAGCAGTGTTCAGGTTTTCCTTTAGTCCTAGTTTTGTCTGCATTGTATCGAACTCGAAAACGACTGGGAATACGATGAATAAAATGACTCATTGATTCAATCAATTTAGCAATTAACTAATTTTTGTTTTCGCTGTATTGGTATATTCAATTGTATAATTATCTTCCACTATATTAAAAAATGTAAATGAATTGTTCTAAAATTTTGTTACAAATAAATTAGCTTCTCTCATTTTAAACTATCATCTGCAATTGAAAAAGCACCGTGATTTAATTGCGAGCAGCATTTTTACAGGTGGTGGATTATTGCATGATTCACGCACAATTTAGTTTTCATCAATGTTTGTTTAAGTATGTTTATTTTTCAAGGCCAAACTGCAAATAACAACAACTCGATTTCACTGTACATTCATTATCACACCAAATTGAACAATTATATTTAGTATTTGCTTCCTGGACCAGTTGTAATGCTGACGGTAAAAATACTGATCTATTTTATTTCCCTTTGTGGGGGATATCAAGCCCAGTGTAATTAGCTGCAAAATGTTAACCCGTTTTATGATATTAATTACATTGCAATACTACATTAGAAGATCATCGCAATGGATTGGTTAACATTGAAATATGAGGAGCATGGATTGAGTGGATAGGCAGGCACTCTTTCCCAGGGTGGAGAGGTCTGTCACCAGGGGGGCATAGTTTTAAGATCCGTTGGGCAAATTTTAGAGGAGATTTGCGGGGCAGGTTTTTTACACAGAGGGGGTTGAGTGCCTGGAATGCATTGCCAGGGGATTATGTGGGAGCAGATAGAATAACGGCGTTCAAAAGGCATCTTGACAAAAACATGATAGGAGGGTAGAGAGGGAGACGGCACAAGGAAGTGCTGAGGCTTTTGGCAAAGATTGGTATCATGACCGGCACAGGCTTGGAGGGCCGAAGGGCCTGTTCCTGTGCTAAATTGCTCTTTGTTCTTGGTTCTTATGAACAGTGTTTTCGAATACTAACTTCTTTTGAATCAGATGACAATGCAGGCGAGCATCCAAGGAATACATCTGTAGGTGTATCTGCCATTGGGCAATCGGAGGACTCTGTGTCACTAATGGGAGTGGAACGCCCGACATAAAGGACCGTGTATTACTAACATAATCTGTTTCTGCAGAAATGTAAGAACATAGAACAGTACAGCGCAGTACAGGCCCTTCGGCCCACAATGTTGTGCCATCCATTTATCCTAATCTAAGGTTAACCTAACCTACACTCCTTCAATTTACTGCTGTCCATGTGCCTGTCCAAGAGTCGCTTAAATGTCCCAAATGACACAGACTCCGCCACCTCTGCTGGCAGTGCATTCCAGGCACGCATCCATCACTCTCTGTGTAAAGAACCGACCTCTGAAATCTCCCCTATACCTTCCTCCAATCACGGTAAAATTATGCCCCCTCGTGACATCCATTTCCGCCCTGGGGAAAAGTCTCGGACTATCAACTCTGTCCATGCCTCTCATCACCTTGTACACCTCTATCGAGTCACCTCTCTTCCTTCTTCGCTCCAGTGAGAAAAGCCCTAGCTCCCTCAACCTTTCCTCATAAGACATGCCCTCCATTCAAGGCAACGTCCGGGTAAATCTCCTCTGTGCCATCTCCAATGCAGCCACATTCTTCCAATAATGAGGCGACCAGAACTGGACACAATATTCCAAGTGTGGTCTAACAAGTGTTTTATAAAGCTGCAGCTAAACCTCACGGCTCTTATACTCAATCGTCCGTTAATGAAAGTCAACACACCATAAGCCTTCGTAACAACCCTATCAACCTGGGTAGCAACTTTCTGCGATCTATGTACGTGGACACCAAGATCCCTCTGTTCCTCCACACTTCCAAGAATCCTGACTTTAGCCCTGTATACAGCATTCATAGAACATAGAACATTGAACAGTACAGCACAGAACAGGCCCTTCGGTACTCGACGTTGTGCCGAGCATTGTCCGAAATCAAGATCAAGCTATCCCACTCCCTGTCATTCTGGTGTGCTCCATGTGCCTATCCAATAACCGCTTGAAATTTCATAAAGTGTCCGACTCCACTATTACAGCAGGCAGTCCATTCCACACCCTAACTACTCTGCGTAAAGAACCTACTTCCGACATCCCTCTTGTAGAATTATATTATGTGCGGGACGCGAAGCTGAGCAGAATACCTGACACAACTGACCGTGTAATACTGAGAGTATCTGTCACAGTTATTACGATCCTAGACCAGATCCCAACAGTGGCTAGGATACTGGACCGAAACCTTTATATTTGTTTTGATTGTAAACCTGTGCAGAAAGAATGGTTCGCTCGAGAAGTGATTGCAAACACTTATATTGTATTATAAAAACAAACCTTTATTATGAGTACAATATCAAACTTTATAACAGCACAGCCGAAAAGAATACCTTACATTTGCCCCAATAAGCACGAACGCTCAGTTTCCAAATTAACACGAAGAAAATAAACATCGAGCTCTCAATCTATCTTTGACCAGCAGCATTGCATGGAGCAACACTTGCGTCACAGAACAGATTGCGACTCCTCTTAAAACCCCTTTGGACTCTGACTGAATATCTTCCAAAATGTGTTTCTCCTGGAGTGCTCGAGCTTCCTCCTTGTCCACAGACAGACTGCTCTGGTTTCCATATTAATCTTTTATAACTATCTGACTGTGAGAGAATTGTGGACTGAGCATCAGGCAGATCACAACTCATCTCCTCTGTCCAAAGATTTCTCCCAAAATGTCCTCCTGTAAGCTTTTCAAAATGTCTCTCTAAAGCCTTTACAAATGTCACTCTGCATTCCTTGGCTCCACCCAGCAAGACTTCACCTCCCTCAGGTGAAAAGCGAATGATCTCGGAAGCCTGTAAATCACATTAATTCCCCAGCGACTCTCCCAGTCAAACCACAATCCAGTCGTCCAGACTGAAAAACGTATTCCTTTTCAAATGTCCCTGTCTGGCTGCTAAAAGCACACACACTCCGCAAAACATGCAGTTTGTTAAATGACGATTGCAGTAAGACAACCTTTCAACCAGGCTTTTACACCTCTCATTGGTCAATTCTGAGAGTCATTATCCTTAAATTTTCCCTGTGGTCACGCTGTAGAATTGCAGACAGCTAAGTAGTGGAGGTCACAACGCGGGATGGAAAAGCTGACACATCTGGACTTGTATAGCTGAGAGTATCTGTTGCTGCAGAATTGGAGAATCCTACTGAGTCCGGTACCCAAGTGGAGAAAAACGCCTAACACATCTGGCCGTGTACTAATGACAGTATCTGGTACGATAGAATTGTCGGGTTTCTAACTTATGCAGATTACCAAGCAGAGTAGAAACCATCAGCTCAATTTTGAAATCAGTTATTGATCAATCCAGTGAATGAAGCAGATTACATGTTTTATTCATCTCATCGGCGACAACTCTATGCTGTGTTCTCTCCTGGTCGATGATATTTCTAAGTGTCATTTGAAGCAAAATGCACCAATATTGGTTTGTTTGCTAGTGCCCTACAACAACAGTTGTTGTTCACTGATTCCTGCAGGATCAGCAGCTGGTCATCACTGTAGTAATATTGAATAGCTGTGGAGCAAGAATCCATTTACTTTAATAGAGTTACAGCAACCATTACTACTGCTGCTCACTCGGTGTTCCGGGCACGTTATTGGGAAGCTAGGGTGAACCTCCCTTTCTCCGGCTCCGTTCTCACGCCCGCGGATTTCCCCCTGGCGTGAGGGTGACCGCACTGGGAAACCCAATTGGCCGGCTGGCGGGCCGGAGAATCCCGCTGCCGGCTGGTGTCTCGCACCAGACAATGGGTGCGGTGGGATGGAGAATCCCGCCCATTGCCTTGTAATTATTAACTGCCCCAGTCTCGAACTCCTGAACGTTTTGAAGAACAAGATCAAGAGAATGAATCCAAGTGTCTTCACATAGAATTTGCCATTATCTGTTTGATTAGTTCAGGTGCTGTCACGACGAGAAACATCCTCTGAGCATCAGACATGTCAACTCCCAATGTTCTAAGTTTCAGTAAAAGTACTTCTATTCCTCCAAAATCCAATGCGTTTTGGCTCAAACCTGTGAAATTCTATCGCAGGAATCAGCGTTTTCAACCTCATCTAAATCTTCAAACTCCATCTATTGAAATTACAACACAGATCCCTGTGATCTGATACTATCTCCTATTTAACAATTGAGTTCCATAGAATACCACAGTGGAGGCCATTTGACACTTTGCGTCGCCACCGGCCCTCAAGAACAGCACCCTAACCAAGCTCCAATCCTATCCCTGAAACCATGTACCCACACACTGAACACGCACATCCCCGCACACTAAAGGGCATCTCATCTACACATCTTTGGTGTGTGGGAGGAAACCGGACCCCCAAAGGCAGCCCATGCAGACACGGGAGAAATTTCAAACCCCAGCTCGAGAGTGAGCCTAGACCGGAATTCAACACGGGTCCCTGCGCTGTGAGGCAGCAATGTTAACCACTGTGCCGCCGTCGCGTCCCATTGACTGATTTATCAATTGCAACAATCAATGTGTGTTGATTATCTGCGCATTGGTTAGAATGTCGAATAGAACAAGGACATTTAGCTTTATTATCCGGTGCACTGCATATCATGCCATAATGTACAGCGGCAGCCGATCTTATTCCTCCTTTTATTGATTATCAGATCAATGTGCCCATTAAGTGATAGCCTGTCGACTAAAAGGAAAATAACCATTTGGAAAGGAGACCATGAATTGCTCCTGGGTATACAGGACAACATTTCAACATTTCCTGTCTGCGTTAAACATGGAAGTATTGATAAGTGTGAGAAGGAGAGTATAAAACTGGAAAAAGGACAAAGACGGTTGATAGAAATGGATGGATAATTGGCAGGGCATTGCCTGTGGAAAACTGGGATGGGGTTCACTGTGGTGGTAAGAAAGCAGAGAGAAACTGTAAAATACAAGTTACAGTCGGAAGGAAGGTGCAGGAGAAGAAGGAACTTTCAATTTACGGAGGAAATGAACCCGGGGTTTCATCGTGGTCGCAGAAGTTTAGAGGTCACACGGCATCCTGGATTTTTTAAAGAGGGACAGAAAGTATCTCAGCGAAGAAACTGAATTAACCTGCTCTATCACAGTAGGTATGACTGGTTTGTGTTCAACTCGAATATTGAACCCAGTTTATTGTCCCACATTTCTGGAAGGTGTGATTGCATTGGGGAGTATGGAAAATAACAAAGATTGACGGGGATGGTTCCAGTCATGGGGAATTCTATTGTGGAAAACATGCCTTCTGGAGCTGGAACGGTTTCTCTGAGGGAAATTAAATAAATAAGCTCTTATCTAGTAGGATGTGCAAAAATCAGAACTATCTGTAAATAGTTGAGAGGGAAGAAGCATAATTGGTAACATTGAGGAGTTTCTTCAGCCAGAGTGTGGTGAATCTGTGAAACTCTTTGCCGCAGAAGGCTGTGGAGGCCAATTCACTGAGTGTCTTTAAGACAGAGATCGATAGCTTCTTGAGTAATTAGTGGATCAGGGGTTATGGGGAGGAGGCAGGAGAATGGGGATGAGAAAAGTCTCAGCCACAATTGAATAGCGGCGCAGACTCGATGGGCCGAGTGGTCTAATTCTGCTCCGATGTCTTATGGTCTTATTATCTTATGGAAGGATCGAGAACAAGAGAATACACATTGAAGGAAATTTGTTAAAGGAACAATTACATCGCGATTAAGAAATTACACGGGGTAATAATACAAATCTGTAATTGAAAGTTGAAGAATGCTCTGTAGGCAGATTTTATTGCGACACACAGAACGAATTGAAGTCTGCGATCAAAGTAGATATTTTCCCCATGTTTTCATCAGATTTCAGCACTCCCAGTGTTTCACATTTGGAATTTTTTATTGAGTTGCGGTATCTTGGCTTCGCTGGCTCTGGAACCGTTTATTGCCAATCCCTAAGTGGTTGGCGGGGGGGGGGGGGGCCTTGGTGGTCGGGGCGGTGGTGTCTTTTTAGGTGGTGCCGTCCCCATATTTTTAAATCAGGATGGGTAGTGACTTAAAGGGATGTTCCAGATGGTGGCGTCCCCAGGTATCTGATGCCTTTTTCATTCTAGATGACAGAGGTTGTGTGTTTTCAAGGTGTTGCCAAAGGGTCTTTGCTGATTCCCTGCAATTCATCGCGTTTTTTGTTCACCAGCTTTGGAGAGAGTGAATGTTAGTGACTGGGTGCCAATCACGCGGGTTATTTTACATCGGATGACGTCGAGCTTCTTGAGTGCGGCCGAGAAAGTGGAGGAAGTGGAGAAAGTGGAGAAATTGGAGAGTGTTCTATCACTTTCCTGACTCGTGCCTTGTAATATTTTGCTCAGTAAAACACCTGGGGAAGTCAGGGGGCACCTGATACGCAGCAGATGTCCGATCCTCCGTCTTGTATGCACTGCAGTTGTATATTTCGCACAGGTTAATTTCTGGTTTATCGTCACCCCACGTTATGTATATCGGGCGTTGCAGTATTGGTAATCCCACTAATTGTCAAGTGTTGTTGTGGCTGTCTCTCTTACTAGAGAGGCTCATCGCCTGCCATTTATTTGGTGCAAATGTTATCTGTTGTTGCCAATCGAAACCTGGATGTTGTGCAAACTCTGTTGCATTTGGACATGGACTGCTTCTGTATCTGTGGAGTCGCGAATTGTTCTGAATATTTTGCAATAATTAGCAAATATCCCCACTCACTTCTGTCATTATGACGGAAGGAAGGTCATTGGTGAGGCAACTGAACATGGTTAGGCCAACGTCATTAGCCAGATAAACTCACACAGTGGTGTCCTAAAACTAAAATGATTCGTCTCCAACCTCCACATGAATCTTCCTATGTGCCTTTCGTGATTCAACCAGCGAGTGTCCTTCTCCCTGCCCAAGATTCACAATCACTCCAAATTCGCTGTGGCTCCATGAAGCCAAACATTGTCCAATGCTGCGTTGATCTCAAAGTGAGTCACTCTCCCCGCGCCTGGAACTCAGCCCTTTCTCTATTTTTTAAAGAGGGCCGTAATGAGGGATCTGTAATATATCAACGTCCTTACACAAATGCACAATAAAAATCCTGACATTGCGGCTTCCCACTAACCAGTGACCGTCCGGTGACAATACATTATACACGAATACCCCTCGCCAGTACTTGTTTACCGCATGAACACGCGTCACCATCCACAGAAAGCCTTTTCTGACTATCCAGATTGTCTCTAATCCTGTATCATGCAGCTACCGCCTTGCAGCCTGACTACCCCGGATACAACCCTCCACTCTCATAGTCCCAGATACCCAAATCGCCATCACCCGATTGCATATCCCGAGAACCTTCCTTCCATCAGTGAGTAGACGTGAGCTTTAGTAATACACACAGAACACGACAAAGAACAGAAAACCATTGAATAACCATCCGACTTCTCAACAACCTAGCGAATTCCTCAAAGTCCAACGTTCACCTCATCCATCTTCTATTCCCAATTTACGCTCCTCGGATCCTGTCTAATTGCAGTATAATTTCCCCTCCCCCAATTAAATACCTTCCCATACTGGCAGTTCCTATCCCTCCCATGACCAAGGCAACGTTCAAGGAGTTGTGGGCTGTCAAGGAAATGCTCTCCCGCCGCGACATCTGACACCTGGCCTGGTTCGTTGCCAAGCATCAAATCCAATATGGTCTCCATCCTGGTTGGGTGATCTACATATTGAGACAGGAGTCTTTCCTAGACACACATGACAAATCCATCCAAACCATTTGCACAATGTTCCAGTGAATTTTGGGGAATTTGACAACATGACAACAATTCTGTTACGACTGCACCATTCCAAGCTCTGCTGCCCAATCTAGTCCTTCATCTTTCTGCTGCCATAGAAAACTCGCAATTAAGTGACTGTTGTTTTCTTGTTCCTCATTTCCATCCATACTGATTCCGTAGACAAACCCTCCTCGACTACCTCCTTTTCTGCAGCTGTGATGCACTCTCTATTGCCAGAGCCACTCACCCTCCTTATTTATCTTGCCCCTATTCTTCTGAATACATCTAAACCCCGGAACATCGAGCAACCATTTGTGCCCCTGTGAAATCCATGTCTCTGTAATGGCCACAGCATCGTCGTTGCAAGTTTTGAGCCAGTCTCTACGTTCATATCCCTTATTCCTGACACTCATTGCTTTGAAAACGACACACTTTAACACATCCCACTGAGTGCAACATTGCCCTATAAACTGTCCATTCGTCCTCACAGGCTCGCTGCATTCTATGTCTGCCCGTTCAACAGCTACCATGTCCTCTGATCCATTGCTCTGGTTCCCATCCCCCTGCCAAACTTGTTTAAAGCCTCCCAAAGAGCTGTGGAAAACCTCCGACCCAGGTTATTGATGCCACCCCCCCCCCCCACCCCCCAGTTTAGGTGCAATTCGTCCTTCATGTACAGGTCCGAACTTCCCAGAATGTATCCCAATGAGCTACACATGTGAAGCCTTCCCTCCTGCACCAGCCCTGTAGCCAGACGTTCAGCTGCACTCGCCCTCTGTTCCTGGCCTCACTTGCACGTGGCCGGTAGCAATCCTAAGATCACTACTCTGCTCGTCCTGCTCCTTAGAACATAGAACATAGAACGATACAGCGCAGTACAGGCCCTTCGGCCAACGATGTTGCACCGAAACAAAAGCCATCTAACCTACACTATGCCATTATCATCCATACGTTTATCCAATAAACTTTTAAATGACCTCAATGTTGGCGAGTTCACTACTGTTGCAGGTAGGGCATTCCACGGCCTCACTACTCTTTGCGTAAAGAAACTCCCTCTGACCTCCGTCCTATATCTATTACCCTTCAGTTTAAAGCTATGACCCCTCGTGCCAGCCATTTCCATTCGCGGGAGAAGGCTTTCACTGTCCACCCTATCTAACCCCCTAATAATTTTGTATGCCTCTATTAAGTCTCCTATTAAACTTCTTCTCTCCAACGAAAACAACCTCAAGTCCATCAGCCTTTCCTGATAAGATTTTCCCTCCATACCAGGCAACATCCCGGTAAATCTCCTCTGCACCCGCTCCAAAGCATCCATGTCCTTCCTATAATGCGGTGAGCAGAACTGTACGCAATACTCCAAATGCGGCCGAACCAGAGACTTGTACAGCTGCAAGATGACCTCCTGACTCCGGAACTCAATCCCTCTACCAATAAAGGCCAACACTCCATAGGCCTTCTTCACAACCCTATCAACCTGGGTGGCAACTTTCAGGGATCTATGTACATGGACTCCTAGATCCCTCTGCTCATCCACACTTTCAAGAAATTTACCATTAGCCAAATATTCCGCATTCCTGTTATTCCTTCCGAAGTGAATCATCTCACACTTCTCTACATTAAACTCCATTTGCCACCTCTCAGCCCAGCTCTGCAGCTTATCTATATCCCTCTGTAACCTGCTACATCCTTCCACACTGTCGACAACACCACCGACTTTAGTGTTGTCTGCAAATTTACTCACCCACCCTTCTGCGCCTTCCTCTAGGTCATTGATAAAAATAACAAACAGCAACGGCCCCAGAACAGATCCTTGTGGTACGCCACTTGTAACTGAACTCCATTCTGAACATTTCCCATCAACCACCACCCTCTATCTTCTTTCAGCTAGCCAATTTCTGATCCACATCTCTAAATCACCCTCAGTCCTCAGCCTCCGTATTTTCTGCAATAGCCTACCGTGGGGAACCTTATCAAACGCGATACTGAAATCCATATACACCACATCAACTGCTCTACCCTCGTCTACCTGTTCAGTCACCTTATCAAAGAACTCTATAAGGTTTGTGAGTCATGACCTACCCTTCACAAAGCCATGCTGACTATCCCTAATCATATTATTCCTATCTAGATGCTTTTCAATATTGTCTCTTATAATCCCCTCCAAGACTTTACCCACTACAGACGTGAGGCTCACCAGTCTATAGTTACCGGGGTTGTCTCTGCTCCCCTTTTTGAACAAAGGGACCACATTTGCTATCCTCCAGTCCTCTGGCACTATGCCTGTAACCAATGATGACATAAAAATCAAAGCCAAAGGTCCAGCAATCTCTTCCCTGGCCTCCTTGAGAATCCTAGGATAAATCCCATCAGGCCCCGGGGACTTATCTATTTTAAGCCTGTCCAGAATTGCCAACACCTCTTCCCTACGTACCTCAATGCCATCTATTCTAATGGCCTGGGTCTCAGCATTCTCCTCCAGAACATTATATTTTTCCTGAGTGAATACTGACGAAAAATATTCATTTAGTATCTCTCCTATCTCTTCAGACTCCACACACAACTTCCCATCCCTGTCCTTGACTGGTCCTACTAACTCCAACCTAACTCCCTAAAATCACGTTTTAGATCCTCATCCCTTCTCGTAGATATGTCATAGGTGCCTATGTGCACCACGACTTCTGGTTGCTCCCCCTCCCCCTTATAACTCCTGTGGACTCGTCCCGAGGCATCCCTGATGCTGGCAGCCGGGAGGTAACATACCTTCCGGGAGTCTCGTTCGCGACCACATAATCTCCTATCCGTTTCCATAACCATTGAGTCCCCCATCATTGTGGCTGTTCTATTGTTCCCTTTTCCCTTCTAAGCCACAGAGCCAGGCTGTGCCAGAGACATGGCCGCGATGGCCTTCCCCTGTTTTCCGCTCCCCGCCCCCCTCACAGCAGCATCCAAAACGGTATACTTGTTTTAAAGGGGAACGGCCACAAGGGACTCCGGCACTTTCGGCTTGTTTCCTTTCCTTCCCCTGTCCGGAACCTCGCTACCGGTCGGCACAACTTCCTGGTTCGAAGGGCCTGTACTGTGCTGTACTGTTCTATGTTCTATGTTGTACTCTTTTCCTGAGGCTTGGGTGTGGCTACCTCCCTGCAACTCCTCTATATTACCCCCTCTGCCCGCGGATGATCCGAAGTTTATCCAGCTGCAGTTCCCTAATGAGGTCTCTGAGGAGCTGGAGTTGGGTGCACTTCCCGCAGCTATGGTCAGTGGGTACAGTAGTGGTTTCCCTTTCCTCCCACATCCTCCAAGAGGAGCATGCAACCGCCTTAACTTCCATTCCCTCTGATCTGAATTCGCAAAGAGATTTAAAAGGAAAAAAAAATACGAGGCACGTATGTGCACACATCACGTGACCGCCATTAAAAAATATCCCTGCACATTCCATTCTCCTCACGGTCGGACATCATTTATTTTTATCCCTCTGTATCTGCATTGGGCTTTATTTTTCTCCCTGATCCAGTCCTGTATGTTCCTTGACTTTCAGGGTCCTCTGTCCTTTTTGCTTCCAATCTTTACCTTTGCAGGAAACCGATGGTTCTGTGCCCTCACATTTACTTTGCAAATAACTCTCACTGCTTGCTCAAAGATGACTTTTCCGACAAGTAGATACCCCTCCACCCGCCCCCCGTGAAATTTTGCCATGTCATTTCTGATCTTATTCAATCGTCATTCCTACAGTCGAGGAGCTTTATATGTGTAACACTTTTATATTTCTGCAGAACTATCTGAGTTATGGCCACTGGCATCAAACCGTTCGTCAATCACATTTTTACCATCATCCCGGCTTGATTCCTTCAAATTAGGTCACGTCCTGCCCCCGTTTCGGAGGACGTTTTACATTCTGGCTCAAAAGCTGTCCTGGATGCACTTTCCGAACTCTGCACGTCGAAGCCTTTCACACTCTGGATACCCCAATTAATATTGGGGTGGTTGAACTCACCAACCATTATTCCACCATTGTGTTTAGACTTCTTGAGATTTGCCTCCAAATCTGCACTTCTATCTCTCCCTGACTGTTTGGAGAACTGCACTCCCAGAAAGTTCTTACTCCCTTTTTGTTTTCAAGTTCCACCCATGTGCCCATAAATGAGGACCCTGATAAGAACAACAATGACTTCAATAATTGACTTCTTGATCAATATTATCGCATCAGCTCCTCTATAATGAGTTTAACCACTTCCATCTCGCCTGAAGATGCTGTACACTCAATATTATTGAGTTTCCATTCCTGTTCCACCCTCAAACCTATTTCTCTGCCACGCATTAGACTTTTAAAGGTTGTGCCTTCCCCAGGATTAGACCTAGTGGCCGGGCAACTGACGCCTGCTCGCCTACACCATCTCTTCAGCCATAAAACCATAAGACCATAAGCCATAGGAGCTGAATTAGGACTCTCGCCCCATCGAGTCTGCTCTGCCATTCAATCATGGCTTATAGTTTCTCACCCATTCTCCTGCATTCTCCCCATAACTCCTGAACCAGTTATTAATCAAGAAGCTATCTATCTCTGTCTTAAAGACACTCAGTGATCTGGCCTCCATAGCCTGCTGAGGCAAAGACTTCCACAGATTCACCACCCTCTGGCTGAAGAAATTCCTCCTTATCCGTGTTTTAAAGGATCGTCCCTTTAATCTGACATGGTGTCCTCTGGTTCCAGTTTTCCCTACAAGTGGAAACATACTCTCCACGTCCACTCGATCCAGGCCTCGCAGTATATTGTAACTTTCAATAAGACCCCCTCTCATTCTTTTAAACTCCAACGAATACTGACCCAGAGTCCGCAACCGTTCCTAATACGATAAGTTCTTCATTCCAATGATAATTCTTGTGAACCACCTCTGGACCCTGTCCAATGCCAGCACGTCCTTACTTAGATATTGAGCCACAAACTGCTCTCAACTCCAATTGGGGTCTGACCAGAGCCTTATACAATTTCAGAAGTACATCCCTGGTCTTGTATTCTAGCCCTCTTGACATGAATAATAACATTGCATTTGCCTTCGTAACTGCCGAATGAACCTGCACATTACCCTTAAGATAATCGTGAACAAGGACTCCCAAGTCTCTTTGTGTTTCTAATTTCCAAAACATTTCCCCAGCCACTATTCATCTGCTCTATCCTCCTCTTCCAATACTCGCTGGCAAGAAGCGCGAGATAATAACTTTTGACGGTCTGCGTTTTAATCTGCTCCTCATTCCGTACACTCATAATACAGGACCTCGTCCCTTTTTCTACCTGTTTCGTTGGGGCCAATGTAACCCACGGCCTGTGTCTGTTCACCACGTTTCAGGATGTCCTGTAAGCGTTGGCCGACGTTCATGACCCTGACATCGGTGAGGCAGAATACACTCCTGGACTTAGATATGCGAACGCAGAAACGCTCGTCTGCATTCCTCACAGCATTGATGATCGTGCACTCCCCAGATAAACTGTCATTCCTAACGTTTCCAACAGAGAAATAAACTGTCGTTCAATGTGATGGATTCTGGTGCTTTCGTAATCTCCTGCCCCCCTCCCCCCCCCCTATCCTGACTGTTGACCACACATTCGCTCTCTGACTGCAAACAGAACACTCCGCGTTTTTCTACATTCACTTTTCCATCCCTTCCACAACGAGGAATACCCTCACTACTTTCACTTCTTCACAATTCTTTTATGATCCCCTCATTTCTCCTATCCTTTTCTAACTTCACTCTTCATCACGGTGTTTCCTTATTTTCGCTTTCCTCTCCGTACTTTCCCTCACAGCCACTCTTCAATTTCCAACCATCCAATCGGTAAGCTTCCCAACATATTCCTCTCTTTTAATCTCCTCCAATATCCAACCAATCCTCTCATTTGCATTCCTTTCCTGCCAACCCCTTTCTTCCGTTCATCTCTCTGCCTCTCGAATCCTAATTTACCTACCCTCATCTATTCTTCCACATCTCTCAGTTCAAGTACAATTTCCAACTATAAAATGTAAATCCGTGGATGTGGGAGTAACATGGTCCACGTGGGTGGGGTAGCTGTGGAGACGTGAGATAAAATTCAATGTGTGGTCGCATAACATGATCAATGTTCTTTTACAGGCTCACATCTGGGATAATAATGCTAAAGCTGGTGTTTCAGACCAAAACGTGATATGTATTTGGGAATGTCATAACTAATATGTATTGATACATAGCGGTTTATTCGTCCCTTTCATTGTTATTTCCAATTAAAAACACCACAAATTACGATCAATGTAAATATCATTCAGTTAATACCAGAGCTCTATTCTGAAAGTACACTGCCTGAAACACCTCTGAGACTTTGAATGCATTCTATTAAACGTAGACGATGGAACAAGATGTAAGAAAGATAATTAATATGATGTTGATTGCGAAATGAAAAAAATGAAATGAAATGAAAATCGCTTATTGTCACAAGTAGGCTTCAAATGAAGTTACTGTGAAAAGCCCCTAGTCGCCACATTCCGGCGCCTGTTCGGGGAGGCTGTTACGGGCCACATATAGTACTGAGAATACGGGGCATCACACGGACCAGGACAGGCTAGGATGCGGGCAATGAAGTGGCAGATGGAATACAATATGGAAAAGTGTGAGGTTATGGACTTTGGTAGGAAGAATAGAGACATTGTCTATTTTCCAAATGTGAAAAGAAGCACAAAGGGACTCAGGAGACGTAGTTCAAGATTCTGTACAGGTAAATTTGCAGGTTCTTCGGCAGTTGGGAAGGCAAATGCCATGTTAGCATTCATTTCGAGTGGGATATAATACAAGAGCAGTGATGTACGTCTGAGGCCGTGTAGGAGCTAAGAAGAACAAAGAAAAATGACGACACAGGAACAGGCCCTTCGGGCCTCCAAGCCTGCGCCGATCCACATCATCTATCTAAAACTATCGCCTATTTTCTGAGGATCTGTATCCCTCTGCTCCCTACCCATTCTTGTCTCTGTCTAGATACATCTTAAATGACGCTATCGTGCCCATCTCTTCCACCCTCTGCGTAAAGAACTTTCACGCATATCTCCCTTGAACTTTTCCCCTCTCACCTTGAACTCGTGACCCCTAGTAATTGAGTCCCCCACTCTGGGAAAATGCTTCTTTCTATCCACCCTGTCTATACCTCTCATGATTTTGTAGACCTCAATGAGGTCCCCCTCAACCTCAGTCTTTCGAATGAAAATAATCCTAATCTACTCAACCACTGAGGCAACATCCTGGTAAACCATCTCCGCACCTTCTCCAAAGCTTCCACGTCCTTTTGGTAATGTGGTGAGCAGAAATGTACGCAGTATTCCAAATGTGGCCGATACAAAGTCTTATACAACTGTAACATGACCTGGCAACTCTTGTACTCAATACCCCTTCCGATGAAGGAGAGCATGCCGTTTGCCTTCTTCACCACTCTATCGACATACGCAGCCACCTTCAGGGTGCAATGGACCTGAACACACAGATCTCTCTGAACATCAGTTTTCCCCAAGGCTTTTTCATTTACCGCATAGTTCGCTCTTGAATTGGATCTTCCAAAATGCATCACCTCGCATTGGCCTGATTGAACACCATCTGTCATTTCTCTGCCCAACTCTCCAATCTATCTATATTCTACTGTGTTCTCTGACAGTCCCCTTTACTCTCTGCAACTCCACCAATCTTAGTGTCATCTGCAAACTTGCTAATCAGACCACCTATACCTTCGTCCAGATCATTTATGTATATCACAAACAACAGTGGTCCCAGCACGGATCCCTGTGGAACAGCACTCGACACAGCTCTCAATTTTGAGAAACTCCCTTCCACTACTACTCTCTGTCTCCTGTTGCCCAGCCAGTTCTTTATCCATCTAGCCAGTGCACCCTGGACCCCATGAAATTTCACTTTCTCCATCAGCCTACCATGGGGAACCTTATCAAATGCCTTACTGAAGTCCATGTATATGACATCTACAGTCGTTCCCTCATCAATCAACTTTGTCACTTCCTCAAAGAATTCTATTAAGTTGGTGAGACATGACCTTCCCTGCACAAAACCATGTTGCCTATCACTGATAAGCCCATTGTCTTCCAAATGGGAATGATCCTATCCCTCAGTATCTTCTCCAGCAGCTTCCCTACCACTTGCGTCAGGCTCAGCGGTCTATAATTGCCTGGAATATCCCTGCCAACCTTCTTAAACAAGGGGACAACATTAGCAATTCCCCAGTCCTCCGGTACCTCACTCGTGTTCGAGGATGCTGCAAAGATATCTAGTAAGGCCCCAGCTATTTCCTCTCTCACTTCCCTCAGTAACCTGGAATAGATCCCATCCGGACCTCGAGTCTGGTGCACCTCAATGTCTTTTAGAATACCCAACACATTCACCCTCCTTATGCTGACTTGACCTAGAGTAATCAAACATCTATCCCTCACCTCAACATCCTTCATGTGCCTCTCCTCGGTGAATACCGATGCAAAGTACTCGTTAAGAATCTCACCCATTTCCTCAGACTCCAGTCATAACATTGCTCCTTTGTCCTTGAGTGGGCCAACCCATTCTGTAGTTAACCTCTTGCTCCTTATATAAGATTTCCCTGAACCCTGTTTGCTAAAGATATTTAATTGCCCCTTTTGGCCCTCTTGATTATTCGTTTCAGATTGTTCCTACATTCCCGATATTCTTCCAAAGCTTCGTCTGTCTTCAGCCTCCTAGACCTTATGCATTCTTCCTTTTTCCTCATAGCTCGTCTCACAATTTCACCTGTCATCCATGGTTCCCTAATCTTGCCAGTTCTAGCCCTCATTTTCACAGGGACATGTCTGCCCTGCACTCTAATCAACCTCTCTTTAAAAGCCTCCCACATATCAAAGGGGGATTTACTTCAAACAGCTTCTCCCAATTCACATTCCCCAGCTCCTGCCGAATTTTGGTATAGTTGGCCTTCCCCCAATTTAGCACTCTTCCTTTAGGACCACTCTCGTCTTTGGCCATGAATATTCTAAAACTTACGGATTTGTGATCACTATTCCCAAAGTAATGCCGGACTGACACTTCAACCACTGGCCGGGCTCATTCCCCAACACTTGGTCCAGTATGGCCCATTCCAGAGTTGGACTATTTACATACTGCTCTAGTAAACCCTCTTGGATGCTCCTTACAAATTGTGCTCCGTCTAGACATCTGACACTAAGTGTATCCCAGTCAATGTTGGGAAAATTGAAATATCCTATCACCACAAGTTGCTCCTACATCTTTCCATACTCTGTTTACATATTTGTACCTCTATCTCACGCTCGCTGTTTGGAAGTCTGCAGTACAGCCCCAACATTGTTACAGCACCCTTCCTATTTCTGAGCTCTGCCCATATCGCCTTACTGCTCGAGTCATCTATTGTGCCCTCCTTCAGCACAGCTGTGATATCCTCGCTAACCAGTAATGCAACTCCTACACCCCTTTTACCTCCCTTTCTATCCCGCCAGAAGCATCGATATCCTGGGATATTTTGTTGTCAATCATGCCCTTCCCTCAACCAAGTCTCAGTAATAGCAATAACATCATCCTCCCAGGTACAAATCCAAGCCCTAAGCTCATCTGCCTTATTTACTACACTTCTTTCATTAAAACAAATGCATCTCAGACCACCAGATCCTTTGCGTTCATCATCTGCTCCCTGCTTACTCTTCCCCTTAGTCACGCTAACTTCATGATCTAGTTCCCTATAGGATTTAATTACTAACTCCTTACTGTTCACTACATCATTTGGTCCCCCCCCCCCTGCCACATTAGTTTACACCCTCCCCAACAGTGTAAGGTTCTGTTCGGACCCCATTTGGAGTATTGCGAGAAGCTTTGGTCCCCGTACCTAAGGAAGGACGTGTTGGACTTAAACAAGATCCAGGGGAGGTTCAGGAGAATGACTACTGGAATGAAGGTGTTGTCATGAGGAGCGGATGAGGAGTCTGGCTCTTTCCTCGTTGGAGTTTTGAATGATGAGGGGGGATACTATTCAAACTTACAGGACACTGAGAGGCCTGTGCTAAACAGCCCCTAGTGTTCTGCTCTTTCAGCATTATAAACGGCCCGGTGAATAACCTGGTAGTAGCACAATGGTTAACAACAAAGAAATGCACAGCACAGGAACCGGCCCTTTGGCCCTCCAAGCCCGTGCCGATCATGCTGCCCGACTAAACTACAATCTTGTACACTTCCTGGGTCCGTATCCCTTTATTCCCATCCTATTCATGTATTTGTCAAGATGCCCCTTAAATGTCACTATCGTCCCTGCTTCCACCACCTCCTCCGGTAGCGAGTTCCAGGCACCCACTACCCTCTGCGTAAAGAATGTTAGCACCGTTCCTTCACAGCGCCATGATCCGAGGTTCGATTCCTGGCTTGGATCACTGTCAATGCGGAATCTGCAATTTTTCCTCGTGTCTGCGTGGGTTTCCTGCGGGTGATCCGGTTTCCTCCCACAAATCCCGAAATGTGTGCTTGTTAGGTGAATTGGACATTCTGAATTATCCCTCTGTGTACCCGAAAACGCTCCGCAATATGGCGACTAGGGGTGTTTCCACAATAACTTCATTGCAGTGTTAATGTAAGCTTATTTGTGACACTAATAATGTTTATTAGTATATCTGTTTTCTGTTCTACTTCTCTCAGTGAACTTCGTGACAATCGTCTTTCAAGAAATGTGGCCTCTCCACATGCATCACCCGTTATCTGGTGGCCATGGCGACAGCGGATCACATGGTTATTGTTTGGAATGTGATCTTGCATCGCATTGCTACGATATATTGGCGCAAGACTTTCCTGCTGTATACTCCCGTGTGCAGATTTATTCTGTTCATGTCTCCCGCTGCAATCGACATTTCTGTTTGGTTGACGGTCTCTTTTACCTTTGAGCGCCTGGTGGCCATTTGCTGTCAGAAGCTGAAAACAAAATATTGCACCGAGAAAACCGCTGTTATTGTTATCACCACTGTGAGCTTACTGTCCAGTTTGAAGAGCATTCCCTGGCCCTTCCTGTGTTCTTATTACAGCAAGACACCGTGGGGTGCCATCTGTCAACGCATTTATATATGTCACCCACATGGATAGTATTTTCGTGGATTCAGCAGCTTTTAACCCCAGTCATTCCATTCTTTCTGATTTTATTCTTTAATATTGTCACCGTCAAACGCATTTTAATAGCCAATCGCGGCCGAATGACCATTCGGCAGCACAGCAGTGACAGGAATGCAAAGGATCCTGAGCTGATGAACCGAAGAAGATCCATTGTGTTATTATTGGCAATATCCAGTAGCTTCAAATTGCTTTGGATGACAGCAGTTACATATTTCATATACTTTAGAATGACGTCGGCCTTCAGGAGCAGATTCTTTTTTTACCACATTACCCACTTTTCTGGTGGCTGGGATTATGTTGCAGCTTCTGAGCTCCTGCACCAACACAGCTATTTCCACAATAACCCAGAGAAAGATCAGAAACCTGCTGTTCAATGCGATTAAATATCCCTTTACACTGATTGGAAAATTAGTGAATTGTGGGGGGAAACGTCTTTGAAGTCAAAACTCCCACTCGCATTGTCTCAATTCAAGTAGATCAAAATTAGGAAATGATATTCATTAATCCACACAGCAGAAGATCTAAATATTTTAACAGATATTTTTAAAATCCAAATGTTGTGAAACGTTAACCAATATGAGTCGATTTCGGCGGGAGAACAGCTGGTGAGTCAGTTTCAGCGGGGGCAGTGCGGAAGTGGCTGGTGGGAGGTAAGTCTGTCCTTTAAAAGCACTTGTCTTTGCAGGGGCAGGCCAGTCGATTTCGGCGGGAGAATCAGCTGGTGAGTCAGTTTCAGCGGGAGCAGTGCGGAAGTGGCTGCTTGGAGGTTAGTCTGTCCTTTAAAAGCACTTGTCTTTGCAGGGGCAGGCCAGTCGATTTCGGCGGGAGAACAGCTGGTGAGTCAGTTTCAGCGGGAGCAGTGCGGAAGTGGCTGCTGGGAGGTAAGTCTGTCCTTTAAAAGCACTTGTCTTTGCAGGGGCAGGCCAGTCGATTTCGGCGGGAGTGGAGCTGGCTGGTTAGTCAATTTCAGCAGGAGCTGAGAATTTTTTTTACATTTTTTTTAAAATTTGTGTGTTAGGCGGGAACAGGAAGTCGACCAATCGACCAATAAATTCTGGTGGAGAGGAAACCCGAGACACTACACGTGTAGTGTCTCCCACCCGCCCTCTTCCTCTAACCTAATAATAAAACCCATTGGTCTGACGTAAGTGCCATATTTTATTATATTATTAGTATTTTTTACAACAAAATTAATTTAGTTGTTCGACAGATCTTGGTAGAAAGTTAGAGGAATGGCAGGGAAGGGAGTGCAATGTTCCTCCTGCAGGATGTTTGAGGTGAGGGATGCAGTTAGTGTCCCTGCTGGTTTTACCTGCTGGAAGTGCTGCCATCTCCAGCTCCTCCAAGACCGAGTTAGGGAACTGGAGCTGGAGTTGGAAGAACTTCTGATCATTCGTGAGGCAGAAGGGGGTCATAGATAGCAGCTTCAGGGAATTAGTTACACCAAAGATTGGAGATAGGTGGGTAACTATAAGAGGGACTGGGAAAAAGCAGTCAGTGCAGGGGTCCCCTGCGGTCGTTCCCCTGATAAATAAGTATACCGCTTTAGATACTTGTGGGGGGGGGGGGCGGGGACGACGACTTACCAGGGGTAAGCCATGGGGTACGGGCCTCTGGCACGGAGTCTGTCCCTGTTGCTCAGAAGGGAAGGGGGGAGAGGAGCAGGGCATTAGTAATTGGGGACTCTATAGTCAGGGGCACAGATAGGAGATTTTGTGGGAGCATGAGAGACTCACGTTTGGTATGCTGCCTCCCCGGTGTAAGGGTACGTGATGCCTCGGATCGTGTTTTCCGGGTCCTTAAGGGGGAGGGGGAGCAGCCCCAAGTCGTGGTCCACATTGGCACCAACGACATAGGTAGGAAAGGGGACAAGGAGGTCCGGCAGGCTTTCAGGGAGCTAGGATGGAAGCTCAGAACTAGAACAAACAGAGTTGTTATCTCTGGGTTGTTGCCCTGCCACGTTATAGTGAGATGAGGAATAGGGAGAGAGAGCATTTAAACACGTGGCTACAGGGATGGTGCAGGCGGGAGGGATTCAGATTTCTGGACAACTGGGGCTCTTTCTGGGGAAGGTGGGACCTCTACAGACAGGATGGTCTACATCTGAACCTGAGGGGCACAAATATCCTGGGGGGGGGGCGGGGGGAGAGATTTGTTAGTGCTCTTTGGGGGGGGGGGGTTAAACTAATGCAGCAGGTGCATGGGAACCTGGATTGTAGTTTTAGGGTAAGGGAGAATGAGAGTATAGAGGTCAGGAGCACAGATTTGACGTCGCAGGAGGGGGGCCAGTGTTCAGGTAGGTGGTTTGAAGTGTGTCTACTTCAATGCCAGGAGTATACGAAACAAGGTAGGGGAAATGGCAGCATGGGTTGGTACCTGGGACTTCGATGTTGTGGCCATTTCGGAGACATGGATAGAGCAGGGACAGGAACGATGTTGCGGGTTCTGTGGTTTAGGTGTTTTAGTAAGCTCAGAGAAGGAGGCAAAAGAGGGGGAGGTGTGGCGCTGCTAGTCAAGAGCAGTATTACGGTGGCGGAGAGGATGCTAGATGGGGACTCTTCTTCCGAGGTAGTATGGGCTGAAGTTAGGAACAGGAAAGGAGAGGTCACCCTGTTGGGAGTTTTTTATAGGCCTCCTAATAGTTCTAGGGATGTAGAGGAAAGGATTGCGAAGATGATTCTGGATAAGAGCGAAAGTAACAGGGTAGTTATTATGGGAGACTTTAACTTTCCAAATATTGACTGGAAAATATATAGTTCGAGTACAATAGATGGGTGCAGTGGAACGGCGCTGTGATCAATACAGAATAGTGTGTGCTGAAGAGCTACGTCATTGGTCGCAAAGCTGCAGGTTGTTTGAAGAGCTTGCAAAATGACACAGTGAACGGAAACATCTGAGATGGATGGTGGAAGATGAGTGGAGGAATGGCAGTGGAAGTACGGAGGTGTCTATGGAGTTGGCAGCAGAGGAGGAACAATGGATAATGAAGGCAATGAATAGACATAGACATAATTGCGCATGTACAGGTTTTGGGGATTCAGTAAGTGTAAGGGAGCGGATTAAGATATTGTTGTATTGAGAATGTGCAGGAATGGGCGTGGACATGGAGTGCTTCTAGAAGCGGTGAAGTGAAAAGCTTTGCTTCATTGTTGTGTGCACTGGATGGGTGAGTATTTGGAGGTATTAATAGACTACTTGAGGTTATGAGACAGTGGGAGTGGGAAGATATGCAGGATAATTGACGGTGATCTAAGTGCAGCATGAGATATGTAGGAGGGAAAGGATGTGACAACAGAAGGCCAGGATGGATAGAGTATTTGTACAGGGTCATACGAGGAAAGATTGGATAGATTGTACTGGGGAATGTCTGGGTGACAATGGACGTATGGAGGTGGGAATCAGCGCAACAAAGGAATTGACGTGTTGGAGGTGTGCGTATCGAGGTGGTAGACGAGTGAGTGAAAGTTGTTTAGAGTTGCAGGGTGCAGGTACAGACGGGGTGTGTGTACGTGCAGAGATGGTATAGGAGTGTGTGAAAGTTGTTTGGGGGAGCAGGGTGCAGTACAGACGAGGGGGGATGTACGCCTCTAGGTGGCACAGAAATGAGTGAAAGGTGTTGGGAGAGGAAGGATACAGATACAGACCGGCGTGGCGGTGGTGAACTAAGAAGCAGGGACCTACAGATATTGAATGCATAGACATGTGTCACTTTTTAGTCTTTACATTCAATAAAAAAAATTTACAGCGTGAAATGTGTTGCAAATTATTAGGTGCGCACAGAAATATACCAGTTCTTCAGATGTTATCTGAATGTTTGATAAAAATCCATTTCAGTAAATACGATAGGTGAAATAATTTTGTTGTTTCACTGAGCCAAAGGAAACGTTAAACAAAAAACTGCACAAATGTGAAACGTCTTAACATTTACATTGCTGCCACTTTTTTGTGTCATTTTTCGAGATCAATCATCCCTGCCTGGGCTTTTCGTCTGTCTATGTCTCTTATCCACTGACTACACTTTAATCTTATAACACGGAGCAGTTAGCACGATGCTGCGGGGGACCTCGAATGTTATTTGCCTATCGGTAAACATTGTCGTGAAGTCTCCATCACTGAATTTCATTCCTGCCCCTGAGTTCTCACAGAAAGCCCTCTGCAGCGGTTCGATGTATTTTCCTATCAGTACTGTTACCGATCGGAAGGAAACAATCTCAGTTCATTATTCTGTCGCCATTTTCAGGTAAGCAACAGTGTGCTGGATTCTTCCAAAATGGGGCTAAGTGTTGACGCCATCGTGAAAACCGTGGAGTTTCACGAACACGTCACCGGGCCCCCAGGTGGAGCTATTGTCAGCCCACAAGGGTACAGCACGGGCGCACCATGCAGTGCGCGGCAGACCGGCAGCCGATTCGCCGGTTCCATCGTTGACGAAATGCTGCGGCAGGAGTTAATTATTCTCCTCCCCCCCTACCCCCCCCCCCCCCCCCACACACACACACAGAGCGTCGCAGGCAAGACAGTCGCACGGAGAGCAGCAACACGCGTTACAGAAGGCAAACGGGTGACACTCCTCTACGCCATGGAGGAGAGGTTGTTGGTGTGCAGCACTGTGCCCCCGCCACCATCCCCTCTAACTCCCACACACATGTAACCCGCTCCCTCCCACAGAGGACGACCCAGAACAACATGCCTGCACCCACGCATGCCAGACGCAATGGCCAGGTGCACTGTGCACTAATCAGAGACCCAACCCCTTGGCTGCACGCGTGCAAATGTGTAACACTGTTCCTGGCTGTATTTGACCTCCCAGGACAAAACCACCAATAACCGCCGGGAAGCGGGAGAAGACCGGAGGGAGACCGGAAGACCTGCGTTCCCCCACCGTGCCCAAGCAGAGGGCACTCAACATCTTCGGCGTGCCGGAGGAGAGGAAGGTCTCCGAGGCAGCGGTAGGAGTCGTGCCATCAAGTGAGACCCCCTGCCTGATTCCGGCTCCTCAGGCCTTATGTGTGCCCACCCCATACCTTCATCCCTCACCCACTCATCCCTGACGGACACACCCCTCACCCCTCCCCCTCACATCACACCCTCCACCCACACACCTCCAAACCTCTTCCCACATCCCTCACCCCCTGACCGCTAACCCCTCCACCCCTCACAACCAACAGCAGTCACGACCTCTCGCCGAACCCCCGTCCGCCTGTCTAGCCTACCATGTGAAAGGACCTTTGAGAAATGGGTGTTTATGAATGGGTTTGAATATAAATATCTGTAGTGAGAGTACCATTAAGAAAAGGGTGTTTATTACTGCAGTGATGTCAGAGAGTGGGTGGAGTGGGCTGTCTGTCAGCATTTTACTTTCGTATTTGGCTGTTTGCTGCTGGGTGTGTTTTAGTTTCGTTTTCAGAGCTGGATAGCTGCAGTCACAGCCAGAAGGTGTATGCATCTCTCTCTGCAATCTAAAGACTGTAAATCGATCCTGATGATTTAAAACTAATAACAGTGGTGACTTTAACCTGATGTGCTTCTGGTAAAAGGTATTTTAAGTCTTATGGCTGTTAAAAGGAAAGCTTAAAGGACTGATTAATGTTGTATTCTTTGGGGGTTATATATGTATCAATGGTTGCTAAGATGTTCACTGTATGTTTTAAAAAGTTTAACCTGAGTTCATTTGCTTAAAAAAAATACTTTTCCATTTCCGCTGTACCACTTCTGTAGAGTGGGCCTTGTGCACCCCAAACCACAAGCTATTAAAAGTTGTGGGTCAGGTGAACTCCATGATACACTTTGGGGTTATCTAAACCCTGGCCCATAAAAAATTGGGGGCTCGAGGGGGACGAAAGTCAATCTATTGGATTGGCTTAGTGAATTTAAAGACAGTGAGGGATAAGCATATTGTGGTTGCTTTTCAGGTGTGGTATTTCAGTTTATGTAGGGAGTGTGCTGTAGAAAATGGCTCTTTCAGAGGCTCTGAAGTTTTTGGGGTGGAGACGGTCACACGCAGTACATTACGGACAGATACTAAAAGCAGGCTGTTAGATTTGGTAGAAACTTTGCAGTTAGCATTACCTGACAAAATGCGAAACGATGAGGTAATTATGACGGTGCATTTAAAGGTGCCTGAGATACAGTTGGACTCATTGGAAATAGCAAAAAATCCGTTGCAAATTAAACAAATGGAACATGAGAAAGAATTAAAGCAGCTTGATTACGAAAGAGTGAGAGAGAGAAAAGGAAGAGAGAGAGAAAGAGAGGGAGGTAAAAGAAAGAGAAAAAGAGATAGGAAAAAGAGAGAGAATAAAGGAAAACAGAAAGACTGGCCCTAGCAGAACAAAAAGAAAGAGCAAGGGAGATAAAGTTCAAGGAAAAAGGTAAAGAGAGAGAGTTTGAATGTTCAGAAAATGGCCATGAAACGTCACATTCAGGTAAAATTTGCAGACGTGAAGGGAAACGTACAGTTGGTGGCTCGTGATGAGGATAGTGAAAATGAGCGTCAAGGTCAGGTGAACTCCATGATACACTTTGGAGTTCTCTAAAACCTGGCTCAGAACAAACCATACATGCTGCCTTGTGTCTTACAGGCCCAGCCGGAGATGGGCAAGGCACATCCGGGGGCACCGCCACCAGCCAGTGCTAAGTCCAGTGCCCACCAAGACCCCAAGCACGGAAGGCGAGAGAAGCCAGAACACCAGCCCACTGCCCGCCACTTCCGAGGAAACCACGATCCAGGGGACAGAAACACAGGACACCACGACCCAGGGGACAGAACACAGGGGATTGACACACAGCAAACCACGAGCCAGTGGACAAAAACACAGAAAATCACGGAGCAGGAGACCTCAGACGGGATTCAGATGAGGACATAGACGTTCCCTCACTGCTGTCTCCCGCACCATCCACCAACTCAGAGAGTATCATCTCGGTTGGGCAATTTAGTGTAGAGGCTTCTGGGACACTCACTGGTGCGCACAACACAGCCCTACTGGTACAGCAGGTGAAAGTAGGAGCAGCCGACGGGCCGGATGGTCGGAGTATAGCTCGGTCCCAGCAACCAGCTGCCGACCAGATGCGTCCCGGGCTCCTGCAAGGTTTGTTCTCACCCGTAGTTCAGATGCATTCAGAGACCCAGGGACTATCGGAGGGGGTGACGGCCGGCTTCCAGCACCTGCAGACGCAAGTGGAGGAGTCCGAAGACCTGGAGCAGTGGGTGGTGCCGGTTATACATTCCACCCAGGCCGAAACCGCAAACGTGGCGTCTACGGTGCAGGCAACGGGGACGATGGTGTCGGATATGGGTCAGGTTTTGCAGAGCCTGGGGCATTCTGTGCGTGCGGGGGCCGTGACCCAGGACAGTGCTGCCACCTCACAGGCAGCCATGTGCCAGAGCCAGCTGCAGATTACAGTGGCGCTTCTCGGCGTGGCCTAGTCACAGCAGGCCATGGCTGAGAGCATCTGCACCATTGCCCAGGTGCTAGCCGTCGTTGCACAGACCCAGAGGGAGATGACCAAGTCCCAGAGGGAGGTGGCCCAGTCCCAGAGGGAGGTGGTCCAGTCCCAGAGGGAGATGGCCCAGTGACGGAGAACGGTGGCCCAGTCACAGAGGGAGGTGGCCCTGTCCCAGACAAGGATCTCCCACTCCCTGGGTTCCATGGCCGCAAACCCTGGTCGATACCAGAGCGGGAATCCAGCAGTAGCCACGCAAGATGTCAGTGAGGGCTCGGGGTTTGGCTCCACTCATGCACCCGTCCCATGGAGAAGCCCGGGGTCCATCTGGCACCCTGAGGGAGGTGGAGTTGCTGGAGCCGGAACAGCGCAGCACCTGGGACTCCTATCTCCTGTTACTTGGCAGCAGGGTAACACAGTGGGTAGCACTGTTGCTTCACAGCTCCATGGTCCCAGGTTCGATTTCCTGCTTGGGACACTTTCTGTGCGGAGTCTGCACGTTCTCCCTGTGGGTGCGTGGGTTTCCTCCGAGCTCTCCGGTTTCCTCCCACAAATGCCGAAAGATGTGCTGTTAGGTAATTTGTAGAGTCTGAATTCTTTTCTGTGGAACTGAACAGGCGCCGGAACGTGGCGACTAGCAGCTTTTCACAGTAACTTCATTGCAGTGTTTATGTACACCTACTTGTGACAATAAAGATTATTATTCTCTGGTGGGCAGCAAGCAGAACAGGTCAGCCCAACGCCACCCGTGAAGTCCGAGGCGCAGCCTGGGCCATCCACGCCGGGCCGCCCAAGGAAACGTGCGCCAATGGGTGCCCTAATCGCAGCGCAGGAGTCACAGCAGTCCACCTCTACTCGTGCTGTGCCGTCTGAAGAACCATCTAGGGGTAGTATTAGGGCCTGTAAGGCCAGAAAACTAGACACCAGCTAATTTGGCACGATTGCAGTGCGCAGTTGAGTTATAGGGGATCGGTTGTATTCTGTAGATACCTCTTCACATTAAGGACATAATCACAACATTGAACGCTGCGCCTGTGCGCTGTTTGATGGGTGTGGAGGTGCGGCGGTCAGTGATGGACACTGTGGGTGAGGGGTGGTGAACCAGTGAGGCCCAGCGTGTGGACCGTACAGCCTCCCCCTCCACCGATCATCCGCATCATCCCGTCCCTAGCCATTTCACAGGGCATTGCGATGGACTGGCCAGCCCGTATGCACGGATCACCGAGGTGGAGGGTGCTACTGTGAGCAGAATCAGACATTGTCTAACGATGCAGAGCACGACGCACATCGCCATGGACCCGCTGTCACTGCCAATACAGTGCCCCAGCTCGTTGTGCCGCATGTTTATGTAAAGAAGGAGGGGTGCATGCAGGTTTTCGGTGATGTGGGAGTTGAGGGTAGTCGGTGGTGTGCGGGCTGACGGGAGTCGGGGAGTCGGCGGTGTGGGAGGGGAGGGTGTCTGTTGTTGTGGGAGGTGAGGGGGGTTCAGGTGTTGTGGGATTTGAGTGTGCCTGGTGGTGAGGGGGTGTGGTATTGTGCTGTGTGTGTCCCTGCCGAGTCACACCCGTCTAGTTGGTGAAACGTGGATCGACTAAAGCATCCCGTGCTCGCCGGCCCCGCCGATGGCGCAGTGCGGCCTCCCGTGCATGGTTTGTCCGCTTGTCGCGGCTATTGTCCCCTCCCTCTCATCCTCCATGTCTCGAGAGGCTTACCCTTCCACCTCATCCTCCTCCAGCACATCGCCCCTCTGTTGGGCTATATTATGGAGGAAGCAGCAGGTCACCACGATGCGAGCGCCCTTCCTCGCCTCATGCTGGAGTGCCCTTCCAGAGCGTTCCACGGACCCGAAGCGCCTCTCCACCTCACCCCTGGTCGCACAATGGGTCTCAGTGTTGCGATTCTCCGCTTTGACCTGTCGCCTCCGAATAGGGGGCATCATCCATGACCGCAACGGGTAACCCTTGTCGCCCAGCAACCAGCCCAGCAGCCGGGGTGTCCCTCGAACATCCCGGTGCTCACAGATTGGGCGAGCACGAACGAGTGATGCACACTGCCAGGGTAGGGGCGCAGACGTGCAGTATCCGCATCTGGTGGTCACAGACCACCTGCGCTGTAATGAGTGGCACCCCTTCGTGTTCGTGAACGGCGGCCTGTTATCCGCAGGTGGCCGCAGGGCGACGTTCTCCCTATAGATCACTCCCTGTACCCAAGGGCTCTGGCGACGGCAGCGAATCCCGTTCACCGGGCATCTGGTGGGTTCGGTCCACAGGGAACTGGATGCAGCGGACTGCTAAGGCATAAAGTGCGTCAGTGACGGTGTGCATGCTCCTGTGCACCGATTCCTGTGAGATGCTGCACAGGTCCCCACTTGGCGACTGGAAGGACCCCATGGCATAGAGGTTCAGGGCGACCGTCAACTTGACGGCCACCTGGAGCGGATGTCCTCCCCCACTCCCACGTGGTGCCAGTGTGCCATCATGTGGCAGATATGTCTGACAGCCACCCAGTTCATTCGCAATCTCCTCGTTCATGCCCGGTCTGGGAGTTTACCAATGGACATTCGGCGCCGGTACGGTGGGACCTCATCCGGCAGCTCCTCCTCTCCCTCCATGTGCCGTCCTCCTCCTCCTCCTCGGCCTGTCGGGTAGGTGGCCCTCCAGCCGGAGCGGCTGGCACATGCCCGTCTGCGGCCCGCTCCTCTACGGAACCGCCTGCGCTGACGCTGCCCCAGGGCGACATGCAGTGCAGCGGCCCCCGTCACGCGGCTAAGGTCGCTGGGCGGTTCCCTAACATAATGATATGCAGGGGATGAGGGGTGTAAACGTTACCATGGCGCATAGACCCGTAAACAAAAACGAGCCATGGGCCGTCACCAGAAACCCTTTTATAAGGAAAACAAACAGCAGTACGAACATGCGCATTAAGCTTGTCGGATGATCTGACACGCTCTGTTATATAGAAAGACGAGGTTCCCAGATAGGTCCACTAATCTGGGAACTTATTTTCCAATTGGCCAATCTCAATGGACTGGTCGAAGTCAATAATCACACTGAAAATTGGAACTCAATCCAGATTAACCCCAGAGTGCAGTGTAACCACCCAGAGAAACACACTGACAATTTGATCTGAATCACTGAATGATCACAGTTAAAGAGGTAGTCACACCCCAGAGTGCAGTGGAACGACCCAGAGAAACACACTGACACTTGGAACTGAATTGGAAATGTTCCTCTGTTTAAGTAGGGTAGCAAGGTTAATCCAGGGGACTACAGGCTGGTGAGCCTTACTTCAGTGGTAGGGAAATTACTGGAGAGAATTCTTCGAGACAGGATCTACTCCCATTTGGAAGCAAATGGACGAATTAGTAAGAGGCAGCATGGTTTTGTGAAGGGGAGGCCGTGTCTCACTAACTTGATAGAGTGTTTCGAGGAGGTCACTAAGATGATTGATGCAGGTAGGGCAGTGGATGTTGTCTATATATACTTCAGTAAGGCCTTTGACAAGGTCCCTCATGGTAGACTAGTACAAAAGGTGAAGTCACACGGGATCAGTGGTGATCTGGCAAGGTGGATACAGAACTGGCTAGGTCATAGAAGGCAGAGAGTAGCAATGGAAGGATGCGTTTCTAATTGGAGGGCTGTGACCAGTGGTGTTCCACAGGGATAAGTGCTGGGGATTTTGCTGTTTGTAGTATATAAATGATTTGGAGGAAAATGTAACTGATCGGATTAGTAAGTTTGCAGACGACACAAAGGTTGGTGGAATGCGGATAGCGATGAGGCCTGTCAGAGGATACAGCAGGATTTAGATTGTTTGGAGACTTGGGCGGAGAGATGGCAGATGGAGTTTAATCCGGACAAATGTGAGGTAATGCATTTTGGATGGTCTAATGTAGGTAGTGGATGTACAGTGAATGGTAGAACCCTCAAGAGTATTGAAAGTCAAAGAGATCTCGGAGTACAGGTCCACAGGTCATTGAAAGGGGCAACACGGGTGGAGAAGGTAGTCAAGAAGGCATACGGCATGCTTGCCTTCATTGGCCGGGGCATTGAGTATAAGAATTGGCAAGTCATTTTGCAGCTGTATAGAACCTTAGTTAGGCCACACTTGGAGTATAGTGTTCAATTCTGGTCGCCACACTACGAGAAGGATGTGGAGGCTTTAGAGAAGGCGCAGAAGAGATTTACCAGAATGTCGCCAGGTATGGAGGGCATTAGCTACTTGGAGCGGTTGAAATAACTCGGTTTGTTCTCACTGGAACGAAGGAGCTTGAGGGGCGACCTGATAGAGGTCGACAAAATTATGAGGGGCATAGACAGAGTGGATAGTCAGAGGCTTTTCCCCGAGGGTAGAGGGGTCAATTACTAGGGGGCATAGGTTTAAGGTGAGAGGGGCAACGTTTAGAGTAGATGTACGAGGCAAGTGTTTTATGCAGAGGGTTGTGGGTGCCTGGAAGTCGCTACCGGAGGTGGTGGTGGAAGCAGGGACGATAGTGACATTTAAGGGCCATCTTGACAAATACATCAATATGATGGGAATAGAGGGATACGGACACAGGCAGTGTAGAAAATTGTAGTTTAGTCGGACAGCATGGTCGGCACGGGCTTGGAGGGCCGAAGAGCCTGTTCCTGTGCTGTATATTTCTTTGTTCTTTGTTCTTTTGAATAATTGAAAGGTTACCGTTACAGAGGCAGGTACACCCCAGAGTGCAGTGGAACCACCCAGCGAAACACACTGACAAGTGGAACTGAATCACTGAATGGTCACTGTTGAAGAGACATGTAAAGAGGAGATGACAAGGGAGGTAGATAAAGGAGAACAGGTGGACGCAATTTATTTCGATTCCCAGAAAGTCTTTGACAAAGTGAAGCATAGGAGACCGTTAAATAATTTAAGAACATAATATCTAGGAGCAGGAGTAGGCTATCTGGCCCCTCGAGCCTGCTCCACCATTCAATGAGATCATGGCTGATCTTTTGTGGACATAACCCTTAATCCATAACCCAAACAGGTAATATTGAGGAAACAAGGGGCCTATGAAGGATGTGGACAAGCTTGGAGAGTGGGCAAACAAGTGGCAGCTGGAATACAACGTGGAAAAGTGTGTGGATGTGCACTTTGGAAGAAAGAATGAAGGCAGAGATTATTTTCTAAACGGATAAATGCTTAGAAAAGCAGCAGCACAAAGGAACTTTGGAGCCAAAGAGAAAATGCTGGAAAACCTCACCAGGTCTGCAGCATCTGGAGGGAGAGAAGAGAGCTAACGTTTCGAGTCCAGATGGCCCTTTGACAAAGCTAGAAGTCATAGAACGTGGGAAATATTAATGAGTCATAGCCACAGAAACCAAGGCAAAAGAGTGCTAATGGCAGTCCCCAGAGAGAACAAAATGTGTGAAATGGCAAAACAACAGAAACGCTAACGTCAGAGGGTAAACTGTCTCCTTGGGGCAAGCCTTTCGCACTCTTGTTCCTTGGTTTCTGTGGCTATTAGCACTCTGTTCCCTTGGTCTATGTGACTATGACTCATCAGGACCCGCTGCTCTTCTCAGCCAAGGACTCAGCTTTATACCCTTACTTCCCCACCTCCATGCATTCTGGGCTCGCCATGATATTGAACTCTTCTTTCGTCGCCTTCTTGTTGTCTGGCATGCTGAACTCTACTTCGCAGAGGCTGAGCGCCAACTCTCATATACTTCCTCTTACATCCCTCTGGACCATGACCAGACCACCAAACATCAAGGCATTATCTCCAACACCGAAAGCGACCTCATTTCCTCCAGACGCCTTCCCCCTACGGCTTCCAACCTCATCGTCTCCTAACCCCGGACAGCCTGCTTTTACCTACTTCCCAAAATTCACAAAAAGGACTGTCCCGGCAGGCCCATTGTGTCAGCATGCTCCTGCCCCACTTACATCCGGGATACCTCTGATGCCCTGCGCCGTTTTGACAGCTTCCAGTTCGCGTGCCCTAACCGCCTCCTATTCACCATGGACGTGCAATCTCTCTACACCTCCATACCACACCAGGATGGCCTGAGAGCTCTTCGCTTCTTCCTCGAAATGAGGCCTGCACAATTCCCATCCACCACCACTGTCCTCCGCCTGGTTGAACTCGTTCTATCTCTCAACAACTTCTCCTTTAACTCATCCCACATTCTCCAAAACAATGGTGTAGCAATAGGTATCCGCATGGGTTCGAGCTACGCTTTCTTTTTTCTGGGTATATGGAACATCCCTCGTTTCAGGCCTACCCGCGTTCCCCTGCCACAACTCCTTTACTGGTAAATTGATAATTAATTCGGAGCCGCTTGATGCTGTCGTCGAGACCTGGAATAATCTGTCAACATCGCTTCCAGTTTTGTTCCCTCCATCACGTTCACCTGTTCCATTTCAGACACTTACCCGGGACGGCACGTTGCGCAGTGGTTAGCACTGGGACTGTGGCGCTGAGGACCCGGGTTGGAATACCGGCCCTGGGTTACTGTCTTTGCGGGGTTTGCACATTCTCCCTGTGTCTGCATGGGTTTCACCCCCACAGCCCAAAGATGTGCAGGCTAGGAGGATTGGCAAACTAATTTATCCCCTTAATTGGAAGAAAAAGTAATTCGGCACTCTAATTTTTTTAAATCTCAGACACTTCGCTTCCCTTCCTTGACCTTTCTGTCCCCATGTATGGCAATAGCAGATCTACTAATATCTATTACATGTCCACTGACTCCCACAGCTATCTGGAGTACAGCTTTCACACCCTACACCATATAAGAACTCTATGCCTTTCTCTCAGCTCCTTCGCCTCAGTCGCGTTTGTTCTGATGAAGCTACTTTCCAAAGTCGCGCATCATAAATGTGTTCCTACTTCCTCAACTGTGATTTCCCACCCACAGTTGTTGACAGGGTCCTCAACAGCATGCGGTCCATGTGCCGAACCATTATCCTCGTCCGCTCCCCTCCCTCCCAGAACAAGAAGAAAGTTCCCCATTTCACCCCACCAATCTCCGTGAAGCATAACCTTCCGCCATGTTTGCCCACTCCAGCGTGATACAACCACCAATCACATCTTCCCTTCACTCCCCATGTCAGTATTCCGCAGAGACCGTTCCCTCCTAGATAATCTAGTCCACTCCTTCACCACACTCAACACCTCTCCAATCACTCATGGCACCTTCCCATGCAATCGCAGAAGGTATAAAACTTGCCCGTTTACCTCTTTCATGCTTAGAATCCCAGGCCACAAACACTGATTCCAGGTTGAGCAGCGTTCCACTTGCACCTCTTTCAATTGCTGCTCTCTGTCATGCATTTGCTTTGCTTGGCCCCTTGCTCCGCACTGGAACCAATCACTGTTTGTGGATGTACCATTTGCCAATGTCCCTTGAGTGTATTTTTTTTGTCCACTATGTACGTACTCTGTACGTTCCCTTGGCCGCAGAAGAATACTTTTCACTGCACTTCTGTACATGTGACAATATATCAAATGAATTTATTGCATTCACTGGTCCCAATGTGGTCTCCACTATATCCGAGAGACCAAACGTAGGCTGGGCGACCGCTTTTCTGAGCACCTTCGGTGTGTGCACATTCAGGCGCCTGACCTTTCCGTTGCCTGCCACTTTAACAATAGACCCTGCTTCCATGCCCATATGTCTGTACTTGACCTGCTGCAATGTTCCAGTAAAGCTCAACGCAAACTGGAGGAACAGTGTCTCATCTTCCGGTTCGGCACGATACAGCCTTCCGGTCTCAACATGGAATTTAGCAACTTCAGATGATGAGCTGTACTCCACCTCGACCACTCTGTTGTCATTCCATTTCATTTTAACTGTCTTTTACCATTTTATTTATGTCTTCTCTTTCATTATATGTATCTCCCTATCTTATTTCCATCTCCTTACCTTTTCTCCACTTTGCTTCGTCCCCCCCCCCCCCGTTCCCCCCCCCCCCCCCACCCCCACCCCCGCACCCCCGCAACAAACACGATCAAGCTAACCCTCTGATTTTAGGTTCTCTGCTGTTTGGCCATTCACACCTTGTATTCTCTCTGGGGACTGACCTTAGCTCTTTTTCCCCTGGTTTCTCTGGTTATTAGAACCCCGTTTCATTGGTTTCTGTGGCTAATAGTCATCATTCAGTCCTTCACCCCACAGTATAAATATCTCAAACTTTCTCTGCCTTTTAGCTTTGACAATGGGTAATCTGGACTCGAAACGTTAGCTCTTTTCGCTCCCTACAAACGCTGCCAGACCTGCTGAGATTTTACAGCATTTTCTCTTTTGGTAACCGTTTCATGAACATTATTGCATCCCAGCTCTGTGCGTACACATTCACCAACACCACCGGAATCCCTTCTAACACGCCAGTTACCACAACATAACTCAATCCCGCATCTGCCAATACCTTCTCCGAATCAAACTGGGAACATTTTTAATGAGGATCGCCACCACCCGGGCCCTGCTGTCAAATCCTGAATAGAAAACCTTGCTCAACCAAGCCTTCCAATGCCACGCCTGACCTCAGTCGCGCATGCGGTTCTCCTGGAGGAATGTCACATCCGCTCCTAATTTCTATAAATAAGCAAAAACCTGCGCTGTCTTGATTGCACCCCGCCCCCCCCCCCCCCCCAGGCCCGCACATTCCAGTTAACCAGACTTGGAGGCCGTCGCTTACCCCCTCCCCCAGTCTCGAGTCAGTCATTACAACCGCAAAATGTAATTGCTTCACCGATGATTCCCAGGCCGCGTGCTCACATTAGATGGCGATCCAGCCCACCTAGATAGTGAAGCAGAAAAAATAACTAGTCACTGTCTGTTCCACCGCCGTCTTGCCAGTCAACAGATTCTGCTATTCGCTATTATAGACCAGTCGCCTCACTCTCCCTTCTCGACACATTTAGTGTGACCAAACTAGCTCGATAAGTCGCAGCCCCATATCCCACTTGACTTCCGTTAACTAGCTAACGTTCTCGTGTTAGGAAGGAGACCATCCTACCCAAGGTCCAATCTAGCGGAATTCTTCTATGATGTAACTAGCAGTGTTCACGAGGCGGAACCCGTGGATGTTTTATATTTGGACTTACAGAAGGCTTTTGGCACAGTACAGCATAAGATCTTAGTGTGTAAAATGAAAGTGCATGGGAGTAGTGGCCGTGTATTGAGATGGATAGAAAACCGGCCGGCAGTCAGGGACAAGGGAGTAATTACCGGGTCTCCTTCAAATTGGCAGGCAGTGACTAGTGGAGGACCGCAAGGATCGGTGCAAGGACCCCAGTTATTCGCAATATATATATCTAATTTAGGCATGGAACAAAATGTCATACCTCCAAATTAACAGATGATACCACGTTGATGGGAGGGTGAGCGGTAAGAAGGATGCAGAGATCGTTCAATATGATTTGAAGTAGTTGAGTGAGTGGGAAAATAAATGGCAGACGACGTATCATTTTTAAAAATATCCACTTTTACAGCAACACCGAGAAGCGGACTATTATCTGAATGGCCATAAATTAGGAGAGGGGAAATAGACCTGGGTGTCCTCGTACACCAGTCACTGAAATTAAGCATGCAGGTCCAGCAAGTGCTGAAGAAGGCAAATGGTATCTTGGCCTTCGCAGCAAGACAAATCGAGTACAGGAGCAGGGCTGTTTTGCTGCAATTATACAGAGCCTCACTGAAGCGGGAACTGGTATATTTTGTGCAGCTTTGACTCCTTATTTGAGGAAGGATGTTTTGCTCAAGAAGAATTGCCGTGAAGGTTTACCAGACTGATTCCTGCGATGGCGGAACTAAAATATGAGGCCATTTAGAATCGGTTTGGATTGTATTCGATGGAGTTCAGAGGAATCAGGGTGAATCTCATAGAAACTGGTAACATTTTAACATGACGAGATAAGATTGATGCAGGAAGGATGTTCCCGATGATGGGATTGTCCAGAATGAAGGGTCACAATCTGACAATATCGGGTAGAACATTTAGGACAGTGATTCGGAGACATTTATTCATGCATGGAGTGATTGGCCTGTGTAATACGTACCAATAGGGAGTAGTTGAGGCCAAAACATTTATTTTCAACAGTCAGATGTATCACTTAGGGTGAAAGACATCAATGGATATGGAGAGAAATGGCGTTTAGGCAATTGAGGTAGATAATCAGCCATTGTCATAATGAATGGTGGAGTAGAATCGAGGGGTCATTGGCCTCTTCCTATTCCTATTTTCTATGTTTCTCTGTTTTTATACACACAGAGTGCTCTAATGAAGATTTTTTTCCCGATTTTGACTAGCGGACAGTGCCGGGACGGTATGTGGTTTAACGTTAGGATGGTGTATGGTTTTTAGTGGACTTGCAGGTAATGCCGTGCATCTGACAGCCCTGATTTTCTAGGTGGTGGAGGTAATTGGTTTTGAACGGGCTATTGAAGAAACATTGCTGAGTTGAAGCATCCCTGCTGATGGCAGACACTGCTCCGCTATGCTTTTGCGGGCATGGAGTGCACTGACAATGTCATGTATGGGGTCCGTAAAGTAGGCTGCTTTGTACTGGACGTGGACAAAAATTTTGAGGTTTTTTGGGGAGCTGCACTCATCCAGGCATTTAGATAGAATTCCATCACACTCAAAATTTGTGGTTTGTCGATGGTGGACAGAATTTTTTAGTGACCACAGAATTGTCAGCCTTTTACCGGCTCTTTGAGAGACGATATTATTGCTTTATTTTCTTTTCAGCTCAGTTGTAACTGCAGAATCTTGATCGTGAAGTGTCCAGAGATGGTAATGCCATTGTATTTCAAATGAAGGTATTTAGCTTCTCTCTTTTTGAGATTACAATATCCATGCCGTTGTGTGGCGCGAACGCTACCTGTTACCCATCATCAGAAGCCTGAATATTGATCAGGGATTGCTTCATGTGGATATTATTGCTTCGGTATCTGAGTACTAAACTGTTCTAAATAGTGTGCAAGCCTCGACGATCAGCATTTCTTCTTATCTCATGAGGAAAGAAACGAGCCTCTGAAGGACTTACGGGCAGGAGAGTGCCCTGAGGAACACGCAGCGCCTTGTCCCGGGACTGCGATGACTGGCCACCAACATCCATAACCACCTGTGCTGAATATGAGTCAAACCTGTGGAGAGCTACCAGCACTATTCCCCCGCCCCCACCGATTACCATTTTAAGGGAACTTTAATGCGTCAGTTGATCAAATGTTGCTGGTGTCAAAGGCAGTCACTCCCCCGGTCGCCTTTTTCGAGAAACGGAGATTAATACTGCAATGGATGACATCGGCCTGGTACACCCTTGTCCATAACTATGAAAAAAACTGACCCACTTTCTCCTGATATTCTACATCTTAAGCTGGAATTATCAACCGGGACTCCCAGAGTTGATCTGGGTAAAGTAGCGGCACGTATCTCATGGTATAAGTTACAAGTTACATGCAACGAAGCTGTGGAGATCGTCACCAGGAAGTATTGACCCCGAGCACGACAGTTCTGTTAGTACACAGGGAAAATATGATGACCGCAATTCAAAGATTTGGATGTCGAATAAATCTGATTTTAATTCTGCAGTTCATTCACGGTGATATGACGACAACTGCTTCAATTGCCAGATGCGGAGACAAAACGTTTCAGAGTCTGGACAGTCAAAGTGATAACCACCCAACTCGCCACCGCACCCCTGCTCCATGCAATCTCGGTGACAGTGACCGTTGACTTCATCAATTATCACTGCCCTCTGGTGTAAAAATGAAATACCGCTTGGATGAAACCTCTTTTTGCCTCAACCATCTGCGGGACTAAATTTAGTTGGCCACTCCATAGATTTATCGTCTACAGTTTGTCAATGGTTGCTCTATTGTTGCTATCTCTGCGCCGCAGATTTACAAGTCCCAAGTATACAATATGCATTAATGATTTGAATGTAAGGGCCATATATAATACATGCCGTTTCGCGGATGGTACAATGCTGGGCACGAAATTGTTTCGTGAGGAAGATATAAAGCTGCTACCGGAGGTTTTGACAGATGTGGAGAGAGGTCAAGAATGTGGCAGTTGGGGAATCATTAGGTCATGCAATTTGGTAGATGGAATAGATGTGCAGATTATTTCGTCCATGGGAAGACATTAGAAAGTGTGGATGTGCAAGGAGACCTGCGTGCCCTTGCCCATAAGTCAATGAAGGTTAGAATGCAGGCGCAACAACCTACTTGGTAGGTTGCCCGTTATCGGAAGAGTCTTTCAGTACAGGATAAGTGAGATCTTGCTACAATTGTAGGGGAAGATTATCAGACCGCACTTGGAATATTGTGTGCAGTTTTGGTCCCTTTACCGCATACACGATAACATTTTCAGAGAGGGAACACAACAAAGGTTCACCAGACTTGTTCAGGAGATGGGAGGGCTGTCTTATGAACAGGGAATGTGCAAATTGGGCCTGTGTTCCCCAGAGTTTCGAAGAATGAGAAATTCTCTCATTGAAACATAGAAAATCGTTTCCTGAAAAGTCAGGGTAGATGCAGATAACGTGTTTACTGTTGTTGAGGAGACTAGAACCATGACGCAAAATTTAGAATATGGGCAAAAGCATTTGGAACTCATATGAGGAGAAGTTATTTTGCACACAGTGTTGTGACTCTTCGAATTTCTAATCACGATGCCTGCAGAAGAGCAGTCATTGTGCATGTTTAATGCTGAGGTTGATAGATAAAGAAGTGTCCGACCAGCGATCATTCTGTTAAGCGGAGGAAACGATTGGACAGGCCAGATGACCTTTTCCTGTTCCTGTGTTCCGGAAACATTTTTAACAACCCACAGCGAGTTTGTCAACCATTTCAGACCCTGTATATACTGAAGTGGAGACCCTGGGTTGTTTTAACGCTCCGGCTGCAACTCTCGACAGGTCAGCGATGAACAGGATATTTAACAAAGGGAACAGCTGTTCCAGTTCAGACTAAAGCAAATTACAGAGGTGTTTGACTGGAAATTCTTCTTAAAGTCCACAAAAGGCCGAGTGTTTCTCAGTGTACAGAGCACAGGACGTCTCCCCACTTCTGATAAGCAGTGAGTTCTAGTCTGTGTATCACTGGCACATACCAACAACAATGTGTCCGTTGAATACGCAGATTTCAATGGGTGGCGTGCACTGCAGAATTCGAGTCTCGACCCTGAAGCCAATTCCACAAACGTCCAGGAAAAACCTGAAGCAATGACAGTTTCTGTGGTCTGAACACTGCATCCAGATTGTCTATAACGACATCCCATCAAGGTTTTGTTTTCTGAAAACAAAAGTAGCCAAAGTTCAGAGGGGCACGGGAATTGGGGGAGATGCGTCAAACGCTTCAAATGCATGCGTAGCTTCTTTGAAGCATGAATAAACTGAAGTTATGGTTTCTGCCAATCGATTCCAAGATTCCATTGATCCTGCACACCACTTAGATTCCTATGCAATGTTGCGGATCCTACCCCCACCCGCCTCCCCTCCTCACCACCACCAAAAGGCATTCATTTAGTTTCGTCTTGATTTGACAAGTTGAAAATGAATGCATTATTCCTGATAGAACACAATATTTTGGGGGCCAATATTACAATCATGAATAAACCAAAATAATCGGTAGCGACACTGGCGCTTGAAAATGTGGCTGAATGTTTCCAAGAGTTATTTTGCAATTTTCAGGATATCGATTTGTAATTTCTTTATTTTTGACATTTCTTTCTGCTGACCAGCCGACTCCCCCACCCACTCCCCCAAATGAATATGTGTTGTCACGCTCAAGTGTGCTGCATCATTGATTTACAAATCAAAATAATTGACAAAATGGTTTGAACCAAATTCTTCCCAGCATTAATTCTTCCTAATTCCCATTTCCGAATTCTACCACTCAGAACAACTATCTTTTACACACACTACTGTTTTAAAACGATCCACTTGTGCATTTCTGCTCCTTAACACTTGGTTCGGCATTATCTGGCATTCTCTATTATATTGGCAAAAATACACTGTGCATTTTCCGGATACAAATCCAATCACCTTCGCGCAAATGTTCATTCATTAAGACAGATGCGCATCTCCTTCCATCTACAGTTATTCCTGGAACAGGTCGCACGGAAATCGCCAGAGGCTTCGAGTTCGATGGGCAAATTGTGCATCGGGATTGGCTGATCATTGGCGTCCTGCAAGGATTTTACAGGTCGACACTCAACCTGATTTGCGACATCATGAGCGCATTATTTACCATCAATTCTAGGAGTGGATCACGAACGTAGGACTTCTTATCGAGAGGCAGGGACGCCAGGGGACCTCCGTTAGGTAATTTGGACAGTCTGAGTTCTCCCTCTGTGCAGCGGAACAGGCGCAGGAATCTGGCGGCTCGGTGTTTTTCACAGTAACTTCATTGCAATGTCAATGAAAGCCGACTTGTGACAATAAAGATTATTATTATCTGAGTGAACTCTGACAAACATGCAGCCTCCTTTCCAAGCGCCAGTTTCTCTATCGATTATTTTAGTTTGTTCACGATTATAATGTTGGCCTCAAAATATTGTGTTCTGTCAATAGTAATAATGTATTTATTTTCAACCATTTACATTCAATCAAGTTGTGGATAAATCCCTTGGCTTAACTGCTCATATCGACGGAAGAATGTACCAAATAGGGGCAGATTTTGTCTCCGAGTCTGCTTCACCATTCAATACGGTTACGGCTGATCTGTTGGTGTTGGGTTCCACACTTCCCACACCAAGACCTTTGATTCCCTTTCCTGAGAAGCATCTCGCAAACTCACCTTAAAAAAATATTCCGTAAGCTCGCTTCCATCGTTTGTGGACAGAGAGTTCCAAAGTCACCGAATCCTCTGAGAGAAATACTATTCTCATCTGTGTCCGATAGGGCCCCTAATTTGAAAGGAGTTACCGCTAGTTTTGGACTCAACCTCAAGAGGAAACATATTTCCTCCGTCCACCTTGTCAATACAGTTCTGGATCTAATAAGCGTCTATCAAGTCACACCTCACTTATATCCCGGTTTCGCATAAATAATAATTGTCTAAAAAGACTTTCCTATCAATTGATGTTGATGTATTCAACATCTGTGATAGGTGTGGTTAATCACCACAGGGACTTAACTCAGCTACCGTCATCTATATGCCCTTAACGAGCGATAAAAATACATTTTGCAGGATGTTGCAATCTCTGTCTCCCCGTGGATATTTGTCAGGATTTAAATTGGAGCTCCTGAAAATTCATGGAATCAGAATCCAAACGCAGGTCATTGCGTCCTGCTGTTAGGAATAACTCACTTCTCACACAAGACTATGGACCTATTTGAGCGGATTGATAAAATATTCTACCCAATCCTTGCTGTACTCGGTGTTCCAGGTAATTGAGTATAATCGTTGACATTTTCCAGTGTATTGAACCTAGATTGTGTTTCCCGCAGTGATAATAATCTGCTGGTTTAACAGACCGTTAAAAGGGTATCTGAACAATGGTATTGTTTTGTTCAGAAAAATGTCTCAAAGTATATATGTGCTTTATTCCCCCGTATCATTTTAAAATAAGTATGCCTGTTCTCACAGGTGAGCTTAATTGTTGATATATTCATTTCAGCAAAATACTGAGCACAAATGATTCCTCACTGAATAGAACTCTCTGAAGGAAGGCTTTTGTGCGATTCGAACGTTGCAGGATATTACTGACTATCACTAACGGGCTGCCTGCTACTTGAGCCCACTCGTCATTTATTAATAGTTTATGACAAAGAAAATGTTTACATGAGGTGAATCGTTAACGGAATGGAGCCCATTTTGCATTCTATTATTTTTCAATTAACTGACGATTTCACTCCATTGTGATATGTTTTCTGGATGCAATTTGTTGTAAAGAAAAATAGTTTAGTAATTCCGCAGCAAATTCATACAATGGTCGGCACGGTAGCACGGTGGTGTGCACTGCAATCTCAGTGCCAGGGTCCGTGTTCAATACAGACCTTGGAACCTGTCTATGGGATTCTTCACTTTCTCCCTCTGTGTGGCTTTCCTCTCGGTCCTTCCTCCCACATTCCAAACAAATGCAGTTTGATCCATTGGTCGTCCTAAATTGTCCCTTAAAGTCAAAGGGATGTGCATGTTAGATGGGAAAATGGGGTTACGGGGATAGGGAGACTGAGTGAGTGAAGGTGGGGTACTCTTTCACAGTGTTGGTGCAGACTCGAGGGGCCGAATGGCCTCCATCTGCACTTTAGGGATTCTATGGTTCTAATTGGTAGGTGACGATTGCTAAGAAAGCGAAATATATTGATCTCAATCTGTTTCCGAATCATCGGTGGATACGGGAACAAATAATGGTTATCTATTAAAAGCTGGATAGAATATTTTATGTACTACCGCATTGATGATCCTCTGTATTCCCCAACAACGTTTTCACAATACATGCTTCGTGAGCGCTGAGCATCATTATCTTGTTGCTGCACGCATTAGTCATAGGCCTGCGGTGATTTACTTCTCATGTATTGTAGTGCAGTGGTTCGGGTCCCTGCCTCCGAAAAAGAAGCTCCCGGGTTCAGTACCACCCCAAGACTTGTTGGACAAGAATGTTGCGTTCAAAGTCGCTGTCAAACACGTTAAGGGTCAACCTGCAACTCCTTCCAAATTCGCCGAAGTCGGTGGTATGAACGGGAAGTCGCCTGGTCAGCCACTTTTAATGTGGAGTGGCGCGCGTGACGACAAGGTAGCGCCCTGTTCAAGCAATAACTAATTGTGAAAACAAACGGAATCTTCCCAAGTAAAGCACAAGGTGCTGTAAGAGAATTGTAATTATTGACTTATCATAGAATTTACAGTGCAGAAGGAGGCCATTCGGCACATCGAGTCTGCACCGGCTCTTTGAAAGAGCACCCTACTGAAGGTGAACACCTCCACCCTATCCCCATAACCAAGTAAACCCCACCCAACACTAAAGGCAATTTTGGACGCTAAGGGCAATTTATCACGGCCAATCCACCTAACCTGCACATCTTTGGACTGTGGGAGGAAACCGGAGCACCCGGAGGAAACCCACGCACACACGGGGAGGATGTGCAGACTCCGCACAGAGAGTGACCCAAGCCAGGAATCGAAGCTGGGACCCTGGAGCTGTGAAGCAATTGTACTAACCACCATGCTACCGTGCTGCCCAAATTCAACTCATAGTGTATAAATGTAATTTACAGTGCAGAAGGAGGCCATTCGGCCCATCAAGCCCGCACCGGCCCTAGAAAGAGCACCCCACCCAAGCCCACAACTCCGCCCCATACCCGCAACCCAGTAACCCCTCGCAATCCCCCTGGACACTGAGTGCAATTTAGCATGGGCAATCCACCTAACATGCACGTTTTTGGACTGTTAGAGGAAACCGGAGCACCCGGAGGAAACCCATGCAGACACGGGGAGAATGCGCAGACTCCGCACAGACAATAACCCAAGCCGGCAATCGAACCTGGGACCCTGGCGCTGTGAACCGGCAATGCTAACCATTGTGTTATCGTGCCGCCCTAGGTTTAATGTTTGGTGCACAAGTTTTGATCGTCAGGGCACATGGAACATTCAGTGATCTTTAATTGAATAACAGTGAGCAATATATTTTCCTGGAGAAACGCTCATTAATGCTAAAAGCCCAGACCAAACAGGCAAAAAATGGTCAGGTGAATAGTATAAAATAATGCACTATAAATTTGGAATGAGGATCAAATGCATCATTTAGGTAATTAGCAGCGACATGAGAAAATACACAATTATTAAACATTATCTGGATTTACAGCACTTTAGCTATCCACATGGATCTGCGGATGTATTTATGTCAAATTTCATTCCATACTTGAATCATTCCAATTCTCTTCCCACGGTTAATCGTGCACTAGGCAGACTTCATCAGTTGTCGGTTGTTACATCTTGGTATGCCTGGAACAGGCCGCTAATCTGTTGCCAGTGTGTTATAGCTTGAAGGTCGACATTTCCCTTCCAGCGTGGCTTTTCGCGTGTCAAAAGTACTTTTGGAGCCACACATTCCCCCGGATTGTCCACTTTAGAAAAGCACCTTCCTTGACCATCAGGTCATGAGGAGAGACTGGAAAAGTGACCTTCTAGCTTAGAGACAAGAATGATAATCACTGCGCCTGAAAACCACCTCTCATCCAGTATTGTACTGCCACATACCAGTCTCAACAATTATTTTAATCATATCTTCCAGTTCATGTGATCCCCTTAAATGCTAGTCATCGTAAAAACGTGATGTGAGACAATATTTCTCATTCTCACTCTGTATTGAGAAACTTTTATGTTTTCTTTTCCCCGTATCCATTCTTGGATCGATCCAGGTTTGAACTGCCTCGGAAGTTGAGGTATGTTCCTTTTTCCTGTGTAAATATTTGATGATTTTTAAAGTCTGTCTTTTTGAGTACTATTTTACTGCTGCAAACATGTACACAACTTTTGCAGCCGACTGTTGTCCAATAATTGTCCTCCCTGGCAGTTATACTCTCCGTCTCCTCGAATCATAATGTAAAAGAATTCTCCTTCTCAAACGCCCCGTTATTGTGAGCACCAGCACGACATACAAGGCGGTGATAACTCGGAACTAAAGTTAATTTTAATGTTAACTATAATCTGTTTGTTTTCAGTTCCTTTCGAGTAGAAATGAGATATGTTTTTTACTCCTTTTAAAATATATTTTATTCAGCTTTTCCAATATTTCTCATAACACAGGTAACAACAAGAACAGCCACAACGCGTCCCACACTCCTCTCCACCTCCCCCCCCATCCCGAAAAGCAAACAGTGACCATCTTTTAATGTACAAAATGAACGGTCGCCATCTCAGATAAAACCCCTCAATTATGCCCCCCCCCCCACCCCGCCAAACGCACACATACACACAGTGAATTTAACTGTTTCAAGGTACAACAATTTCATACGATGCCCCAGTCATTCTGAAGCATTGGGTGGAGAAACTGACCTCTGTACCATCAGCAGCCGCCCACAGCGAGAAGAATACCTCAACAGCGGTTGTCGTACCCGTATTCAGCTGCAGCATGTCCGACACACCAAATATTGCCACTACAGGACATGGCTTCAGCTCAGTTTATCGGATTGCCGACAAGTTGCTGAAGACGGAGACTCATAGCGTAGTATCTGCCCAGAACACAGGTGTATGGCTGGTCAGGTCCCTTCCACACACCTTGCACTCTGTATTGTATCCAGGTCTGCATACCTTATTTAGGGAAGAATGTTTATTCCTTGGAGAGAGTACAGGGGACATTTGCAAGAATAATACGAGGAATGAGGAAGTGTCGATACAAAAATAGGTTGGAGGAATTGATCTTGTTCTAGGAGCAGAGACGATTAAGACGTTAGTTTATTGAGGTGTTCAACATTATGAACAATTGTGATCGGCTAAAGCAGGTTATTGTGTTTTCACTAGTTGCCACGCCAGTAACGAAAGTTCCAATATCAAGAAGGTCAACAAGAGAGCTGGGAGTGAGACGAGAAGAGACGTCTTTACTCATAGTGTTGTTGGGTGTTGGAATTCACTGCCTGTGAGTGTGATGGAGGTGATTTCCATTGGAGGTTTCAAGAGAGCTGAATATATATTTGCAGGTGATTAATTTAGAGAGCCATGGAGATAGGAATGAGGATAGGAATACCGCAATAGCTCTTTTAGGAACCCATTCAGACACAACGTCCTCCATCTGTGCTGTAAATAAGAATAAAGAATCCTCCACTCCCACAAAAAAAAATCAACCTGGATTTGGTCAAATGGACCCTATACATCACCTGCAACTCTATCAGTCCTCACATTGCACATGATGATGTCACGTGCACCCTTTGCAGAGTCTCGCACCACATTCCCTCCTCCTGCTCTGATCCCAGGTCCTCTTCCCACTTGGTTATTATCAGAGGATGACGTCTCCTCTGCTCTTACTCTTCCTTAAAGCCTGAGGTGCTACTTTCCTTCATTCCCGCCAAAGACACAAGTCTCTCCAACGGCAAAGAAGGGGGCATCACCGTCAAAGACGGCAAAACATTATTTGCAACGTTATGCAGTTGCAAATGTCTAAACGTGTCTCTTCGCGCGAAAGCTAAAATATCCTTACCAACTACTCAATGCTCGTAAATCGGGCCTCACATACAATTCTTTCATTACAACGACCTCCTCCTCTTCCCATCCCCGGAATCTACCATCGAGCTGGTTTGCACACACCAGCTCCAGCCGCGATTCCGCCCCAATTTGCTGCCAAATTTCGCCATATCTTCAATGTGGAGGCTAGCACCAGATTCCGAGAATACGTCCCCGGAGAAAAGGATGAGGTCGCCGTCACCAGCGCCCGCCGCTCGGACTCTAAAAACAACCAGATTCATCCGTCCCCACTGCTCTTCCGAATCCCCATGCCATCCCAGCAACTCCTTTCCGTTCGACGCCGAGTAATAGTGAAACAAATTGGTAAAACCAGCAACCCTACCCCCACGCCCCGACTGCCAAGCCCTCTGGAGCACCGTTTTCCGGATCCTGATTAAGTTCTCAGTCAAAAGAACCGCGAAATCAGTCCACAGTTACAATTACAGTCTATCAGTCACAAAGAGGTTGTTTGTAACAATATCGGTAAGCACTGAGATAAAAACAGGAAAGGCGGCAGTATATTCATCCTCACCGATTATATTCTGCCACCCAGAGGAAGAGGGACGCTGTGCCACATCTGCAAATCTACTTTTTCCGCGCGAACGAGAATGGTAAAACTCAATTTTCCAATGTGACCCCAATCCCGGCCCACTTGAACGTACATACCGAAAATGTGAACCCGTCAGACGAAACGGCAATGCCCTGCAGATGAGCACTCTCCCCAGTTGGGTGACCGGGCAACGCTCACGTTCTCCCAATTTAATTGAAAGTTGAAACAGCCATGAATCGCTTCAGCAGTGAAATGACATTACCCAGTGTGAGGATCGGGCACATATTAAAGTCGATCTTCAGCGTACAGAGACACCCGTAATCCACCCGTCCTTTTGCTAGCCCCTCCACCTATCGGAGATCTTATAGCAATGACCAACTACTCAATTGCCAATGCAATCAAGAGGGGAGGGGCAAGCAGGACAGCCCTTCCTCCTTCTTCTGTGTACCTGCATACATCTCGATCTCGTATTGTTTGTGGGAACGTCAGCCATAGTTATCATATATAGTAACCGATCCCATTTCGTGAATTTCGGCTCGATATCAACCACAACAGCATCTCCAGCCCTTTGCGATCTTCGTCCTCTACATTAGGCAACACATCTCATCCAGACACCTGCGCAAATCCGACTCCTTTACCGTCAGTTCCGAAATATAACGCTTCTTGTAAAAAGCCACAAATTGCTCATTGATTTTGCTCACCTGGCTGTCACACATCTTCCGATTATCCAATCCATACTAACTCCCGAGAGGCAGTTTCCTCCCACCAGTAGGTGGCTGGCATTCTCCTCACATCCGCACACCAACCCCTCGCGCGCCGTAACTGCCGCGCACCTTAACAGAGGAAAGTAAGTAAAATTGCGTCTGCAACATCTTTCTACAGACAAAAGCTCTGGCGATGGGTCCCTTCGTTACATAAGAACATAAGAACTAGGAGCAGGAGTAGGCCATCTGGCCCCTCGAGCCTGCTCCGCCATTCAATGAGACCATGGCTGATCTTTTGTGGACTCAGCTCCACTTTCCGGCCCGAACACCATAACCCTTAATCCCTTTATTCTTCAAAAAACTATCTATCTTTATCTTAAAAACATTTAAGGAAGGAGCCTCTACTGCTTCACTGGGCAAGGAATTCCGTAGATTCACAACCCTTTGGGTGAAGACGTTCCTCCTAAACTCAGTCCTAAATCTACTTCCCCTTATTTTGAGGCTGTGCCCCCTAGTTCTGCTTTCACCCGCCAGTGGAAACAACCTGCCCGCATCGATCCTATCGATTCCCTTCATAATTTTATATGTTTCTATAAGATCCCCCCCTCATCCTTCTAAATTCCAACGAGTACATTCCCAGTCTACTCAACCTCTCGTCGTAATCCAACCCCTTCAGCTCTGGGATTAACCTAGTGAATCTCCTTTGCACACCCTCCAGTGCCAGTACGTCCTTTCTCAAGTAAGGAGACCAAAACTGAACACAATACTCCAGGTGTAGCCTCACTAACACCTTATACAATTGCAGCATAACCTCCCTAGTCTTAAACTCCATCCCTCTAGCAATGAAGGACAAAATTCCATTTGCCTTCTTAACCACCTGTTGCACCTGAAAACCAACGTTCTGCGACTCATGCACGAGCACACCCAGGTCTCTCTGCACAGCAGCATGTTTTAATATTTTATCATTTAAATAATAATCACTTTTGCCGTTATTCTTACCAGAATGGATAACCTCACATTTGCCAACATTGTATTCCATCTGCCAGACCCTAGCCCATTCACTTAGCCTGTCCAAATCCCTCTGCAGTCTTCCAGTATCCTCTGCACTTTTTGCTTTACCACTTATCTTAGTGTTGTCTGCAAACTTGGACACATTGCCCTTGGTCCCCAACTCCAAATCATCTATGTAAATTGTGAACAGTTGTGGGCCCAACACTGATCCCTGAGGGACACCACTAGCTACTGATTGTCAACCAGAGAAACACTTATTAATCCCCACTCTTTGCTTTCTATTAATTAACCAATCCTCTATCCATGCTCCTACTTTCCCCTTAATGCCATGCATCTTTATCTTATGCAACAACCTTTAGTGTGGCACCTTGTCAAAGGCTTTCTGGAAATCCAGATATACCACATCCATTGGCTCCCCGTTATCTACCGCACTGTTAATGTCCTCAAGAAATTCCACTAAATTAGTTAGGCACGACCTGCCCTTTATGAACCCATGCTGCGTCTGTCCAATGGGACAATTTCCATCCAGATGCCTCGCTATTTCTTCCTTGATGATAGATTCCAGCATCTTCAATACTACCGAAGTTAAGCTCACTGGCCTATAATTACCCACTTTCTGCCTACCTCCTTTTTTAAACAGTGGTGTCACGTTTGCTAATTTCCAATCCGCCGGGACCACCCCAGAGTCTAGTGAATTTTGGTAAATTATCACTAGTGCATTTGCAATTTCCCTAGCCATCTCTTTTAGCACTCTGGGATGCATTCCATCAGGGCCAGGAGACTTGTCTAACTTTAGCCCCATTAGCTTGCCCATCACTACCTCCTTGGTGATATCAATCCTCTCAAGGTCCTCACCTGTCATAGCCTCATTTCCATCAGTCACTGGCATGTTATTTGTGTCTTCCACTGTGAAGACCGACCCAAAAAACCTGTTCAGTTCCTCAGCCATTTCCTCATCTCTCATTATTAAATCTCCCTTCTCATCCTCTAAAGGACCAATGTTTACCTTAGCCACTCTTTTCTGTTTTATGTATTTGTAGAAACCTTTACTATCTGTTTTTATATTCTGAGCAAGTTTACTCTCATAATCTATCTTACTCTTCTTTATAGCTTTTTTAGTAGCTTTCTGTTGCCCCCTAAAGATTTCCCAGTCCTCTAGTCTCCCACTGATCTTTGCAACTTAGTATGTTTTTTCCTTCAATTTGATACTCTCCCTTATTTCCTTAGATATCCACGGTCGATTTTCCCTCTTTCTACCGTCCTTCCTTTTTGTTGGTATAAACCTTTGCTGGGCACTGTGAAAAATCACTTGGAAGGTTCTCCACTGTTCCTCAACTGTTTCACCATAAAGTCTTTGCTCCCAGTCTACCTTAGCTAGTTCTTCTCTCATCCCATTGTAATCTCCTTTGTTTAAGCACAAAACACTAGTGCTTGATTTTACCTTCTCACCCTCCATCTGTATTTTAAATTCCACCATATTGTGATCGCTCCTTCCGAGAGGATCCCTAAGTATGAGATCCTGAATCAATCCTGTCTCATTACACAGGACCAGATCTAGGACCGCTTGTTCCCTCGTAGGTTCCATTACATACTGTTCGAGGAAACTATCGCGGATACATTCTATAAACTCCTCCTCAAGGCTGCCTTGACCGACCTGGTTAAACCAATTAACATGTAGATTAAAATCCCCCATGATAACTGCTGTACCATTTCTACATGCATCTGTTATTTCTTTGTTTATAGCCTGCCCCACCATAATGTTACTATTTGGTGGCCCATAGATTACTCCTATCAATGACTTTTTCGCCTTACTATTCCTGATTTCCACCCAAATGGAATCAACCTTATCCTCCATAGCACCGATGTCATCCCTTACTGTTGCCCGGATGTCATCCTTACATAACAGAGCTACACCACCTCCCTTACCATCCACTCTGTCCTTCCGAAAAGTTTGATACCGTCGGATATTTAACTCCCAGTCGTGACCATCCTTTAACCATGTTTCAGTAATGGCCACTAAATCATAGTCATTCACGATGATTTGCGCCATCAACTCATTTACCTTATTCCGAATACTACGAGCATTCAGGTAAAGTACACTTATGTTGGCTTTTTTACCTCTGTTCTTAATCTTAACACCTCGATCAGTAACCTTTCCTAAGTTATATTTCCTCTTAACCTTTCTCCTAATTTTCCTTGTCGTCGAACCCACATCTTCCTGTAACAACCTGCCGCATCGCTTACCATTAATGTTTTCACTTCCCGTTTTATTTATTTTAGTATTCCTGGTCCTATTCACTGAGCTCCCCTCAGTCACTGTACCTTGTACTGTCGCCCCTTTTGATTTTTGACTATGGCTTCTCTGCCTGACACTTTCCCCCTTACTGCCTTTATTTCTGTCCCTGTTTTACTACCTTCGAACTTCCTGCATTGGTTCCCGTCCCCCTGCCACATTAGTTTAAACTCTCCCCAACAGCTCTCGCAAACACCCCACCCAAGGACATCGGTTCCAGTCCTGCCCAGATGCAGACCGTCCGGTTTGTACTGGTCCACCTCCCCCTGAATCGGTTCCAATGTCCCAGGAATTTGAATCCCTCCCTCTTGCACCATCTCTCGAGCCACGTATTCATCCTCTCTATCCTGACATTCCTACTCTGACTAGCTCGTGGCACTGGTCGCAATCCTGAGATTACTACCTTTGAGGTCCCACTTTTTAGTTTAACTCCTAGCTCCCTAAATTCAGCTTGTAGGACCTTGTCCCGTTTTTTTACCTATATCGTTGGTGCCTACGTGCACCACGACAGCTGGCAGTTCACCCTTCCCCCCCCCCCCCCTCCCTCCCAGAATGCCCTGCAGCCGCTCCGAGACATCCTTGACCCTTGCACCAGGGAGGCAACATACCATCCTGGAGTCTCGATTTCGTCCGCAGAACCGCCTGTCTATTCCCCTTACAATTGAGTCCCCTATCACTATAGCCCTGCCATTCTTCTTCCTGCCCAGCTGCGCAGCAGAGCCAGCCACGGTGCCATGAACCTGGCTGCTGCCGCCTTCCCCTGGTGAGCCATCTCCCTCAACAGTATCCAAAGCGGTATATCTGTTTTGCAGGGAGATGACCGCAGAGGACACCTGCACTGCCTTCCTACTCTTGCTCTGTATTTTGGTCACCCATTTACTATCTCCCTATTTACCTTTCACCTGCGGTGTGACCAACTCGCTAAATGTGCTATCCACGACGTCCTCAGCATCGCGGACGCTCCAAAGTGAGTCCATCCACAGCTCCAGAGCCGTCAAGCGGTCTAACAGGAGCTGCAACTGGACACACTTCTTGCACGTGAAGGAGTCAGGGACAGTGAACGTGTCCCTGAGCTCCCACATCGCACACGAGGAGCATGACACGGGTCTGAGATCTCCTGCCATGTCTTAAACCTTTGGTTAACTTGAACAATTTCAATTTCCCCCAAAAAAATTTAACTAAATAAATAAACAATGAAGAAAAATTATATATATATATATATATACCAATGAAAAGAAACAGAAAAACAGAAACACTACTTACCAGTCACTTACCAGGGATAAAAAAACACTTCCTCCCCACCCAGCTTCGAATTCCCACCTCGATTCAAATTCCCAAACTCACTCTTTGCTGTCTCACTCTGGCTGTCTTCTCTGTCTCACTGGGAGAACTTACCTACCTTCAACTTCCAGAATTGCAATATCAAACGCTGATACTCCTCTGTTGCGTCTTTCTCTCTGTGTGACTTAAACGAAATTGCCTCCCCTCGCAACACCATCTTCAAAGCCTCCCACATTACAGTCCTTACTGAGCCCTACTAATCCATAAATCACTCGGTCCCCCTTCACACAAAATCCCAGCACAAACCACATCTAAATTCCACATTGGCCGATGGGACAGCTCCATCTCCATTACCACATCCACCAGATGCAGAGAGTGGTCTACTGTCGGCAGCATTCCTCAACCCAGCAACAAAAACATCAACATATGAATACCCATTATGTGCCGGAGAGGAAAATGACAATTCTCTGCCCCCAGGGTATATGAAAGACCAGGCAACTGCTTCCCATATCTCCTTCGCAAATGCAGCCAACACCTTCGCTATCTCCGAAGGGACCAGCGACTTCGACTTGGGCCAATCAAACCTGCGGCTCATAACACAATTCATCTCCCCTCCTAAACTCAGCTTCTGTCCATCCAGGTCAAGTCTCGCAGTCAGCATCCTCTTTATACAATCTCCGTGATCCCAATTTAGCGCATAAACACTCACTACAACACCGATTTACCCTCTAATGTCCCCTTGACTATGAGGCATCGGCCCGGCTGACCTGCGACAACCTGCTCCATCTGGAAAAAAACTATTTTATTGCGAAGTATTGCTACCTCGCGGGCACTGTTGTTAAAGAACAAGTGGAATACTTGGGTAACCCACATTTTCTGAAGCCGAACCAGGTCTCTGAGTCGCAGATGGCTCTCATGCAACAGCATCTCATCGGCCTTCGAACGTTTCAAAATAGTGAAATGTCTTATGCATTACTTTTGCGCCCCCCGAAACCTCGCATTCCACTTGAGCGATCGGATCTCTGATTATCATCCCCCCCTCCCCTTTAAGTCAGCCAGTTCCACAGTGCCATAGCGTCCCTGCAGTGCAGAGCGAGGCCGCTCGGCCCATCGAGTCTTCACCGGCCCTTGCTCCGATAGCGCACCCTACCTATGCCCAATACCCCACCTAGACACGTTACCCCACCTAAATGTTGGGCAATCCATCTATCGAGCACATATTTGGTGTGTGGGAGTTCACCGGAACACCGCAGGAAATCCACGCAGTCACGCGGAGAATGTGCAGACTCCACACAGACAGTAGTCTCGAGGTCAGAATCGAACCTGGGAACCTGGCTCTGTGAGACAACAGTGTTAACCACTGTGCTACTGTGCCGCCCCGTCTGTCCTCCAAACTGTTGGAATCCGAGCTCACACCTCTGGTCGCCTGTTTCGGTCCGTTTGCAGAACAGCTTCCTGCTCCCTGACACCATCATCTCTCTGTCCACCTTCCCTGATTCCAAAAATCTCCCATCCACGTTCTCTTGAACAGCTGTATCTCACTTCATTCTCCCTTTCCCGACCATTCACAGCTTCTATGCTGCATTAAACCAAACTGCACAGTCTCTGCAAGCCTCAGCCACTCCCCGCCGCCCACCTCACTGCCGTTCACTAGCCATCTTCAATAAGCTAGCATGGTAGCTACCCCGCCAGACCCCACAAAGAACAAAGCCAGACCTATAATCGAAACCATAACGTCCCCATCCCCCCATTCTCCATCGTCAAGAAACTGTGCGGCCACCTGGAAAAAGCGGGAAAAGGACCAAGGAACACAGAAATACAAACAACCTCCACAGACACAGATCCATCCCATGTACTAATAAAGCCTCACCTGAGACCCTTCAGTTCAGTCCACGTCCTTCAGCCCTGATAAGCTCCTCTGCTTTCTCCGCAATCTCACAAAAATGATCGTGGGTGTAATTCTCCGCCTCGCCAGGTAAACAACACCAAACCGGCTCTGATAAAGTGCCTATTTAATTGAAGTGGAGATGCCGGCGTTGGACTGCGGTGAGCACAGTAAGAAGCCTTACAACTCCATATTAAAGTCCAACAGGTTTGTTTCGATGTCACTAGCTTTCGGAGCGCTGCTCCTTCCTCAGGTGAATATTTAATTGAAGGCAGTCCTCTTTCTCGTGAATTCCACCACAATATCTTGATACAGGTAGATAGTGATAGCTTTCCGTCGCAGCCACCTCCAATTTACTTGGCCCATTTTAAGACATACTGCTTCAACCGATAGCTGTGAAAACACGCTGTTACCAATCTTGGTCGTTCATTCTATCGTGGCTTCCCGCGAAGTGAGCAGTGGCCGATCAATCACGATTGGCGACGCTTGCTTCTCCTTTCCCACCAACCTCTCGATCATCGCCTCAAAGTATTCAATTGGCCTCGGACCTCCACCCCCTCAGGCAGCCCTACCATCCACAGGCTATGTCGTCTCGGCCTAATCTCCAGGTCGACGTACTTTACACTCAGGCCATTATTTTCCTCTTCAATAGTCCACAGCGCAGCACTTAGCGAGGCTAGCTGGTCACTGTGCCGCGACAGCACCTCCGCCACCTCATTCAGCACCTCAGCATGCTGCTGCACCGATTGTCTGAGGCTTTCCATCATTACCATCTCATGTCGCTGATAATTCTTGCCGAATTGTTTGTCGAATTCGGAGGACAATCACCTCCGCCAATTTATGGACTGCAGTCGGCATTACTCCACCCGCTGAAACTCCCTTCGCCACCTTAGATGCCCCTGGGCTCCTCGCGTGCCTCAATTCCTCTGACGGACTAATTATTTCCCTTTCGAAATTAGGCTTTTCTTTGTGGCCATGGGCCGCCTCACCCAGTATATTCATGGTCAGGCAGGATCTGTTCACCAAATAAACCCCCCAAAATAATCAATAATGGTCGACTCTGGTGGGTGCGACCTCCCATGCAGCCGCTCTCGACATGCGGAAAAAGGAAATGCATTTCAATGTGCTGTTTTTCACTGCCTCTAATTAAAACAATGTTTTGTTTCTAAACCCTGGAACACCTATGGCGGGATTCTCCATCACGCCGCACAGTTCAGTGCGCCTTGCCGGCCAATGAGGTTTCCATTATGGGCACTCCCAGGCCGTCCGGAATTCAGCGGGCGTGACTGCGCTTCCGGCGAAGTGGAGGATCCCGCCGGCAGATAGCCCAGCCCCTTGTACTTTCATTACTGGTAAAAGTAGCTGCCCCATACCTGAGGTAAATATATGCAGGTCCTTCGATAGAGTTAACCAGTTATTTCCTGAGGGCGACGTGCTCTCTCTCATTTTCTGCCACCACACAGTTGAAAATTCTCACTAACTGCTTCATTTGACGCCCGGCAGGCCAGAAAAATGCGTGGATTCCTTCATCCTGAGGTCGGAGCTACGTTCCTGATTATTTATGATTATATCCATTTCAAATTCAGTTCGACCTGACCAAAAGTGAAGCAGGAACTGACCTTAGACAAGCCGTGGACAGCTTCGGTCCTGATTATGGGCTTGATCTTGCCACCGAATTCCATTAACCGTCTGGGTTTCATTTGGAAAGCATTTCTTCTGCTCATCATTCCTGTTGAACGTCTCACTCCTGACCGGCTATGGGAGGCTAAAGTTCCCGGCTTCACCTCTTCATATTGTCATAATAGTTTGTAGTTGGTGCGCATTGTACACGTCAACGTCCTTGGACATAAGGCGTGATTGAATGACATTGACTGATGTTTGAGTGCAGTCTATAATTCAAGGCAGTGGGCAGAGAATTCCCTTGTTTTTTCACTTTTTTTCTGCATGCCTATGGTGCCCTGATCTCTCTATCCTCTGCTTCCTGCAATGTGCCACGTGTAAGCTGACTGACATGAACCACCACACTTCTGGACTCAACAAGTGAATATCTTCCAGACTCCAAACTGGGATAGAAATAATCAGAATATAACCATTTTCTCAGACGGAAAGTGCTGTTCATGGAGTTTGGATGCTCTAGAATAACTGTGATTGTCCTGCTTGTGGGTTCGTGTCGTATTTTGTTTCTCATATCTGTCAACGATTCGTGAACTGCTCCATACACGTCATTTGTTCTCGTGCTTCTCGATCACATTCACGGATCGCTAAAGGATCCTTCCTTTGGTCAGATTTTCCAATGTTCCGTCGTTTACTGTGATTCTGCTGGAAACATATACACATCCACTGTAAACCTATTCTGTTCCTTAAATTGTCCATACAGCCTTGCGCCAGTATCATATTTATTGTCCAACCAGTTTATATTTCCCGAGGTTTTATTTCTGACGCACTCGTTCATTGCCTTAACGCAACGTTTAAAATATAATTCAATGCTATGTAAGTTGTAATGCCTGGGCCAATATTGAAAGCTGGGGTGGGGGCGGGTACACATCAGAGTCAACGGCATTGCTGTAAATCTGAATATCTATGTAAGCCAGGCCATTAAGGATGGGCTATCTCCATCCTTAAAGAGCTTTAGTGCGGGTGTCTACAATAGTGGACACCATGAGAATTTTAATTCAAAATGTAACAAATTGTTAGAATCGAACCATGGCTCCCAGCGAATTACCCTGGTCTCTTGATTATTAATCCAATGTCAGTCCCATTACCCCTTTGCCGAGCAAAACATGTCTAATGAGACTCGAACTCCCGTGGAAGCCCTAACGTATTCCAGGGTGGCGGCTGCCGGCCCGCTATTGGCCGGCAGCGGGACCTTCTATTGTCAACGGGCTTTCCGGTTGAATGCGTCCTTCACCGTCATAAGATCCGTTCGACCGGAATATCCCGCTGGCATGAGCGACCGGAATGTCCCGGTTGTCTTACAATTCAGAATTTAGATGACCACGCAGAAGCGTTGACATTTTCCCTCTCTCCCCAGTTGCTGATTGGCCTGATCAATGTGTTATCTATTTGCTCTCTCTCTCTATCATATTTACAAATGGTTCAGCATTTCATTTCTCCACGAGCATTTGAACATGCCACTTAACATGAATGGGATACGTAGATACTGTGGAAGATCGGACTTCCAGAAGTCTAGAGGTTTTAACTCCTTGACTAATTCCCAGTGGAGATTCGCATTGATTATGAGATAGGCAGAAGGAATCTAGAGCAGGGGCATTTATGTCCGATGTTAAAGCTACAGTTCAGTCAGATCCCAGGATGATTGGAACTCTGTGCACCCGAACAGGCGCCGGAATGTGGCGACGAGTGACTTTTTACAGTAAATTAATTGCAGTGTTAATGTAAGCCTACTTGTGACAATACATATCATTATTTTAATCTGTGACACTTTAGACTCCTGTCACAAACAAGGTTTGTTCTCACGTTCAATATTGTGGGTGCAGTAAGAGTCATCCCTGTACCACGTGGCTCACAAGAATTGCTACAAAGTCATTTAAATTCTCTGAGAAACTGCGCTGACCTTTGCTCAGCTGTCTGAATTTCTCAAACCATGGAATCACTAAAAGTCGATGTTAAGGCTTCAACCAGGTTACATCAGATCGGTAACGGTATATCCTTATTTACCATACCAACCCGCCTCTTTGCGAATATAATTTCTCGCCCTTTATTCTGTTGTCCTGAACTTGATATGGGAGTGTTTGGCTGGTGGGTCAGACTTTGGTTGAAATAACAGCTGAAACGAACAGCATCAAAACATTTTTGACATAAAATCCATCAATCAGTGAGTGAGCTTAAACATGCAGAAATGTTTCTTTTACAGTAAATTTCAGATTCTTATTTTATTTTTGTCTTAAAGTAAATTTAGTGGCAATTGTGATCCTGTCCCGGGAGAAGTGTGGCCTCTCCTCTTGTACCATTCGCTATTTGGTGGCCATGGCAACGGCGGATCTACTGGTCATTATTACTGAGGTAATACTGAGGCAGATAAATCAATACTATACTCCAACATCATTCCTGAGCATCAGCCCTGAATGCAGTGTCCCAATTGTCCTGGTGTATGCGGCCTCAGACTGTTCTGTCTGGTTCACTGTCACTTTTGCCTTCGATCGTTTTGTCGCCATTTGCTGCCAGAAATTGAAAATTAAATATTGCACCGAGAAAACTGCAGTCACAATATTAGCAACAAGCAGCATTTTTCTCTGTTTGAAAAACATTCCTTTCTACTTTGCATATGAACCGTATGGAACATCTGATAATGTTCCATTTCTCTGCTACACCAAGTTAAGCTATTACACTGAACCCGCATGGTTTGCATTTGATTTGTTCGATAAGATGCTAAATCCTTTCATCCCGATTGCTTTAATTTTGTTGTTCGATGCTTTGACAGTCAGACACATTTTAGTCGTCAGTCGAGTCCGTAAGGGACTCTGGGATCAGGGAAATGGAGAGAATCGCAGTGACCCAGAGATGGAGAGCAGGAGGAAGTCTATGATTTTACTGTTCGCAATATCCGGCAGCTTCTTACTTCTGTGGTCCACATATGTTGTGGAATTTCTCTATTATAGCTTTTCCGGAATAGATCCCAATAATTACAGTGATTCTTTACTAATCTTGCAGCAGGTCGGAATCATGTTGGTGAATATAAAATGCTGCACCAACACTTTGATTTATGGAGCTACACAGTCCAATTTCAGGGAGCATTTCAAGAGGGCAGTGAAATATTCGGTAATCTTAATGATTAAATTAATTTACAGGCTTTGCAACTGTGTCCCTAACAATACCATATGTTGATGTTTCACGACCAACAACTTAATATTAACTACTATATATGTATCAATTTATTTGCATAATGTGTCGCTACGAATTTGAAAATATGGCACGCTTAGGTTACCGGGCTGATTCCCAGGATGGCGGGACGGACATATGAGGAGAGGGTGAAAAGGTTCGGATTCTTTTCGCTGGATTCAGACGATTGTTGGGGGGATCTCAGAGAGACTTATTACATTTATATGAGGACTGGACCAGCTGGTTGCAGGGGGGATGATTCCATTGTGGATCTGTCCAGAACCAGGGTTCACAGTCTGAGGATGCAGGGTAGACAATTTAGGACAGAGATGAGGGGGCATTTCTTCACCCAAAGTGTGGTGAGCCTTTGGATTTCATTGCGATAGGAAGTAGCTGATACTAAAACATTGAATCTATTCAAGAGACAGCGAGGTACAGCAGTTGGGACGAATGGGATCAAGCAGTATGGGGAGAAAGCAGGATTAGGCTATTGAGTTGGACGAGCAGCCATGATCGTGACGAACGGCGCAGCAGGCTCGAAGAGCCGAATGGCCTCTTTATGCTCCTATCTTCCATGTTTCTATGTTTCTCTGCTTCTTGGGGAACCACTGTGTTACGTGGTGCCAATCCTGACTGACTTCAAGCAATCTAGACAGAAATAATGATCAATTTCTGTCAGGAGAGAATGATTAGTATCTCCCTCATAAGTTCCCGGACATTCCGCCCATGTGATTGGAAATTCCCACTAATGGGTGCCACAGCCGCATGTTTCTGGACGGCCTGCCATTCGTTGGCGGCCGTATTCTACCTTCACGCTTCATATAAATGGAATTTAGCATTGAATACAACCCACGCTGGGGGCGGGGTCGTGCTATCAGCTGGAAAAAGAGAAAGCCAACGACGGGAGAGTTTCAGCCATTGTTGACAGTGGCAGCCTCCACCGGATTGCTGTCGGACGCCATGGTGGGGGGGGGGGGGCGGTGGCGAGTTACTCTAGTCCCTCCAACTGTTCCCTTCCTTAAATTGCCAGTAAATGGGCTGAGGGCATTAGTAGCTTCGCACTTCGCCGAGACAGACCATCCTGAGTAGGTGGACAAGCGCTATCTGGGCTGCGGTTTGGAACATTCCGTTTCCACCCGCCCATTCTCATCGCTGCTCGCCAAGAGACCGACATTTCCTGCCCGAAGTCAATGAGCTTTAAGGTGGATCAATACTTCCTTCCCGCCAGCGGCGATGGCCGCGTCTGACGGACCGGAGGTTCTACCGCGTGAAGAGTGGGTTTGAGAACTCGGTACCCAGAGGAAAAGGTGGCGACCCGGGACATTAGCAGCGCCACTATCGGGAGAGTATTTGAAAATACAAACGGCCCCAGTTGACCAAGAATCGCCATGCACGGCAAAGCAGATAGATGGGCGACGACAGTATTCTGGAGGGCCATGCTTCATTAAAGCTGCAAATGCAGCGGAAGCCATATTTGAGCTTCCGCATTTGGGGGAGTTGGCATTCCGCTACTCAGAGCGCTAATGAAAGGGAGAATGCGTGGAAAATAAGGAAGATGTAACTCTGGCACCATTGCCAGAAATATTAGTAGGGGAAACAAAGCAAAGGTTAATAAACTCTATGTGAGATGGCGACGAATCGGACAACTAATGTCCACCATGTTACTCAAAATCGGTCAAATGAACTAAAGAAGTGCAATTCGTCAACAGACAGGAATTTCTAGCAAAGTAATTGAAGACCTCTACTGCCATTAATTGGTGGCGAGTTAGTTTCTCGTTCCCGACCCGCCACTAAACTGAGTGTAGTTTTACGTACAGACCGAACGCTGGAATCGTCGTGGGTGGGAATGAAATTTTAAAGGAATCTTTCAATGTCATTTTACCTCGGGCGAGAATTTCCGGTCTTCGGGTGGGCGGCAGCGGAAACTCCCGCACCATACTGCAAATCGCAATATGTCCTGGGGGCATCACCTTGATAGAGCCATAAAGTGTCACAGCCCAGAACTGGCCATCGAGTACCAATCTATCCAAATCCCATTTTCCACAACGTGTTCCGTAGCCTTGTGTTCTGCGGCGTTTCAAGTGCTCATGTAAACGGTTCTTAAATATTGGGAGGGATGCCGCGTCTAGCACCTTTCCGACAGTGATTTCCACATTCCCGCCACCCACCGGGACAATAAGATTTTCCACGACACCCCTGTAAATCTCCTGCACGTTAACCGTGTTTATTTACTTCTCTGCTGGGACACGGTCGTTCCGATCTAACTTATCTATGTCTAATAATTGTACATCCCTCAATGAGGCGTCCACGAGCCTTGGCTGCTCTAAGGGAAAAAAAGCCCCGCCTAACCTCCTGCTTTTGATCGCTGAAACGCCCCATCCCAGGCAGCGTCCTGGTGTATCTCCTCTTCACCACCCCTTTTTTAGTGCAAACACATCCTGCTTGTGCTGACCAGAACTGCACACAGTGCGCTATCTGTATCCTAACGAGTGTTTTCTACGGCTCCATCATAACCTCCCTGCCTCGTTAGTTGCCAGGCCGCGATTTTCAATTGAGGCCCAAAGACCGTCGCACCTGGTTGAAAAAGGTCGGGCAAATGTTCACTTTATCAGTTTCGTTCGGAGGTAGAATGTGGTTCAAATCGGAGAGCGAATTACACAGACCTCGCCTTCGAGGCAATATGTCCTCCAGGTGTTTCACCAATGGAGAGTCACCACAAACAGATTGTCAATTCTAAGAAGTTGGGCAGCCCATTAGCATTTTGAAATGCTCTCCGGTGAGTCATAATTTGGGAGCACTGAGCATTTTACGGAATTGGAAATAAGCCTTTTAGTCGGGTAACGAGACCGTTCGCTGATTGAATGTTGCCTCGCTGCAACAGCCCGGCAGGCGATCCGTGCCAAATAATGCAAAGCCCTGAATGGAACCAAATACAGTTAAAACAACTCGTAGAGTTCCAAGACTGTCCCTGGAGTGTCTCCCCCTCCAGTACTCGGCACCCAATATGTTTTGAGATTAAAAAGCTGCCCTTCCAGACGTCTCCCTCCTTGTTCATCGACGACCATCCCTTCCGGTGTTACTGCAGAAGACTTGGAGAAGCAGAATGGGTCGGATTAATCATCATTCTGACTGCCTTGCTCATTGGGAGGTGGGTCTGTTTTAAATCGCTGAGACTGTTCCATGGCCGACACTCATGGACCGAGAACCTCCATTTCGTTCTGACATCTCCAACCCGCAATAACATTAACGCCATATCCCTGTCAAAGTTTTTCCCTCTCTTCCTCACTGTCATATCTGGACTTGCATCAACACACACTCAGACAGGAATTGTGACAGTTCTAAGAATAGTTTGCAAATTAAGTGTTGATCTCGCTGAAATGCAATTACTAGAAATAATCACAATAAATCGTGAGACAGTGGTCACTTGTGGGGAAGTTTCGCCATCTTTCTCCTCCAAAATTCAAGGAATACTCTCGGTCCTGCTGACGACAACATAGACTCAGCATCTTAACTTGTAACTTTTTCTCCAGAAGCTGCTTATCGCCGTAATAGCATTTTCTTAGGAATATGCATCATGTAAACATTCCTGAGCCATATAGGAAAAAACATTTTGACCATTTACCCCACTAAATTAATGAGATACTCGTTCAGGAGGTAAGTAATAAAATGGTAGGTAAAACGGAGCTGCTATTAGAAGGTATCCGGCAAATAATAATTGAACAGTTCGATTGGAAGAGGCAGTTGAGTGAATTAGCTGGGATAGCAATCAAGTACTGATCATTAATTATATAAACGGAAATTAATCAGGATAAGGCACCTCTGAAGGCAGCAGATTATTCAGTCTTGTTCATGTTCTTTTGACAATCCGACTAGATTCAGGGTTTTGGGCAGATTATTGTGAAAGGTGTTAAATTGTGCAAATGGCTTTATGTTCACGATCACTCGTCACAATGTACTTGGTATTTGTGCCCTGTTTTTTCAATAATCCACAATAAACATTAAAATTAAAATAGCTGTGACTCCTGAGTATTGTAGAAATCTGTAACGGTACACACATCCTGCAATTTACTCCTCAACAAAAATAACATTTATTTTATCAGCACCCAATCGAGGAAAAACACATTTACCCATTGGCGAAAATTTGACAAAATGTTGAAAGATCAGTTGATCGCAGGCCTGAATCTCGGGTTCGGGGCGGAGGAGGCCGGAAAATACCACACACTGAATCCAAGTTAAAACTGTCTCTGCGCGGTCGCACCAAACTGACTCTACGCAGTCACAGCCTGAGTTACATGCAGGATAAAGTGGTTCTATGATTTGCGGTAAGAGCATATCTGGACCAACAGAGTAGAATTGAAATACTATATTCTATCTCCCTCTTCTCTGCCATTTCAACTATGTCCTTGGCCATTACAGTAGGTATTAGGCACATAGTAACACATATTAATGACGCATGAAACAATATGTTTTAAAATAAGTTAACTACAAACTGTTTTATAAATTTCAATTCTACGAAGTAATTATAAAAAGGGTCTATATAAGATATGAAAAGGGTTTTAAAATGTGTCAAAGTGATATAAATCTGCAGCGGTTCTGCCGGCTGGGTACCCTGGCAGTGCCATCCTGGCACCCTGGAAGTGTCGCCTGAGTGCCATCCTGGCACTGCCAGTTGGCAGGGACACTGCCATGATGCAGGTTGCCACTGCCGAGGTTCCAAGCTGTTTTTTTGCGCTTGCGCGATTGAAAATATTCCCCAACTCTGAATCTCTTCTTTAAATCGCTCATCTCCCAGTAGAAAGTTAATGATTGACTCAAGACACTGAGGGGTCTCACTGTGGATGTCGATAACATTTCTATTAACTAAGCTCCATATGGAAGAATAAATGTCTGACCTCGAGTCATGCATTTGCCCAATAACGTTAATGATCAATTATGCCATGCACCTTGACCTCAGTGGTCATCCAGGCGATAAACTATAACCCCACCCTTTCAACTCACTTTGGTTGAGGCCACAGACATAAATCAGAAGGCAGCCCAGCTTTGACCACTCCTCCACACAGGTGTACCAGCCGCCATTTGTCCCCAGGCCTGAAATTAATTTTCCACCACACCCAGTTATACCCGCCGTTGCGCCCCTCACTTTGACCTCTCAAACTATCCACCGTTCCATGTCCACGCAATGTTGAAAGCAGAACCCTCCCTCTCTCCCTTAGAAATTCTTCCCCTCCACTTAGTCAGTAAACAGGCCCCAGTATCAATCTTCCTGGAAACGATTGGGCAAGCATACGTTCCAAACCTGGCTTCACGCCTTCCCATTGGCCGGTAGACATCTGCACGAAGGGATGAATGGCCCGATAATGTGCTCCAAGAATCTATGAATAATGTAAAAGGTAAACCCAATGGGAAAGGTAGACAAGTCATCTAGGTACGTTGTGAAGGAAGATATGGTTCTTTGTTTCTATGATTCTTCAACTCAATGCCTCCGACATAGATGATGATCGCTGTCTCGCCTCTCAAAACTCACTCTACAAGATTTCACCCTTATTCTTAATATGAGCACGCTGGGAGTTTAATTTCATGAAGAATCGGACTCAGGGGTGATATAGAGGAGTTTTTTTTTTAAACCGGTCAGCGTAGCAAGAAGAGATGGGTGATGAATCGGAGCCCAACCTTCGGCTCCGTCAATGACAAAAGTAACACTGACTAGTTCAAACTTGATTGCAGGAGGGACCTTTCAATCGCAAGGAACAGTCGAGAAATAAAACATTTTAAGGCAAAACTCGATAAACATATGAGCGGAGATAAGTGGCATGATATTCTGGCAGTGTGCATTGGAGAGGAAGAGGCTCAGATGGAAAATACGCTCATTCGGCTTGAGCGTTGATTTCGTGCATTATATTATTTAGTATTCTGCCACAAGAGGACTCCTCGTGTCCCTTAAAATAAAAGAGTACAATTTCCTTCTCATATTATCAACGTGCAAAAGCAATGTCCCCAGGAAGAATTGCACTAATCAGAAAAGGCATTTTTCCCATTCCACTTTTCCCCTACCTCCTCCCACCACGTCGAGCCAAAAACAGAAGGCTTTAAAATAACCAATGAAGTAATTGTGAAGTACACTCGGTGTTGTAATGAAGGGAAGGTAACCGATTTGCGCACAGCATTACCCCACAAACAAATACAGTGAACATCATGTAAAATACCTCTGCGATTTTGATTGAGGGGATAATATTTGCCAGGACACTGTGGACATCCCGGCCGCCCATTATTCAATGTAGTGCCCTGGAAGAAATGTGTTGATATGAGAAGGAATACCGCGTCTCAGCTCAGAATCTACCGGAAATAAAAACATCTGTGACAATGGAGTCTACCATCATCCCTGCATTGAAGTATCAATCCTGAATCCGATGTTCACTTGCTGGAGTAACTTCGACGTGAAAAGCAAGTGTACTGCCGACTGCCGACGCTTACAAATATGCGCTCATTACATTCCTTGGTCTATAATACGGCACTTTATCGATGGGCAACTGGAAACATTTCTGAATTAAAATCTGAACAGTAACAACCTTCATGCCTTTTAAAAGTTGCTGATGATGTTGGTTCAGCAAGGCGTTTCATTTTAAAATGCATGTTGATGAGTCATTATTATATATTTATGTTGTTTTATGTTTTCTCGTATTCTGAATAGCAGAAGTTTCATTCCTTATCCCCTGTCAATGTTAAACTGGATGTTTCATCGTTCCAGGGAGACACCTCATCTCCATTTTCAATATAGCATTACTGGTAGTTGTCTGACAGTACTGGCACTACATCATCATCTAATCAATTGTTAAACATCTGCAATGTTACTGTTCTTGCCTTTTTAGATTTATAAACTGCATGCTTGGAGGTAGGCGATTCAGAGCAGATATTTTTCTCCTCAATTTAGTCAGTTTAATGTCTGCATTTACGTTTTAAGAGATTAAATCACTTCTGATCTAATCTTCCAATGTCATCTCCATTCATTTCCTCCAGGGTAAACACTGAAGAACGATAATGTTTGTTACATCTCACTGGCAATGCTCGTTATTTACGCGTGGATACAATTTGTAAATAAGATGCTTGTATTTAAGATTTCAGTGTGGTTGAATCTCTTTTTTCAGAAGGGTTTTCATCTTTGGATGTCGCTACCATGGATATACGCTCGTTTCCAGGTAGCCAATATGCGTCATTGCACATTTTCGAGGCTCCACACAACGGTTTGTTGAATCTGGGATTATGCACAGGCAGGAAAGTGGCGTCAATTTCACAATCGTATCAGTTATAATCTTTATGGATGGTGAAAAAGTATCAATGGGCTTTCCATGTTCCTATTATTTCCAACCTTTTGATTTCACAGTATTAGTAATTAATTGGTTCTAGCCTCATGCTGAATTTGTCGATTTTGTTCATGTTGCTGTGCAATGTTATAGTATTTTGTTTAACGTTCCTTTTTAAATTAATCTCAATCCCTCCTGGATTATTTTTACAAGTCTTCCAAGTTCCCAATATCCTTTGTTGCTCTGTGGCTCCAGCCATCAGCTATTCACCCTTCCCCCATCAACCCCACCATCCCCATCTCTGTTTTATTATGTACTTGGTACATGCTGCACTTCTTAAAATCCAGTTTTTGTTCTGATTCTATTCACCTCTGTGTTCTTATTCGTGTTTAAATTAATCTCGCCTCCATAGAACAGTTTAAAATGTTCCCATTTTTTTCTTGCTGATTTGTCTGATTGTATTTTTTCATGCACACTGCTGAAAATAATGATAAACGATTTCCTATTATTGATATATGACTTTGCTTGTCAATGCTTTTGTCCATTTCAGTTTCCTCGAAATCAGTTCTTCTCCAATATAGTCCTGTCTTCGAAGTTAATGTCTTTTGATGCAGTATATTAAGATCACTAATGTCCAGGCATTCCTCCATCTACCTCTTTCTCTCAATCTCAGTCACCCTGCATTTTCCTCTCTCTTTGTTCCTCTCCAGAAGTATGCCTGCAGCTCAGTCTCTTTCTCACTTTACAGATGATCTTATACACCTCAATTAAGTCGCCTGTCATCCTCCTTCGCTCCAATGAGAAAAGCACTAGCTCCCTCAACCTTTCCTCATAAGACCCACCCACCATTCCAGGCAGCATCCTGGAATGATTTAAAAAGCGCCGGAGCGGAGAGTCAGAGCGGAGATTTAAAAAGATCGCAGCCTAGTTTCGGGAGCCGTTCGGAGGAGGAGGATCAGTCTCTGTCAGGGTGAGAACATCTGAGACGCTCAGAAGGTAAGTAAGTGATTTTTACTCATTTTTACTTTTATTACCTTTTCAAATTGTGTGTGTGTGTGTGGGGGGGGGGGGAGGGGGGACTTAAGTGACATCACAGAAAAGCTGTGACCTGAGTGGCTGGTTGGGAATATACACTAAATTTAAAAAAATAAGCATTGGTAACTAATTAAACATAATTACTTAATTATAATTCAGAGGGGTATCTAAGCCAGAGATCGGAGAGTAATATATTTAGCTTTCGCATTTATATTAGAAATCTAGTGCTAGGAAACAGATAGTTAACAGTAACCTTTTTATGTTAAAATGTTAAACTTTTAATTTTAATTTGCTAATTAATTGACGCAATGTCAGTTAGAGGGGTGCAGTGCTCTGACTGTGAGATGTGGCAGGTCCGGGAGGCTTCCAGCGCCCCGGATGGCTTCATCTGCAGAACGTGCATCCAACTGGAGCACCTCACAGGCCGCATGGTTCGGTTGGAGTAGCAATTGGATGCACTTAGGAGCATGCAGGTGGCGGAAAGCGTTATAGATCACAGTTATATAAATGTGGCCACACCCAAAGTGCAGACAGAAAAATGGGTGACCACCAGAAAGGGCAGGCAGTCAGTGCAGGAATCCCCTGTGGTTGTCCCCCTCTCGAACAGGTATACCCCTTTGGATACTGTCGGGGGGATAGCCTATCAAGTGCATCCTGGCCAGGCAACATCCTGGTAAACCTCCTCTGCACCCGCTCCAAAGCCTCCACATCCTTCTGGTTGTGTAGCGACCAGCAATATTCGAAGTGCGGCCATACCAACTATACAACTGTAGCATGACTTGCCAGTTTTCATACGCAATGGCCCGTCCAGTGAAGGCAAGCATTCCGTATGCTTTCTTGACTACCTTGTCCATTTGTGTTGCCACCTTCAAAGATCTGTCGACCTGCACGCCCAGATCTCTCTGACTTTCTATACTTCATAGAGTTTTACCATTTACGGTATATTTCCACTTAATGTTCGACCTACCAAAATGCATTACCTCACAATTGACCAGATTAAACTAATTTGCCATTTCTCTGCCGAAGTCTCCAATCTATCTATGTCCTGCTGTATCGTCTGACAATCCTCAACACTATCTGCCACTCCACCAAGCTTGGTGTCGTCCGCGAGCTTACTAATCAGACCGGCTGCATTTCCTCTAACTCGTACACCACAAACGACAGTCGCCCAAACACCAATCCCTGTGGAACACCACTAGTCACAACCTTCCATTCAGAAAAACACCTTTCTACTGCTACTCTTTGCCTTCTGTGACCGAGCCAGTTCTGTATCCATCTTACCACCTCACCTCTGATCCCGTGTGACTTCACCTTTTGTACCAGTCTGTCATGAGGCACCTTGTCAAAGGCTTTACTGAAGTCCATGTAAACAATACCCACCGCCCTCCCCTCATCAATCATCTTTGCCACCTCCTCAAAATACTCGATCAAGTTAAGTGAGGCACGACTTCCCCTTCAACAAACCATGCTGTCTATCGCTCATGAGTCCATTTGTTTCCAAATGGGTATGACCCTGATAATTCTCTCCAAAAATTTACCTCCTACCGACGTGAGGATCATCGGGCTGTAGTTTCCAGGATTATCCCTGCTACCTTTCTAAAACAGCGGTACCACATTAGCTATTCTCCAGTTCTCTGGGAACTCACATGTAGCCAACGAGGATACAAAGATGTCAGTCAAGGCCCCAGCAATTTCCTCCCTTGCTTTCTTCAGTATTCTAGGATAAATGCCATTCGGCCCAGGAGACTTATCTACCTTAATATCTTTTAAACGACTCAATACCTCCACCTTTTCGATGTTAACATGATCCAGACTGTCCACATATCCTACCGCAGAATCAACTTCTGCAAAGTCCCTTTCTTTAGTGAACACTGATGCAAGGTAATCATTCACTACCTAGCTCATTTCCTCTGGCACAAAACAGAGATTTCTCCCACTGTCCTTCAGTGGTCCAATCCTTTCCCACGTCACTCTCTTACTTTTTACAAATGAATAAAATAAAAAGCTTTGCGGTTCATCTTCATCCTTCTTGCCAAGGACTTTTCATGACCCCTCCTAATTTCCCGCTTCAGTACCTTCCTACTTTCTTTCTGCTCCTCGTGTTAATTGGCCACCTCCCAGGAATGTCATGCAGGTGGGAAGACCACAATAATCATTGGGGTCAGGAACCAATAATGGTCCGAGCTGTGGTTTAGAACTAAGGCAGCAAAATTCCTCTCAAAATGCTCAGAATTCTGTGAATATCCATGAAAATTATTAATTTTACTGATTGTGCAGAAATGTGTGTCAGGTACATACATTAACCTTAATTCTGCAATATCATCGTCCCAGTGAAGAAGCTGCTTTGTTCACTTGCACAGAATGTTCTGGAAAAAATAATACAAGTATTTCTGGATCTTCCATCTTCTCACACGAGAACAACCTTAAAAATACATTAACTTATATGTACATAGGTACTGAATTAGAAAGGGATCCAATAGATTCCACTTAAAATCCAACTGTGCAGCAAGCAGTTTGTTTTGAAAGTTGTTTTCAGAGAAAAATGAAAACGTTTTATATGCAGATTTGTAAAATAGTGATCCTGCCTACAGTAGGGGGGAATTCAGATTGTTATGTCAAGCATGGTAGATCTCAGAAGCGTGGCAAGCTGGGCAGAACTCGGAAGAAGAATCTCCTGGCATCGACTGGCCGAGCCACTTTAAGTGCGCGCCCTTAGTGTGGGATTGACTGGTGAGAACTCCCCAAGCCCCCCAAAAATGTGTGTGGGTGAATACAGGTCTGGATCACCCAAAGAGTTGGCGGGAAACACCCCGCCAAAGCCACCAATTTCTTTAAAAATTGAACATTCAGGAACAAAATGGTTGGCTGCAATTCAGTGTACCCATCACACTAAGCAGGATTCACTTCAGCCTGAATGTTTTGAACCCTCCGATAAACCAGACAATGGCTGGGGAACACACCCTGAGCTACTCTGACCGGCCCACTGCTATTTCACGCTCAAATGAGCATTGATTGGCAGCAGACGTGACTTCGATCCAAACTTGGAAGTAAGTCCCGCCTTGGAGAGCTTTCTGTCAATCTGATTGGCCAAAAACTCTCCAGCACATCCAGGCACAGCGCTGCAGAGTCCGAAAGAGACACTGCAGCGCCATGCATGAAACTAAGTGCTGGGAGCCGATGTGAGGTAGGTTACAGGGGTCCAGTCGACGGTCTCGTAGCGGATGGCCTGAGGGTGAGAATTTTATTGGGGGAATAGGCTGGGGGAGGGGGGGCTAGCGGGAGGGGGGCCCGCAGATGTCCAATCCATGAATGGAGGGTGTCCCAATCAGAAGGAGTCTTTAGGTGGAGGAACTTGTCAAACATATACAATGCCACAATAAATTCATTGTAATGTAAAACTATTGGTGACATTAATAAATATTATTATTATTATTTCTTACTGGTTCCACTGCATAGAACTATTCAAACATCCAAGTCATCTCCTTTTCCATTCCCACCAAAAGCGCTTTCTTCCTGGTTCTCAGAGAGCAGTGACACAAAGTTATGAATGTGTAGGTTTCTTCCATAGTTGACATGTGTCAGTGTATTGACTGGCCTCATTTGGTTGGCATTCCTCGCTGACAAACCTGACCTGGCTTACCTCTCACTGTCCGGTAGGTGTGACTGTCGTCAGATGCATCCACCCCAGTCCTAGACAGCTGACCACTTCCCGACTCGTACTCCACGTCAAGTGCAAGTGAATGTTGCGCTGGCTGTTGAGCAGGAACCGGGTAGGACATCCGCCCCATTTGAACTGTTCTGCCATTTAATAAAATCATTGTGATCTGATAGTTACCTCAAATCTGCATCCCACCTACCGCGATAACCTAGCACCTTATTACTCACCAAGAATCTACATACCTCGTCTTCAAAACATTCAAAGATTCTCTGTTTCCACTGTCTTCTCAGGAACAAATGCCAATGTAACGCCCTCATTCAAAAAGGGAGAGACGCAGAAAGTAAGAATACAGAGACCAGCTACTTTAAGAGCTGTAGTTGGAAAAGTGTTCGAATCCATTATTAAGGAAGTAATAACAGGCCATTTAGAAAGTCAAAATGCAAACCATCAGAGTCAGGCTGGTTTTATAAAGGGTAAATCGTGTTTGACTAATTTGCTCGAGTTCTTCGACTGTAGATGTAGAATATGTGGACTTATAGGAGACATTTGCTAAGATGCCACTCAAAAGTTTAATACACAATGTAATATCACATGGGATTAGGGGTAATTTATTAGCCTGGATAGAAGACTGGCTAACCGGCAGAAGGTAAAGAATCAGTAAAAGTGTTTTTTTCAGGTTGGCAAGATGTAACTAGTGGGGTGCCACAGGGTTTTGTCCGAGACACTTTTAGCCCTAAAATAGGCTGCTAAACCCAAATTTTAAAAGAATCCATCCTTCTACAATACCACCACAATGAACGAGACATGCCAGATAACAATTTGAGGAGCCGAAAGGAGGTAGAATCAGTAAAAGCCTGGAGAGAAACACTGAGGCGACAACAAACACGAGGGGCGATGAGGGATCGGCCGCACTCGAACGGGATGGGTCACCACGTCATATCATAGATTATCATAGATTATCATAGAATTTACAGTGCAGAAGGGGCCATTCGGCCCATCGAGTCTGCACCGGCTTTTGGAAAGAGCACCCTACCCAACGTCAACACCGCCACCCTATCCCCATAACCCAGTAACCCCACCCAACACTAAGGGCAATTTTGGACACTAAAGGCAATTTATCATGGCCAATCCACCTAACCTGCACATCTTTGGACTGTGGGAGGAAACCGGAGCACCCGGAGGAAACCCACGCACACACGGGGAGGATGTGCAGACTCCGCACAGACAGTGACCCAAGCCGGAATCGAACCTGGGAACCTGGAGCTGTGAAGCAATTGTGCTATCCACAAGGCTACTGTGCTGCCCTCCGGGCTACCCTCCGATAAATGAATGGATGGACCTCCGAACACAGGAGGTCCAATTGCACAAATTAGAAATGACGGCAACGGTGAAGGCGGCAGTAGCAGAGGCATTGGTCCCGTTTCGAGCAGTGCTGGAAAAGGCACAGCAATGATTGGAGATACAGGAGGCGATGAACAGAGAGTTGGAGAAGGCTGTGACCGACCAGATGCCTCATTGGAGACGCAGATGGCAAGGTTGCTGGCTACACGAGACACTGAAGGTGAAATTCAAGGACGAAGAGAACCGGTTGCGCCGTGAAAACCCCCGCATTGTGGGCCTACTTGAGGGTACCGAGGGCAGCAACCCCACGGAGGACATGGCCCAGATGTTAAGTAATGGGTTAAGAGACATTCCAATTAGTTGCCTCATTTATGTTAAGTATCTAATAATTGAAACTGACATGTAAAGGGGCTTCAGGTGGCCTTTGTGTCAGGTGATGTAATGAGAGAGTTTTGTGCAGAGTCTGTTAAAGTGAAATAAAGGTGTTTGAGAAAAGGAGCAGAACCTTTGACTCTTTTTACAACAGCAGCTAAACGTCTAACAATTGGTCGCAGGGGATGGTTGCTGTGCAAATGTGAAGGGTTGAAAGATACAACTTTTCCAGATCAAACCAAGGAGTGAGTGTGAAGAAAAAAAAAGAAGATATATGGCTGAACCAAGGATAAAGATGGCCGGAGATGACTACCCATCCCCCCTTATTTTCTGAAAGGGGATCGTACGGCCAATGGAGAAGTGCAGTAGTTATGTGGACTAAGGTAACTGCCTTGGGAAAGAGAAAACAAGGTACGGCATTGGCTCTTTCTCTACCTTATGACAGTAACATCTGGAGCAAAGTGTTTTCTGAGCTGGAATTGGAAGAATTAGACTCAGAAGAAGGTCTGCAGACTCTATTACGTTATATGGATAAGATTTATGAAAAGGATGACTTGTGAAGTGCATGAAGCATGGATGGATTTTGATAGGTTCCGGAAAATAGCCGATTTCTCCATTGAAGACTATATAATGGATTTGCAGACTATATAAAAAGCTGCAGAAACACAACCTGGAATTTCCAGAGCCTGTGTTGGCCTTTAAATTACTTGACTGTGCTAGAGTGAGCAACATGGGTAGGCTCCTGGTTTTGACAGGAGTTCAGTTTGCAGATAAGGATACCGTATTCGATCAGATGACAGAAGCTTTAAAAAACGTTTCTGGGGAAACATTCGATTCCGATGGCTCTGGTGACCCAAATAGTTCAGCCTGCAATAAAGCAGAATATGGAAGATACACTACTAACAGGATGGCGAAATCGTACGGCTACGAACAGGTTCCAAAACTATAGGAGGATATCGGGACCCGGAAAGTATAAAGACAGAAACCCAGTTACAACCTACAATAGGAATATGAACCCCAGAAATGCACGGCGCATGATAAATCGATGTTTTCGATGTGACTCTCAATACCATTATGCTTTCCACTGTCCAACACGTTATAATAGTGTTTGAAGCGACACATAACATGGAAGAGTCAGAAGAGAAAAAAGATAATGTCCAGAAAGAAGACATTGTCCTATTAACAAACAGTTTTACGCCGGTAATGAGGGTGTTGGTTGCAGAATCCTTCAACTGTGCTGTATTGGGCAGTGGCTGCACATCTACTGTGTGTGGAATTGACTGGTTAAAATATCTGGACTCCTTGAATGCTGAAAATCGTAACAAGGTTAAGGAATTTGAAAGTTCCACAGGTTTCAGGTTTGGGGATGATAATACTCTGAAGTTGCTGAAAAGAGTGGTGATCCCTTGGAATATTGCAGGAGTGAATCATTTCATTAGCACGGATGTTGTATCAAGAGAGATACCTTTGCTTCTGAGCAGACCGTCGATGAAGAAAGCACACATGAAACTGGATATGGAACAGGATAAGGCAACAGTTTTTAGAAAGACGGTGGACTTACAATTTACACAGTCGGGACACAATTGTATTCCATTACTGACAAATAATATTTCAAGTAGCGTTGTTAAGGATGTGTCAATGGCAGTTGAAAATGGGACTTTAGCTGATCAAAAGCTTGTTGTATTAAAACTGCATAGGCAATTTGCTCATCCGTCTACTCGGAGGCTGAAAAATGTATTTGCAGGGGAAAGGGATGAAGACAATACTAAGCGGATAGAACAGGTTAGTGATCGCTGTGAAGTTTGTAGGAAGTACAGAAGGACACCAGCATGCCCGATAGTAGCCCTACCTTTGGCCAGGGATTTTAACGACATTGTGGCCATGGACCTTAAGATCTGGGATAAAGTCAACAATATATTTATTTTGCATTTTATAGATTTAGCAATCAGATTTAGTCAAATGGGATACCTGTGGCTGCCGCAACAGGTGTTAACAATGGGCCCAGATGCTCCTGTCTTGGTTTGCCCAGTGAGGTCTACTGTGGGTGTCCTCATTGAGTGATTGCTGTGCCTTCCTGCCAGAACAGTGGCAGCAGGTTGTGTGTTGGAGACTTTCATATTGTGCAGGCATGCAGCTCTATGCTGAGAGATTGGTGGGCAGGCTCATCCTACAGATGAAGATCACAGTGTGAGGTGGAGCCTGGGTTTACCACAGATGTTGTGACAGGGAGCTGTCCAGTTTCCTAGGCTGGTCCAGTATCATACACTCATATACCATATGATGCCAATGGGGCACAGTTGGCCTACAGAGCCTGGAGAAATCACCTGATACCTAGGAGTGGTTTGGCTGATAGTCTCACATGTGAGGCTGTTACTCTGAGGGGCTGTCTGCCAGAGAGAGTTCCAGTGACCATCATTGCATGTGCCCTTTTTGTGGTGTTAGCTCTATCAATCCCATGCTTTCTGTGCTGTGGAGCTGTGCATCTAAAGAGAGCCAAGAGGAGTCTCAACACCTGGTGATCCAGTGATTGAGCATGGCTACGCCCATCCCCTTGATTATACTGCTGGGTTTCCAGAAGGGCGGGGCAGTTGAATCGCTACATGATCACGGGACCTCAGAGCATTTCAAGGATTCTGGCAACAGTCAACAGTTTAAACAGTTAGGAGCCTGTAAGTAATGCTTAAGGGGCATTGCTAGCAGCAATGGGAGGATCAGCCACAGCTTACCGATCCTGAGGGGGGCACCCCGAGTCCAAACTCTTGCTCACTAATCCCAGTTGCTCCCCACCAATCCCAGAGCTCAATGCATACACCCTCAGCAAGTCCACAGACAATGAAAATGGTTCCTATCTCTTTTCTCCTTCTCAAAAGCCAAAGCACCCAGGACCCCATTTGTAAATACCTGCACCAAATTACGCCTGCGTGAGTCCCGGCTGGTAGGGGTGCAGCACAATGGGGGTGAGATGGAGATTCTGGCTACCAGTCCATTAATCGCATTCAATTGAATACAAATGAGCTGTGTGCATGTTCCTGCCAGCGTGGGGCAAGTAGCCGTTTTGGCTGGACTGAGGGCGACTCTGTCGGCTGGTGCCGATCCCGTCTTTGGATTCTCCACGCAATTGGGATTCCCAACTTCAGTGGCAGCGAGCAGAGAATCTCACCCCCTAAATCGCTGAATTGTGCACAGCAGTCCAATTTTATGGAGAGCACATGGGCCCGTCTGTGACATGAACATGGCTGAAATAAGTATAGCTGTGACTCGATGGCAGGATGAACTTTAGCAATTAAGTTCTTGTGATTTGAATAGCTGGTTGATCTTCCTGACGAAGAATGGTGGGAAGTCCTTTTATATGCATTTGCAAGCCATGGATGCCCATCAAATGACCACCTCGCCAGAATAAATTTCCCCTTCCAAATTAAGTTCTCCACTGGTCAGAAATTAGAACGTTCACATTTACAATTATACATACGTGTTGTGCACCTGGTGAGCTTAACTTCCTACTTGACTTTGAAGTGAGTAGATGCTGCTTTGGTTTCCAGGGACATCTCCCAACTCCTGTACCTTTGTCCACTCCTCTTCCCCTCCCTCCCTCCCAGAAACGTGATAGGGTCCCCCTTGTTCTCACTTTTCACCCCACCAGAGTCCACGTTCAAAGGATCATTCTCCGTCATTTCCTCCAATTTCAGTATGATACCACCACGAAACACATCTTCCCAACACACCCCTCTCAGCATTCTGAATACCACTCCCTCCGTGACATCCTGGCCCACTCCTTAGCCAACCCTGGTTCCTCATCCCTACCACACAGCACTTTCCCATGCAATCACAGAAGGTGCAAAACTTTGCCCCTTTACCTTCTCCTTTCTCACTGTCTCAGACCCCAAATACTCTTTTTAGGTGAAGCATCATTTCACTTGCAACTCGTTCAATTTTGTCTGCTGTATTTGCTGCTTCCAATGTGGTCTCCTTTACATTGAGCAGCCTAAAAACATACTGGGTGAGCGCTTTGCGGACCATCTTCACTCAGATCACAAGCATGACCTTAACCTTTCTATTGTTCGTCGTCCCAATTCACCATGTTGCTCTCATACCCGCATGTTTGCCCTTGTCCTGCTGCAATGCACCAGTGAAGACCAATGCAAACTGGAGGAAAACACTTCATTTTCCAATTAGGCACAGTTACAGTCTTTTGGCGTCAGCATTGAGTTCAACAACTTTAGACTGAGAATTTTCCCCTCCACCTTGACCCTTTTTTGTGTTCTTTGTTAGTCCGAACGCCAACCCACCCATCCATCTTCACAACATGACCATTTGTCACTAGTTCTTGAGTTTTGTTTCACAACGCGCTAACCTTTGTTCTCCTATAAACACATTCTGCCACTATCAGCATTTCCTTCAGTTCTTAATACTACTATTAACACTCCTTTTGTCTTGTGTCATGGTATCTTTATCACTCTGCCCTTAACTACCACCGATCCCTTACCTTTTACTCTGCTCCACATCCTCCATCCTCCCCTCCAACTATTTAATCTAAGATATTTCTACCCCTCTTCAGCTCTGAAGAAGAGTCATACGGACTTGAAACATGAGCGTTGTTTCTCTCTGTACAGATGCTGCAAGACCTGCCCAGTTTATCCGGCATTTCCCATTTTTATTTTATATGAGGTGAGAAATCAGATGATCAAAAGTCTGATCAAATATATAATTTTAAGATATGTCTTAAATGAGAAAAGTGAGGTAGAGAGATGGCGGAGAGGTGTAGGGAGATAATTCCACAGCTTTGGGTCACTGGCTTCAAGTCACTAAAACTGCCGTCTGTCATCACCCTCTGTCTCCTGCAACTAAGCCAATTTTGAATCCACCGTATCAAATTACACTGTATCCCATTGCATTTGCCTTCTTTATACATTTCCCATGTGGGACCTTGTCAAAGGCTTTGCTGAAATCAATATAAACCACAGCAACTGCACTATCCTCATCTTCACAGCTTAGATAGGGACAAAGGTGGATGATGTTATGGAGGTGGAAAAAGGTGGTCTTCGTAATGGCACAAATATGATGTTGGAAGCTCATCGCATGATCAATTTGACACCAAAGTTGCAAACTGATTGTTTAATATTTGACTGTTGCCAGGGAGAGGGTTAGATTCAGTGACGAAGGAACACAGATTGAGGTGGTGTCTAAAAACAATGGCCTCTGTAATGTGAGAGTACCTTTATGAAATGGGTGTTTATAAATGGGTGTGTATATAAATATCTGTAGTGAGAGTAACTTTAAGAAATGGGTGTTTATTATTGCAGTGATGTCAGAGAGTGGGTACAGCAGGGCTGTCTGTCATCTCTTTACTTTCGTTTTAGGCTGTTTGTTGCAGGGTGCGTTTTAGTTTCGTTTTCAGGGCTGGGTAGCTGCAGACACAGCAGAAGGTGTATGAATCACCCTCTGTAATCTAAAGACTGTAAATCGATCCTGGTGATTTAAAACTAATAACAGTAGCGACTTTAACCTGATGTGCTTCTGGTTAAAGGTGTTTTAAGTCTTATGGATGTTAAACGGAAAGCTTAAAGGATTACATAGTGTTGTATTCTTTGGGGGTTGTATTTGAATAAATGGTTGCTAAGATGTTCACTGTATGTTTTAAAAAGGTTAACTTGAGTTCATAGAATAAACATTGTTTTGCTTAAAAAAATATTTTTCCATTCCTGCTGTACCACACCTGTAGAGTGGGCTGTGGGCTCCCCACACCACAATCCAGTAAAAGTTGTGTGTCAGGTGAACTCCATGATACACTTTGGTTTTCTCTAAACGCAGGCCCATAAAACATTGGGGGATTGAGGGGGATAAAAGTTTATCTATTGGATTGGCTTAGTGAACTTAAAGACAGTGAGGGGTGAGCATATTGTGGTTGCTTTTCAGGTGTGGTATTTCAGTTTAAGTAGGGAGTGTGTAGAGGCTCTGAGGTTTTTGGGGGTGGAGACGGTCACATGCAGTACCTTACGGACAGAGACTAAAAGCAGACTCTTAAATTTGGCAAAAACATTGCAGTTAACATTACCTGACAAAATGTGAAAAGATGAGGTAATTATAGCGGTGGCTAAGCATTTAAAGTTGCCTGAGATACAGTTTGACTAATTGGAAATGGCAAAAATTCAGTTACAAATTAAACAAATGGAACATGAGAAAGAATTAAAGCAGCTAGAATATGAAAGAGAGAGAGGAAAAAGAAAGAGAGAGAGAGGAAAAGAGAGAGAAGAAAGGAGAAAGAAAGAATAGCCCTAGCAGAATAAAAACAAAGAGAAAGGGAGGTCAGATTAGAGAAAAAGATAAAGTGACAGAGTTTGAACTTCATAAAATGGCCATGAAACATGACAGTCAGTTAAAATTGGCAGACGTAAAGGGAAACGTACAGTTGATGGATTTTGATGAGGATAGTGAGAAAGAGTGTCATAGTCGAAGGCTTGGTGGGAATCTATTTCAATATGTCCTAGCATTGCCAAGGTTTGATGAGAAGGAGGTAGAAGCCTTTTTCATTTCATTTGAGAAGGTGACTAAACAAATGAAATGGCCACAAGCCATGTAGGTATTACTGATTCAAACAAAGCTCGTAGGTAGTGCTAGTGAAGTGTTTGCATCACTACCGGAGGAAGAATCTGAGACGTACGAAGAGGTGAAAAAATCCATCTTAGGTGCATATGAACTAGTGCCTGAAGTCGTCAGACAAAGGTTTAGAAATTTAAGGAAAGAATTTGGTCAAGCATACATGGAGTTTGAGAGGATGAAACAGAGTAATTCTGATAGGTGGATGAGGGCTTTGAAAATAGACCAAACATATGAAGCTCTCTGAGAAATTATACTTTTTGAGGAGTTTAAAAGTTCAATTCCTGATGTAGTGAAAACTCATGTGGAAGAGCAGAGGGTTAAAACTGCAAGATTAGCAGCAGAAATTGCAGATGATTAAGAATTAGTTCATAAATCATAGCTTGGTTCCGACATCAGTTTCAGCCTGTGAGGGATAGAAACTGGGGACATGAGAAATACTCAAGCGGTAAATGGCAGACAATAAAGAGAGTGTACCTCAGATTAAAAACGAAATCCTGGAGGGTGGATGAGAAATGAAAAATGTCAAATGTTTTCACTGTAATAAACTAGGCCATGTAAAGTCACAGTGTTGGTTGTTGAAGAAAAGCATTGGGAAGGCTGATGTGGTAAAACAGGATAAGACAGTGAGGTTTGTGAAAGTGGTAAAGGAAAGGCCAAGTGAAACGAAGGAGGTGCAAAAGCTTGTACAGCCTGATCAATAGGTGATTGATAAGAAGATCCCAGATCTCTTTAAATAATTTACTTGTGTGGGTAAAGTTTACTCAGGAGGAGCAAGTAAAGGAGTCACAATTTTAAGAGATACGGGAGCTAGTCAATCTTTAATGGTAAGAGATGAGGAATTATGTAGTCTGGGAAGAATATTGCGAGAAAAGGTGATGATGTGTGGAATTCAGGGTGAGAGGAGTAGTGTTCCATTCTATAAGCAAAGGTTGGAAAGTCCAGTGAAGAGTGGTGAAGTGGTAGCAGGAGTAATAGAGACACTATCTTGTCCAGGAATACAGTTTATCTTGGGTAATGATATAGCGAGATCGCAGGTGGGAGCGATGCCACTGTGGCTGATAAGCCAGTGGAAAATCAGTCATCTGAAGTGTTGAAGGATGAATATCCTGGGATTTTGGATTGGATTGGGTTTGTTTATTTCCACGTGTACCGAGGTACAGTGAAAAGTATTTTTCTGCGAGCAGCTCCCCAGATCATTAACTACATGAGAAGAAAAGGAAATAAAAGAAAATACATAATAGGGCAACACAACATATACAATGTAACTACATAAGCACTGGCATCGGGTGAAGCATACAGGGTGTAGTGTTAATGAAGTCAGTCCATAAGAGGGTCATTTAGGAGTCTGGTAACAGTGGGGAAGAAGCTGTTTTTGAGTCTGTTCGTGCGTGTTCTCAGACTTCTGTATCTCCTGCCCGATGGAATACGTTGGAAGAGTGAGTAAGCCGGGTGGGAGGGATCTTTGATTATACTGCCCGCTTTCCCCAGGCAGCGGGAGGTGTAGATGGAGTTAATGGATGGAACGCAGGTTCGTGTGATGGACTGGGCGGTGTTCACGACTCTCTGAAGTTTCTTGCGATCCTGGGCCAAGCAGTTGCCATACCAGGCTGTGATGCAGCCCAATAGGATGCATTCTATGGTGCATCTGTAAACGTTGGTAAGAGTCAATGTGGACATGTGTAGTTTTTCCGGATTGTGTAGTAACAAGGTCGCAAAGGCACAAGTTAAGACAAGAGGAGAAATCAAAGAGTGAAGATGAAGTTGAAGTGCAATTATCAGAAACGATTTTTGATCAGATGGTTAAAAATGAACAAGAGCAGGTGTCACAGGTTTTTGAGGGGGTGACCAAGAAGGTAGATGAGGGCATTGCAGTAGACGTTGTCTACATGGACTTTAGCAAAGCCTTTGACAAGGTACCGCATGGTAGGTTGTCGCAGAAGGTTAAAGCTCACGGGATCCAGGGTGACGTTGCCAATTGGATTCAAAATTGGCTGGACGACAGAAGACAGAGGGTGGTTGTAGAGGGTTGTTTTTCAAACTGGAGGCCTGTGACCAGTGGTGTGCCTCAGGGATCGGTGCTGGGTCCACTGTTATTTGTGATTTATATTAATGATTTGGATGAGAATTTAGGAGGCATGGTTAGTAAGTTTGCAGATGACAACAAGATTGGTGGCACAGTGGATAGTGAAGGTTATCTAGGATTGCAACTGGATCTTGATCAATTAGGCCAGTGGGCCGACGAATGGCAGATGGAGTTTAATTTAGATAAATGTGAGGTGATGCATTTTGGCAGATCGAATCAGGCCAGGACCTACTCAGTTAATGGTATGGCGTTGGGGAGAGTTATAGAACAAAGAGATCTAGGAGTACAGGTTCATAGCTCCTTGAAGGTGTAGTCGCACGTGGACAGGGTGGTGAAGAAGGCATTCGGCATGCTTGGTTTCATTGGTCAGAACATTGAATACAGGAGTTGGGACGTCTTGTTGAAGTTGTACAAGACATTGGTACGGCCACACTTGGAATACTATGTGCAGTTCTGGTCACCCTATTATAGAAAGGATATTATTAAACTAGAAAGAGTGCAGAAAAGATTTACTAGGATGTTGCCGGGACTTGATGGTTTGAGTTATAAGGAGAGGTTGGATAGACTGGGACTTTTTTCCCTGGAACGTAGGAGGCTTAGGGGTGATCTTATAGAGGTCTATAAAATAATGAGGGGCATAGATAAGGTAGATAGTCAACATCTTTTCCCAAAGGTACGGGAGTCTAAAACTAGAGGGCATAGGTTTAAGGTGAGAGGGGAGAGATTCAGAAGGGCCAAGAGGGGCAATTTCTTCACACAGACGGTAGTGAGTGTCTGGAATGGGCTGCCAGAGGTAGTAGTAGAGGTGGGTACAATTGTGTCTTTTAAAAAGCATTTAGATAGTTACATGGGTAAGATGGGTAAAGAGGGTTATGGGCCAAGTGCGGGCAACTGGGACTAGCTTAAAGGTAAAAACTGGGCGGCATGGACTGGTTGGGCCGAAGGGCCTGTTTCCATGCTGTAAACTTCTATGATTCTATGATTCTATCTGAGGCGGATATGTTTAGTTCAGGAAAATTGCCGTAGTTAAAACAGAACGATGTAGAAATAAAATGGATGTATCAGAAAGCATACACGGAAGAGAAATCTGCGTGTATACCAGAGTTTTATTGCCTTAAAAGTAATGCTTTGATGAGAAAATAGAGACCTTTACATATGCAGGCGGATGAAAAGTGGGCAGTAGTTCATCAAGTAGTATTGCCGGAAGGGTGTAGAAAGGAGGTGTTGCGAGTTGCACATGAGGTACCAGTGGGAGGTCATTTGGGAATAAGGAAAACTCAAGCTAAAATCCAGAAACATTTTTATTGGCTTGGACTACATAAAGATGTAGTTAAATTTTGTCAATCATGTCACACATGTCAAGTGATAGGGAAACCTCAAGCGGTGATAAAACCAGCGCCCTTAATACCCATTTCAGCAATTGAGGAGCCTTTTACAAGGGTCCTAATTGATTGCGTAGGACCGCTTCCTAAAACAAAAAGTGGGAATCAATATCTTTTGACGATAATGTTGGGTCTACTAGGTTTCCAGAGGCCATTACAGTACGTAATATTACAGCTAAAAAGATTGAGGAGGAGTTACTTAAATTCTTTACTCGATATGAACTACCCACAGGTATACAATCGGATCAAGGATCAAATTTTACCTCAAATTTATTCAAATAAATTATGGATAGCTTAAGAATAAAACAATTTAAATCAACTGCGTACCATCCAGATCGCAGGGAGCGTTAGAAAGGTGGCATCAGACATTAAAGACAATGTTGAGGGCGTATTGTCAAGATTATCCAGAGGATTGGGATAAAGGAATTCCATTCGTACTGTTTGCAATTAGGGATGCACCTAATGAGTCTACCAAATTCAGTCTTTTGAACTAATCTTTGGTCATTTGATAAGAGGACCGCTTTAATTGATTAAGGAAAAGTTGGTGAGTGAGAAATCGGAAGTTACATTATTGGATTACGTGTCAAATTTTAGGGAACGATTAAATAGAGCAGGTGAACTGGCTAGACAACATTTAAAGGTTGCACAAAATGTGACGAAACGGGTAGCGGACAAGAAATCCAAAGTTCGTAGTTTTGCCAGTGGGGATAAAGGGAGTGATTCCCCACTCCCGCGCCGGTTGGGAGAATCGGCATGAGCCGCCAAATTTTACCGCGACGCCGGTCCGAAACCCTCCCGCGATTCTCCCAAGCGGCGAGAACGGCCTGTCGAGTTCCGCGCTGTGCAGGCCAGAGAATCGCCCGAGACACCCAAAATGGCGATTCGCCGGCACCCCTGCTATTCTCAGGCCCGGATGGGCCGAAGTCCCGACCGCGTGACCCCAGTTCATGCCGTCGCCGATCACATTCGTGCTGGCTGACGCTGAGCAGTGAGGAGGTGAGCTGACTGTGCCACAGCGCCCGGAGACCGGGTCGGCTTACCCGAGAAGGCTGCAACCAAAGGGGGGTTTGGGAGAGTGTGCAGGTGGGTGGGGGATGAGGGAGAGTGTGCACGTGGGAGGAGGGTGAGGGAGAGTGTGCAGGTGTGAGTGGGGGCGGGAGAGTGTGCAGGTGGGGGGTGAGTGGGGGTGTGCAGGTGGGGAGGGGGGAGGGAGAGTGTGCAGGTGGGAGGGGGGATGAGGGAGAGTGTGCAGGTGGGGGGGATGAGGGAGAGTGTGCACGTGGGAGGGGGGTGAGGGAGAGTGTGCAGGTGGGAGGGGGGATGAGGGAGAGTGTGCAGGTGGGGGGGATGAGGGAGAGTGTGCACGTGGGAGGGGGGTGAGGGAGAGTGTGCAGGTGTGAGTGGGGGCGGGAGAGTGTGCAGGTGGGGGGGGGGGTTGAGTGGGGGTGTGCAGGTGGGAGGGGGAGGGAGAGTGTGCAGGTGGGAGGGGGGAGGGAGAGTGTGGATGATATCGTCCATCCGCGGATGCCACATGTCAGCCGCCCTGATATGGCAGGACGGTGACGAGGACACGGCCGCTGGGTGCGTGTGGCTGATGGGCACAGGCGAGTGGCACACTGGTGAGCAGTACGGTGTGAACTGACCGTTGGGCGCAGACAGTGACCAGGTGTTAGGCTGGCTGCGTATCTGCAGCGCGACCAGGCCACCGGGGCACACAGGGATCCCATGCAGCCCGGCTGGCGAGGTGTGGAAGAACCATGGTATAACATGCCGTTTCTCTGCCCCCCCCCCCCCCCCCCCCACCACCCTCCTGCAGGTCATCATGTATGCCAACCAGACAGCGATGTTCACTGCCGTGGTTGGAGCAGCAGTTCTGGAGTTTGCCATCTGGCAGCGTAGAGTCAGACGGCCCACAGTGGCTGCACATGCAGCGGTTGGCGGTGCAGCAGAGGGGATGGCCGCGGAGTGGCCCGTCTTCGCCGCGCAGGCCGCAGGCGCTCAGGACCCGACTGACATTGCCATGCAGAGGGGAGATGACCTGGTGGAGGAGCCGGAGGGAGGACCCGACGGCACCGGAGCCAACGCAAACGAGGGGATGGTGAAGAGGAGGATGCGGAGGATGAGGATGATGGCGCGCATCAGGGTGGGGGAGGGGCGCAGGACGCACACACTGCCCGGCTGCTGGTTACGCCCAGGAGGCTGCGCGACGGCACCACCGCGGACAGCGGGCACGTGACGCGTTGCTGGCCGCACGGTTCACGCACCTTGGGGGTGGGATTCGCTGAAGACTGCCACTTGCACCGTCATTCCTGTACACGGGCACCACACAGCGCCCCCCCCCGCCCCCGCACCCCCGCACTGCGTTCACGGCAACAATTCCACATCACCTTACCACTACGGCACTACGGGATTGCACAACAGTGATGATTGGGTAAGCGGGTGTGATCAGTTCCATGTTGAATGATGACGGCCCGCTCTGCGATGAGCTGTGTGCTCAGATTCGCCAGCCGAGGTCTGACCCATGGCTATAGCTGAACCATGCACTCCGGTGGTCACAGCTTTCGTGACGAATATTTCACCACATGCCCGTGGGGTGGCTGGCGTCGGTGTACCGACGACAACGGTGTCCGATTATGGGAAGCAGGGGGGAAAGGGCCAGCACATCCGGAACAGACCTTGAACGGCTCGTATACCACGGCGCCAATCGGGCACCCTCACGAGCCCCCTTGCACCGGACATAGCACACAGTCTTACAAGTCAAATTCTACAGTGAGTTTATTCGTGTGGTTAACATAGGTGCCTAACCCACTTCAACTAGACTGTGCCCTGCACCCGTGCCAACTTCTTACGTGCCTAACGTCTTTGCCTTACGGGCCCTACTACTATGTCTAGGTGTGTTCCCAGATGGTACAGCAGGAGTGGAGGCGGACTGCTGAGAATCACGCCCTACCACATGGCTGCCCGTCGTCACACGTTTCCTGGGGCGGCCTAGCTTCGATGGGCCAGGCTGCTCGGCGCGCGTGCTGGCTGGCGTGGTGCCACCCTGACCTGCCCGCTCCACACCAGATGCGCCAGGGACAGAACGAGGGGAGGCCGAGTGTACCGAATGTCCCTTGTTGGAGCTACCGGGACAGGCCCCAGAACCTCCTCCTCCCACGGGGAGCCCGGTGTCCCCCGGGCCTCACTGTGGGACGGAGATGCATTGGGAGACATGCCCCGTCGCACCACCGACACCTGGCGCTGCCAGTCCTGGAGGCCTGCAGCGGTATCGTCCACGGTCCGAATGTTCGCCGAGACGGAGCCCAGGGAGTGCCACATTCCTGCCAAGGTCTGTGCGATCTCGACCTGTGAGTGCGCGACGCCATCCATCACGTGCTCGAGGCGGTCAATGCTCTCCGAGACCGACTGCTGGGACTGTGCCATCGCTTGCTGGGACCGGGCCATGGCCTGGTGAGACTCAGCCAGGGCCCCAAGAGCGGCGGCAATGTCCTGTTGGCTCTGTGAGATGGCTGTCTGTGAGAAGACAGCCCTCTCCTGGGACATGGATGACGCGTGCACGTTAAGCCCAACGCCTTGCAGAACCTGACCCATGGCCGAAACCCTTTCGCCCATTGCCTCCACCGCGGACGCCACCCGTGCGGTGTCGGCCTGAGTGGCTGCGATGAGCGGCACCACTCCCTGCTCCTGGACGCAGATAGACTCCTCCAGCTGCGTGTGCAGGTCCTGGAAGATGGCCCTCATCCCGTTACTCAGTCCCTGGGTGTCCACATGCATCTGTTGTCCGGGTGGGTCAATTACATCCAGGAACCCGGGAACCGTCTGGGTGGCAGCTGGTGGCTGGGCTTGGGCTGCCCTCCGACCGTCCAGCCCCTCGGCTGCTCCAAACTCCACCTGCTGTACCGGCTCGGCTGTGGGGTGCGCACCAGACCGTGACCCGGGAGCCTCATCACTTATCTGCCCAACCGAGGTGGGTGTCTCTGTGATGGTGAATGGTGAGCAGTGCCGCAAGCTCGAGGTCATCATCCATCAGGAAGTCTGGTGTGTACTGGTCCCGCTCATGGCCCGGCGCAAGCTCCATGCGGGCCATGTCGTCTTGACCTCCAGGTGGATCCAGCGGGTGAGTGGCCGTGATGTGGGCTTCGGCATGACTGTCCACTATGTGCCCCACACTAATGTCTGTCTCGGTGGTCTGAGTGTCCCGGTCCTGCGTCCGAGGCTGAGAGGTCTGCCCTCCTGTCCGACCGTCTGCCAACCTCTGGCGTGCGTCCCTAGGTGCAGTTGCGGTTGGCGATGTTGCGCTGTTTCCTGGGCGAGACGTCCCTGAAGGTTCGGCGGGTGGCCCTGGGGAACATAAAGATTCGGGGTTGGTTAGACACGGTGGCCCGGGTGTATGGTGGTGGTGGGTGCACACTGTGAGGGGGGATGGGATCGGGGGTGCAGTGGCCAGAGTGTGAGGGGGATGGGATCGGGATGCAGTAGCCAGAGTGTGGGGGGTGATGGGATCAGGGGTGCAGTGGCCAGAGTGTGAGGGGGGATGGGATCGGGGTGCAGTGGCCAGAGTGTGAGGGGGGAGGGGATCGGGGGTGCAGTGGCCAGAGTGTGAGCGGGGGATGGGATCGGGGGTGCAGTGGCCAGAGTGTGAGGGGGAGGGGATCGGGGTGCAGTGACCAGAGTGTGAGGGGGGGATGGGATCGGGGTGCAGTGGCCAGAGTGTGGGGGGTGATGGGATCGGGGGTGCAGTGGCCAGAGTGTGAGGGGGGATGGGATCGGGGTGCAGTGGCCAGAGTGTGAGGGGGGAGGGGATCGGGGTGCAGTGGCCAGAGTGTGAGCGGGGGATGGGATCGGGGATGCAGTGGTCAGAGTGTGAGGGTGGGTGGGATCGGGGTGCAGTGGCCAGAGTGTGAGGGGGAGGGGATCTGGGGTGCAGTGGGCAGAGTGTGAGGGGGGGGGGATCGAGGGTGCAATGGCCAGAGCGTGAGGGGGGGATGGGGATCGGGGGTGCAGTGGCCAGAGTGTGAGGGGGATGGGATCGAGGGTGCAGTGGCCAGAGTGTGGGGGGGAGGGGATCGGGGTGCAGTGGCCAGAATGAGAGGGGGATGGGATCGGGGGTGCAGTGGCCAGAGTGTGAGGGGTGGGGGTGGGGTCTGGTGTGCTGTGGCCAGAGTGTGAGGGGGGATGGGACGGGGGTGCAGTGGCAAGAGTGTGAGGGGGGGTGGGGTCTGGTGTGCTGTGGCCAGAGTGTGAGGGGGGGTGGGATCGGGGGTGCAGTGGCCTGAGTGTGAGGTGGGAGGGGATCGAGGGTGCAGTGGCCTGAGTGTGAGGGGGGAGGGGATCTGGGTTGCAGTGGCCAGGGTGTGAGGGGGGATGGGATCGGGAGTGCAGTGGCCAGAGTGTGAGGGGGGATGGGATCGGGGGTGCAGTGGCCTGAGTGTGAGGGGGGAGGGGATCGAGGGTGCAGTGGGCTGAGTGTGAGGGGGGAGGGGATCTGGGTTGCAGTGGCCAGAGTGTGAGGGGGTTGGGATCGGGAGTGCAGTGGCCAGAGTGTGAGGGGGGATGGGATCGGGGGTGCAGTGGCCAGAGTGTGAGGGGGGATGGGATCGAGGGTGCAGTGGCCAGAGTGTGAGGGGGATGGGATCGGGGGTGCAGTGGCCAGAGTGTGAGGTGGGGAGGGGATCGGGGGTGCTGTGGCCAGAGTGTGAGGGGGGGTGGGGTTGGGGGTGCAGTGGCCAGAGTGTGAGGGGGATGGGATCGGGGTGCAGAGGCCAGAGTGTGAGGGGGGTGGGTTCGGGGGTGCAGTGGCGTGAGGGTGGTGGGGTCGGGGGTGCAGTGGCCAGAATGTGAGGGGTGGGGCTCGAGGGTTCAATGGTCAGAGTGTGAGGGGGAGGGGATCGGGGGGTTCAATGGTCAGAGTGTGAGGGGGGATGGGATCGGGGGTACAATGGTCAGAGTGTGGGGGGGTGGGATCGGGTTTGCAGTGGCCAGAGTGTGGGGGGGATGGGATCGGGGGGTTCAATGGTCAGTGTGAGGGGGGTTGGGATCGGGGGTGCAATGGTCAGAGTGTGTGGGGGATGGGATCGGGGGTGCAATGGTCAGAGTGTGGGGGGGATGGGATTGGGTTTGCAGTGGCCAGAGTGTGGGGGGGATGGGATCGGGGGGTTCAATGGTCAGAGTGTGGGGGGTGATGGGATCAGGGGTGCAGTGGCCAGAGTGTGAGGGGGGATGGGATCGGGGTGCAGTGGCCAGAGTGTGAGGGGGGAGGGGATCGGGGGTGCAGTGGCCAGAGTGTGAGCGGGGGATGGGATCGGGGGTGCAGTGGCCAGAGTGTGAGGGGGAGGGGATCGGGGTGCAGTGACCAGAGTGTGAGGGGGGGATGGGATCGGGGTGCAGTGGCCAGAGTGTGGGGGGTGATGGGATCGGGGGTGCAGTGGCCAGAGTGTGAGGGGGGATGGGATCGGGGTGCAGTGGCCAGAGTGTGAGGGGGGAGGGGATCGGGGTGCAGTGGCCAGAGTGTGAGCGGGGGATGGGATCGGGGATGCAGTGGTCAGAGTGTGAGGGTGGGTGGGATCGGGGTGCAGTGGCCAGAGTGTGAGGGGGAGGGGATCTGGGGTGCAGTGGGCAGAGTGTGAGGGGGGGGGATCGAGGGTGCAATGGCCAGAGCGTGAGGGGGGGATGGGGATCGGGGGTGCAGTGGCCAGAGTGTGAGGGGGATGGGATCGAGGGTGCAGTGGCCAGAGTGTGGGGGGGAGGGGATCGGGGTGCAGTGGCCAGAATGAGAGGGGGATGGGATCGGGGGTGCAGTGGCCAGAGTGTGAGGGGTGGGGGTGGGGTCTGGTGTGCTGTGGCCAGAGTGTGAGGGGGGATGGGACGGGGGTGCAGTGGCAAGAGTGTGAGGGGGGGTGGGGTCTGGTGTGCTGTGGCCAGAGTGTGAGGGGGGGTGGGATCGGGGGTGCAGTGGCCTGAGTGTGAGGTGGGAGGGGATCGAGGGTGCAGTGGCCTGAGTGTGAGGGGGGAGGGGATCTGGGTTGCAGTGGCCAGGGTGTGAGGGGGGATGGGATCGGGAGTGCAGTGGCCAGAGTGTGAGGGGGGATGGGATCGGGGGTGCAGTGGCCTGAGTGTGAGGGGGGAGGGGATCGAGGGTGCAGTGGGCTGAGTGTGAGGGGGGAGGGGATCTGGGTTGCAGTGGCCAGAGTGTGAGGGGGTTGGGATCGGGAGTGCAGTGGCCAGAGTGTGAGGGGGGATGGGATCGGGGGTGCAGTGGCCAGAGTGTGAGGGGGGATGGGATCGAGGGTGCAGTGGCCAGAGTGTGAGGGGGATGGGATCGGGGGTGCAGTGGCCAGAGTGTGAGGTGGGGAGGGGATCGGGGGTGCTGTGGCCAGAGTGTGAGGGGGGGTGGGGTTGGGGGTGCAGTGGCCAGAGTGTGAGGGGGATGGGATCGGGGTGCAGAGGCCAGAGTGTGAGGGGGGTGGGTTCGGGGGTGCAGTGGCGTGAGGGTGGTGGGGTCGGGGGTGCAGTGGCCAGAATGTGAGGGGTGGGGCTCGAGGGTTCAATGGTCAGAGTGTGAGGGGGAGGGGATCGGGGGGTTCAATGGTCAGAGTGTGAGGGGGGATGGGATCGGGGGTACAATGGTCAGAGTGTGGGGGGGTGGGATCGGGTTTGCAGTGGCCAGAGTGTGGGGGGGATGGGATCGGGGGGTTCAATGGTCAGTGTGAGGGGGGTTGGGATCGGGGGTGCAATGGTCAGAGTGTGTGGGGGATGGGATCGGGGGTGCAATGGTCAGAGTGTGGGGGGGATGGGATTGGGTTTGCAGTGGCCAGAGTGTGGGGGGGATGGGATCGGGGGGTTCAATGGTCAGAGTGTGAGGGGGGATGGGATCGGGGGTGCAATGGTCAGAGTGTGGGGGGGGTGGGATTGGGTTTGCAGTGGCCAGAGTGTGGGGGGGATGGGATCGGGGGGTTCAATGGTCAGAGTGTGAGGGGGGATGGGATCGGGGGTGCAATGGTCAGAGTATGGGGGGGATGGGATCGGGTTTGCAGTGGCCAGAGTGTGAGGGGGGATGGGATCGGGAGTGCAGTGGCCAGAGTGTGAGGGGGGATGGGATCGGGGGTGCAGTGGCCAGAGTGTGAGGTGGGGAGGGGATCGGGGGTGCAGTAGCCAGAGTGTGAGGGGGGGTGGGGTCGAGGGTGCAGTGGCCAGAGTGTGAGGGGGATGGGATCGGGGTGCAGTGGCCAGAGTGTGAGGGGGGTGGGGTCGGGGGTGCAGTGGCCAGAGTGTGAGGGGGGTGGGGTCGGGGGTGCAGTGGCCAGAATGTGAGGGGTGGGGCTCGAGGGTTCAATGGTCAGAGTGTGAGGGGGGATGGGATCGGGGGTGCAATGGTCAGAGTGTGGGGGGGATGGGATCGGGTTTGCAGTGGCCAGAGTGTGAGGGGGAAGGTGATCGGGGGTGCATTAGCCAGAGTGTGAGGGGGAGGGGATCGGGGGGTTCAATGGTCAGAGTGTGAGGGGGGGATGGGATCGGGGGTGCAATGGTCAGAGTGTGGGGGGATGGGATCGGGTTTGCAGTGGCCAGAGTGTGAGGGGGGGAGGGGATCGGGGTGCAATGGCCAGAGTGTGAGGGGGGGGGGGTGGGATCGGGGGTGCAATGGCCAGAGTGTGATGGGGAATGGGATCGGGGGTGCAGTAGCCAGAGTGTGAGGGGGAGGGGCTCGGGGGTGCAATGGTCAGAGTGTGAGGGGGGATGGGATCAGGGGTGCAATGGTCAGAGTGTGAGGGGGGATGGGATTGGGTTTGCAGTGGCCAGAGTATGAGGGGGGAGGGGATCGGGGATGCAATGGCCAGAGTGTGAGGGGGGATGGGATCGTGTTTGCAGTGGCCAGAGTGTGAGGGGGATGGGATCGGGTTTGCAGTGGCCAGATTGTGAGGGGGATGGGATCGGGTTTGCAATGGCCAGAGTGTGAGGGTGGATGGGATCGTGTTTACAGTGGCCAGAGTGTGAGGGGGATGGGATCGGGTTTGCAATGGCCAGAGTGTGAGGGGGGATGGGATCGGGTTTGCAGTGGCCAGAGCGTGAGGGGGGGATGGGATCGGGTTTGCAATGGCCAGAGTGTGAGGGGGGATGGGATCGGGTTTGCAGTGGCCAGAGTGTGAGGGGGATGGATCGGTGTGCAGTGGCCAGATTGTGGGGGGGGAATGGGTTCGGGGGTGCAGTGTCCAGAGTGTAAGGGGGATGGGATCGAGGGTGCAATGGCCAGAGTGTGAGGGGGGCGATGACGGGTTAGAGGAGGGGAGGACATGCCGGGTTCTCTCATTTGCTTCTGCGCCTCCGACCTGGCATGGCGCGACCTCCCGGGTGGCGGGTCCCCCAGCGAGGTCCAGGGCCCTCTGCTCGGGAACGGTTAGGGGGTGCAGGACAGGAACAAAGAACAAAGAACGAAGTAATGTACAGCACAGGAACAGGCCCTTCGGCCCTCCAAGCCAATGCCGACCATGCTGCACGATAGCATTGTGTATAGCACAATTGCTTCACAGCTCGAGGGTCCCAGGTTCGATTCCGGCTTGGGACACTGTCTGTGCTGAGTCTGCACATCCTCCCCGTGTGTGCATGGGTTTCCTCCGGGTGCTCCGGTTTCCTCCCACAGTCCAAAGATGTGCAGGTTAGGTGAATTGGCCATGAGAAATTACCCTTAATGTCCAAAATTGCCATTAGTATTGGGTGAGGTTACTGGGTTATGGGGATAGGGTGGAAGTGTTGACCTTGGATAGGGTGCTCTTTCCAAGAGCCGGTGCAGACTCGATGGGCCGTATGGCCTCTTTCTGCACTGTAAAATCTATGATAAGCTACAATCTTCTACACTCCCTGTAACGTATCCCTCTATTCCCATCCTTTTCATGTGTTTGTCAAGGCGCCCCTTAAATGTCACTATCGTCCCTGCTTCCGCCACCTCCTCCGGTAGCGAGTTCCAGGCACCCACTACCCTCTGTGTAAAACACTTGTCTCGTACATCTACTCTAAACCTTGCCCCTCTTACCTTAAACCTATGTCCCCCTAGCAATTGACCACTCTACACTGGGGAAAAGTCTCTGACTATCCACTCTGTCTATGCCCCACATAATTTTGTAGACCTCGATCAGGTCGCCCCTCAACCTCCGTCGTGCCAGTGAGAACAAGCCGAGTTCATTCAACTTCTCCTCATACCTAATGCCCACCATACCAGGCCAAATTTTGGTAAATCTCTTCTGCACCCTCTCTAAAGCCTCCACATCCTTCTGGTAGTGTGACGACCAGAATTGAACACTATACTCCAAGTGTGGCCTAAATAAGATTATATACAGCTGCAACATGACTTGCCAATTCGTATACTCAATGCCCCGGCCAATGACGGCAGGCATGCCGTCTGCCTTCTTTACTACCTTCTCCACCTTTGCTGCCCCTTTTAGTGACCTGTGGACCTGTACTCCGAGATCTCTCTAACTTTCAATACTCTTGAGGGTTCTACCATTCACTGTACATTCCCTACCTGCATTAGACCTTCCAAAATGCATTACCTCACATTTGTCCGGATTAAACTCCATCTGCCATCTCTCCGCCCAAGTCTCCAAACAATCTAAATCCTGCAGTATCCTCTTACAGTCCTCATCGCTATCCGCAATTCCACTAACCTTTGTGTCGTCTGCAAACTTACTAATCAGACCAGTTACATGTTTCTCCAAATCATTTATATATACTACAAACAGCAAAGGTCCCAGCACTGAGCCCTGCGGAACACCACTGGTCACAGCCCTCCAATGAGAAAAGCATCCTTCAATTGCTACTCTCTGCCTTCATTGACCTAGCCAGTTCTGTATCCACCTTGCCAGCTCACCCCTGATCCCGTGTGACTTCACCTTTTGTACTAGTCTACCATGAGGGACCTTGTCAAAGGCCTTACTGAAGTCCATATCGACAACATCCACTGCCCTACCTGCATCAATCATCTTTGTGACCTCCTCGGAAAACTCTACCAAGTTAGTGAGACACGACCTCCCCTTCACAAAACCATGCTGCCTCTCACTAATACGTCCATTTGCTTCCAAATGTGGGTAGATCCTGTCTCGATGAATTCTCTCCAGTAATCTCTACCACTGAATTAAGGCTAACCGGCCTGTAGTTCCCTGGATTATCCTTGCTACCCTTGTTAAAAAGAGGAACAACATTGGCTATACACCAGTCCTCCAGGACATCACCTGAAGCCAGTAAGGATCCAAAGATTTCTGTCAAGGCCTCAGCAATGTCCTCTCCAGCCTCCTTCAGTATTCTGGGATAGATCCCATCAGGCCCTGGGGACTTATCTACCTTAATATTTTTTAAGACGCACAACACCTCGTCTTTTTGAATCTCAATGTGACCCAGGCTATCTACACACCCTTCTCCAGACTCAACATCTACCATTTCCTTCTCTTTGGTGAATATTGCTGCAAAGTATTCATTTAGTACCTCACCCATTTCCTCTGGCACCACACATAGATTCCCTTGCCTATCCTTCAGTGGGCCAACCCTTTCCCTGGCTACCCTCTTGCTTTTTATGTACGTGTAAAAAGCCTTGGGATTTTCCTTAACCCTATTTGCCAATGACTTTTCGTGACCCCTTCTAGAACTCCTGACTCCTTGCTTAAGTTCCTTCCTACTTTCCTTATATTCCACGCAGGCTTCGTCTGTTCCCAGCCTTTTAGCCCTGACAAATGCATCCTTTTTCTTTTTGACGAGGCCTACAATATCTCTCGTTATCCAAGGTTCCCGAAAATTGCTGTATTTATCCTTCTTCCTCCAGGAACATGCCGGTCCTGAATTCCTTTCACCTGACACTTGAAAGCCTCCCACATATCAGATGTTGATTTGCCCTCAAACACCCGCCCTCAATCTAGGTTCTTCAGTTCCCGCCTAATATTATTATAATTAGCCTTCCCCCAATTTAGCACATTACCCAAGGACCACTCTTATCCTTATCCAACAGCAGTTTAAAACTTACTGAATCGTCGTCACATTTTCCGAAATACACCCCTACTGAAACATCTACCAACTGGCCGGGCTCATTCCCCAATACCAGGTCCAGTACCGCCCCTTCCCTAGTTGGACTGTCTACATATTGTTTTAAGAAGCGCTCCTGGATGCTCCTTACAAACTCTGCCCCGTCTAGGCTCCTGGCACTAAGTGAGCCCCAATCAACATTGGGGAAGTTGAAGTCTCCCATCACCACAACCCTGTTGTTTTTACTCTTTTTCATAATCTGTCTCCCTATCTGCCCCTCTATCTCCCGCTGGCTGTTGGGAGGCATGTAGTAAAACCCCAACATTGTGACTGCACCCTTCGAATTCCTGATCTCTACCCATATAGCCTCAGTGCCCTCTGAGGTGTCCTCCCGTAGTACAGCTGTGATATCCTCCCTAACCAGTAGCGGAACACAGCCACCCCCTTTACATCCCCCTCTATCCCGCCTGAAACATCTAAATCCTGGAACTTTTAGCTGCCAATCCTGCCCTTCCCTCAACCAGGTCTCTGGAATGGCAACAACATCATAGTTCCAAGTACTAAACCAAACTCTCAGTTCATCTGCCTTACCTGTAATACTTCTTGCATTAAAACATATGCACTTCAGGCCACCAGACCCGCTGTGTTCATCAACGTCTCCCTGTCTGCTCTGCCTCAGAACCCCACTGTCCCTATTCCCTAGTTCTCCCTCAATGCTCTCACCTTCTGACCTATTACCCCAGTGCCCACCCCCTGCCATAGTTTAAACCCTCCCGTGTGACACTAGCAAACCTCGCGGCGAGGATATTTATGCCTCTCCTGTTTAGATGCAACCCGTCCTTCTTATATAGGTCACACCTGCCCCGGAAGAGCTCCCAGTGGTCCAGATAACAGAAACCATCACTCCTACACCAACTGTTTAGCACGTGTTTAGCTTCTCTATCTTCCTATTTCTAGCCTCACTGGCATGTGGCACAGGGAGTAATCCCGAGATTACAACCCTAGAGGTCCTATATTTTACCTTTCTGCCTAGCTCCCTGAATTCCTGCTGCAGGACCTCATGCCCCTTCCTGCCTATGTCGTTAGTACCAATATGTACAACGACCTCTGCCTGTTTGCCCTCCCCCTTCAGGATGCCCTCTACCCGTTCGGAGACATCCTGGACCCTGGCACCAGGGAGGCAACATACCATCCTGGAGTCTCTTTCACGTCCACAGGAGCGCCTATCTGTGCCCCTGACTATAGCGTCCCCTATTACTATTGCTCTTCTGCGCTTTGACCCTCCCTTCTGAACATCAGAGCCAGCCGCGGTGCCACTGCTCTTGCTGCTGCTGTTTTCACCTGATAGGCTACCCCCCCCCCCCCCGACAGTATCCAAAGGGGTATACTTGTTCGACAGGGGGACAACCACAGGGGATTCCTGCACTGACTGCCTGCCCTTTCTGGTGGTCACCCGTTTCTCTGCCTGCACCTTGGGTGTGACCACATCTATATAACCGCGATCTATGACGCTTTCCGCCACCTTCATGCTCCTAAGTGCATCCAATTGCTGCTCCAACCGAACCATGCGGTCTGTGAGGAGCTTCAGTTGGGTGCACTTTCTGCAGATGAAGCCATTCGGGACGCTGGAAGCCTCCCGGACCGGCCACATCTCACAGACAGAGCACTGCACACCTCTAACTGACATTGCGTCAATTAATTAGTAAATTAAAGTTAAAAGTTAAGATTTAAATTTGTTTAAAAAAAGTTACTGTTAACTATCTGTTTCCCAGCACTAGATTTCTACTATAAATGTGAAAGCTAAATATAGTACTCTCCGATCTCTGGCTTAGATGCCCCTCTAAATTATAATTAAGTAATTTTTTTAATTAGTTACCAATGCTTAATTTTTAAAATTTTGTGTAGATTCCAAACCAGCCACTAAGGTCACATGTTTTCTGTGATGTCACTTCAGTCCCCCCCCCCCCGCCAACACACACAATTTGAATACGTAATAAAAGTAAAAATGAGTAAAAATCAATGTATTTTGTTCGCCTCTCCATCTCTGTACCTCTGCATCTTTCTATCTAAACCCATGTTGTACGTGTCCTGGGAATATTTGATGGGGACAGTGTAGAGGGAGCTTTACTCTGTATCTAAACCCATGTTGTACCTGTCCTGGGAATGTTTGATGGGGACAGTGTAGAGGGAGCTTTACTCTGTATCTAACCCCATGCTGTACCTGTCCTGGGAGTGTTTGATGGGGACAGTGTAGAGGGAGCTTTACTCTGTATCTAAACCCATGTTGTACCTGTCCTGGGAATGTTTGATGGGGACAGTGTAGAGGGAGCTTTACTCTGTATCTAACCCCATGCTGTACCTGTCCTGGGAATATTTGATGGGGACAGTGTAGAGGGAGCTTTACTCTGTATCTAACCCCGTGCTGTAACTGTCCTGGGAGTGTTTGATGGGGACAGTGTAGAGGGAGCTTTACTCTGTATCTAATCCCGTGCTGTACATGGCCTGGGAACGTTTGATGGGGCAGTGAAGAGTGAGCTTTACTCTGTATCTAACCACGTGCTGTACCTGTCCTGGGAGTGTTTGATGGGGACAGTGTAGAGGGAGCTTTACTCTGTATCTAATCCCGTGCTGTACCTGGCCTGGGAACGTTTGATGGGGCAGTGAAGAGTGAGCTTTACTCTGTATCTAATCCCGTGCTGTACCTGTCCTGGGAGTGTTTGATGGGGGCAGTGTAGAGGGAGCTTTACGCTGTATCTAACCCCGTGCTGTACCTGTCCTGGGAGTGTTTGATGGGGACAGTGTAGATGGTGCTTTATTCTGCGTCGAACCCCATGCTGTACCTGTCCTGGGAGTGTTTGATGGGGACAGTGTAGATGTGGTGGTATGTATTAGGGGTAGTACGGTACCTGTGAAGCCGAGTGGCTGTTGGTTGACAGGTCCCGGGACCTGGTTGGATCTGCCGCCTGCTGGCTCCGCCGTGAAGGCGGAGTATAAGAGCTCGAGTTCTTCCAGCAGCCGCATTCTGTAACTGAGCTGTTGTGGAACAAGTCTTGCTTAATAAAGCTTCCATTGACTTCATCACTTCTCGACTTGAGTGAGTAATTGTTGCGCTAGAGTAGATCTGTTGCTGTGCCCTGAATTAACATAACCATAGACAGGACAAATGCCTCTGGCCTCTCCTGTGAAGACACATCTTTAGCAAACCATTGCAGCGGACTGACTAAAAACATTCATGACAGAAGGTCAGGGCGTAGGTCTGTACACAGATCTCTGAGGAGATCCCAACCAATGCTGATTCTAATCATTTCCCAACAGTATTTGAACTGAGCACTGGCTGAGGCCTGTTCTGCAGGCTTTGCCCAGGGTGAGTTGTGTCTGGTTATTACCCTGACTGAGGTGTAATTTTAATATCTGAGGCATAGTGAGTGAGGAAGGGAGACAGAAATAAAAATGAGTGAGGGACCGAGAGACAGAGAGATACATAAGGGAAGGGGGAAACTGTCTCTCATCTTTTTTTAGCCTCTGGTTGAAAGCTGTACCATTTTTGTGTTTGAAAATTGCTGAGAGTTTGTGTAACTGAAAAGTGGATCCTGGGATCTCGCTATATCAAATAGTGTCAAAGTTTTCCTGTCTTTTTGGATTGGATTGGATTGGATTTGTTTACTGTCATGTGTACCGAGGTACAGTGAAAAGTATTTTTCTGCGAGCAGTTCCACAGATCATTTACTACATGAGAAGAAAAGGAAATAAAAGAAAATACATAATAGGGCAACAGAACATATACAATGTAACTACATAGGCACTGGCATCGGATGAAACATACAGGGTGTAGTGTTAATGAAGTCAGTCCATAAGAGGGTCATTTAGGAGTCTGGTAACAGTGGGGAAGAAGCTGTTTTTGAGTCTGTTCGTGTGTTATCAGACTTCTGTATCTCCTGCCCGATGGAAGAAGTTGGAAGAGTGAGTAAGCCGGGTGGGAGGGATCTTTGATTATACTGCCCGCTTTCCCCAGGCAGCGGGAAGTGTAGATGGAGTCAATGGATGGGAGGCAGGTTTGTGTGATGGACTGGGCGGTGTTCACGACTCACTGAAGTTTCTTGCGGTCCTGGGTGTGGTAATGCCAGGTATTGCAGTACCTGAGAGGTGAATTGCCATTGGCTAGACCGAGGGGTCTACCATTGGATAATGTACATAGCCCCGCCCTGAGAGGCGGGGTATAAGAACCGATGCTGTCCCAGCAGCCCTCACTTTCTGTATCACCGCTGCTGGGTACAGTTCTAGCTGATTAAAGCCGATTAGATATGACTCCTCTTTGTCTCGAGAGTATTGATTGTGCATCAATTTAATCAGCTAGAACTTTTGAAGGATGGATCTCCGCATCAAGCCGGCGTGCCTTCAGCTCAGCCCACACGCAGAAAACTCCGCTGCTATTTTTATGCATTGGCTGGCGTGTTTTGAGAGCTACCTCGAAACGGCTGCCGTCACCCCCACGGAAAGGCAAAAGATACACCTCCTACGCTCGCGGGTTAGGCCGGCGATCTACCCCTGATCGAAAGGGTGGCAAACTATTCTGCAGCCATGGAACTGCTAGAAGGACATTACATTTGTCCACTGAACCAGGTCTTCACCCATCACCTGCTGGCAACGAGACGGCAGAGCCCAGATGAGACACTCGAAGACCTGCGGCAAAACTGCGGCTGCCCAGCGGTGACGGGGGACGAGCACACAGAACTTTTAATTCGAGTCGCTTTCGTGGTAGGTATGGCTTCCCCCGACATCCGCCGACGGCTCCTCGGGTTCACTGAGGCCCGTGCCCTGGCAGGGTCCATGGATGTTGCATACAAGAACGCACTCGCGCATGCCCCCGTGCGCACGGCGCCCCCCTGGGCTGCGTGGCACCCCGCCGCGGCAGTACCCCAGACTTACCCGCTAACCCCGCAGACTTACCCGCTAACTCCGCAGGCCTGCGCGGCAAGACGCCCCACAACCGCCGCCGGCCAACGCTGCTTCTTCTGCGGCCAGGCGAATCACCCACGCGTGCGTTGCCCGGCCCGCACCGTCACCTGCAAAGGGTGCGGCAAGAAAGGCCACTATGCCATGGTTTGCCTAGCCCGCGCTATGGCCGCGGTATCCAGCGACCATCAACAGCCGTTCTTCCAGGTCCCGGATCTCCAAGGCCCACCGCAGCCGTTCTTTCAGGTCCCGCAGCACAAGGCCCACTGCAGTCCTTTTTCCAGCTCGCGTCAGCCCAACGCCCACCGCAGCCTTTGTCGCTCCAGCCAGCGTGCGACCCGCGGCCGCGGACATTTTGCCCCCCGGCAACCACGCTGGATTGGTAGGCGCCGCCATTTTGTCCCTCGCCGCTGCCATCTTCGGAGTCCCCGGACTCCATGTGCGACCCATGGCCGGCGCCATCTTGGGTGGGGCCTCAAGCTCCCAGCAAGGCTGACTACGCGCTGCCCGACCAGAACTCCTTGCTGCAGCTGGCCTCCGTTACCCTGGGTCACAGGGGCTGTTTCGCACAGGGCTAAATCGCTGGCTTTGAATGCAGACCAAGGCAAGCCAGCAGCACGGTTCAATTCCCGTAAGAGCCTCCCCGAACAGGCGCCGGAATGTGGCGACTAGGGGCTTTTCACAGTAACTTCATTGAAGCCTGCTTGTCACAACAAGTGATTTTCATTTTTCAGAGTCGACCCCGGACGCTAGCAAAGGCCACACAACGATCGCCATCAACGGCCACGTGACGTCGTGCCTGATCGAGTCCGGGAGCACGGAAAGCTTCATCCACCCCGACACGGTAAGGCGCTGTTCTCTGGTCACCTACCCCGTCAAACAAAGGATCTCCCTGGCCTCCGGGTCACACGTAGTGCAGATAAAAGGGTTCTGCCTCGCGAACCTCACCATCCAAGGCAGGGAATTCCGCAATTTCTGCCTATACGTGCTGCTGCACCTCTGCGCAGCCACCCTTCTGGGACTGGATTTCCAGTGCCACCTACAAAGCCTGACCTTTAAATTTGGCGGCCCTATACCCCCCTTACTGTCTGCGGCCTCGCGACCCTTAAGGTCGACCCGCCTTCCCTGTTTGCGAACCTCACCCCGAATTGCAAACGCATCGCCACCTGGAGCAGACGGTACAGCGCCCAGGACCGGACCTTCATCAAGTGCGAGGTCCAAAGGCTGCTGAAGGAAGGGGTCATCGAAGCAAGCAACAGCCCCTGGAGGGCACAAGTAGTGGTGGTAAAGACCGGGGAAAACATAGGATGGTCATCGACTATAGCCAGACCATCAATCGGTTTACGCAACTGGACGCGTACCCTCTTCCCCGTATTGACGACATGGTAAACAGGATTGCACAATACAAGGTCTTCTCCACGGTGGATCTCAAGTCCTCCTACCACCAGCTACCCCTCCGCAATAGTGACCGCCAGTACACTGCCTTCGAAGCAGATGGGTGGCTCTACAACTTTTTAAGGGTTCCCTTCCGTGTCACGAACGGGGTCTCGGTCATCCAGCGTGAGATGGACCGAATGGTTGACCGGTACTGCTTACGCGATACGTTTCCGTATCTCGATAACGTCACCATCTGTGGCCATGAGCAGCAGGACCACGACACCAAACTCCCTAAATTTCTCCAGACCACGCACCTCCTTAATATGACCTACAATAAGGAGAAGTGTGTGTTTAGCACCGACCGTCTAGCCATCCTAGGCTACGTAGTGCGAAATGGAGTTATAGGCCCTGACGCTGAATGCATGCGCCCCGTCATGGAGTTCCCCTCCATCACTGCCCCAAGGCCCTAAAGCACTGCCTCCGCTTCTTTAGCTACAATGCACAATGGGTCCCTCATTACGCCGACAAGGCTCGACCCCTGATCCAATCCATAACCTTCCGCATGTCGACGGAGGCCCGCCAGGCCTTCTGCCGCATCAAAGCAGACATCACAAAAGCCACGATGCGCGCCAGAGACGAATCCCTCCCCTTCCAGGTCGAGAGCGATGCATCTGACGTAGCTCTGGCCGCCACCCTCAACCAAGCGGACAGGTCCGTGGCTTTCTTCTCCCGAACTCTCCATGCTTCCGAAATTCGCCACTGCTCGGTCGAAAAGGAGGCCCAGGCCATAGTCGAAGCTGTGCGACAGTGGAGGCATTACCTGGCCGGCAGGAGATTCACTCTGCTCACGGACCAACGGTCGGTGGCCTTCATATTCGATAATGCGCAGCGGGGCAAGAAAAAAAACGACAAGATCTTGCGGTGGAGGATAGAACTCTCCACCTACAATTACGAGATCTTATACCGCCCCGGAAAGCTGAATGAGCCTCCTGATGCCCTGTCCCGCGGCACTTGTGCCACCGCACAAGTAGACCGCCTCCGAGCGCTCCACGAGGATCTCTGCCACCCGGGAGTCACTCGGTTCTTCCATTTGGTTAAGACCCGAAACCTGCCTTACTCCATCGAGGAGGTCAGGACAGTCACCCTTGACAGTTAAATCTGCGCGGAGTGCAAACCACACTTCTACCGACCAGAGAGGGCGCATCTGATAAAGGCTTCCGGTCCCTTTGAACGCCTCAGCATGGACTTCAAAGGCCCCCTTCCCTCCACCGACCGCAACACGTACTTCCAGAACGTGATTGACGAGTACTCCCAGTTCCCATTCGCCATCCCCTGCCCGGACATGACCATCGTCATCAAGGCCCTCCAAAGTGTTTTTACACTGTTCGGTTTCCCCGCATACATCCACAGTGATAGGGGGTCCTCCTTTATGAGGGACGAGCTGCGTCAGTTCCTGCTTAGCAAAGGCGTCGCCTCGAGCAGGACGACCAGCTATAACCCCCGGGGAAACGGGCAGGTAGAAAGAAGAACGGAATGGTCTGGAAGACCGTCCTGCTGGCCCTTCTGTACAGGAATCTCCCAGTCTCCCGCTGGCAAGAAGTCCTCCCAGTGGCCCTTCACTCCATTCGGTCGCTGCTATGTACTACACAAACCTGACACCTCACGAACGTCTCCTTGTTTTCCCCAGGAAGTCCTCCTCCGGGACCACGCTCCCCACCTGGCTAGCGACACCCAGACCCGTCCTGCTGCGGAAACATGTGAGGGCGCACAAGTCGGACCCATTGGTCGAGAGGATCCACCTGCTGCATGCCAACCCCCAGTACGCCTACGTAGCATTCCCCGACGGCCGGCAATACACGGTCTCCCTTCTGGACTTGGCGTCCGCCAGAGCCCCACACGCGCCTGCACCATTGTCCCCCCTCCCCCCCCCCCCCCCCCCCCCGCAGCACCTGACCGGAGGGTCAGTATTGCCGCCGGAACCCCTACCCAGCGCCGAACAGGCACCGACGCCCCCCTACAGGCGCCCCTCCCCCTGCCCACTTTTCGCCCCTACAGCGCCGCCTAGGGGTGACGAAGCTGCCTGGGAGGCAGACACCACATTCCCGGAGTCACAATCGCCGGGGCCCTCGCCAGGATCGTAGCCGAAACTCAGACGCTCCAGAAGGACGACCGGGCCACCCGATCGTCTGATTGCTGCACCATTTTAAAAAAACTTTCTCCGTTACCCTTGACAGCATGGTACCTACAATACCTGGTCCTACCATGCAAAGGCGACAGTAACACTGGCCATCACCCCGCTGGGTTATTTTTTAACAGGGGGTGAATGTGGTAATACCAGGTATTGCAGTACCTGAGAGGTGAATGACCATTGGCTAGACCGTAGGGGGTCTACCATTGGATAATGTACATAGCCCCGCCCTGAGAGGTGGGGTATAAGAACCGATGCCGTCCCAGCAGCCATCACTTTCTGTATCACCGCTGCTGGGTACAGTTCTAGCTGATTAAAGCCGATTAGATATGACTCCGCTTTGCCTCGAGAGTATTGATTGTGCATCAATGGGCCGAGCCGTTGCCATACCAGGCTGTGATGCAGCCCGATAGGATGCTTTCTATGGTGCATCTGTAAACGTTGGTAAGAGTCAATGTGGACATGCCGAATTTCCTTAGTTTCCCTCCCTCTTTTCCCCAGTGTAATAACCTGCACAGGACTCATCCACCTGGGGATGATTGTTCCCCATGTTCAATTGGACTGAGTTAACCCAGCACCAGTATAAAAGGCAGGCAGCTGTAGAGTCTGCTAAAAATGAATGAGGACCTGGTGAAAGGGAACCGGGCCCTGCATATTGCTTAAATATAGGACGTCTCGGACTCGTTGGACTCCCCTGGCTTTATCACACCCAGGAATTTGAATTTTGAAGACTGCAATGTGAGCAGGAATCTTTGGACAGGGATTTTCTCCAGAGGACAAGTGGATGGACTGAGGCCTACTCCACAGGCCGCACTCACGTGAGTTGTCTCTTTATTGCCGCCCCGGCCTTGCACTTAGACACAAACACATTAACTCTTTGGTGGGTGACAAAGAGTAAATTATAAATCTGTAATATGAAGCTGTCTCAATTTTGTTTATGTACCCAAAGTAACAGGGATTCTTTTAAATCCGGGTGTCCTGAAAGACAGTGGGGGTTTGATTTCATTGCCTGAGCCCTGTTCACTCTCTGTATATCCTGGTAGCTATTTCAAACGACATTCAACACTGCTGACTGCACCTTCTGGGATCTTTCTGTGTGCCAGGGATTTTGTTTTAAAAAGGTTCTTCTTAGTTATGAGAGGCAGTTTAACTCTTTCCGAGGATTGAAGGGAGTTCTTTAGACTTGATCCAATCCACACACACCGGTTGTTGGGGGAGGAAGGGGTTTAGATCCAGGGGGGGGGAATAGGGCTCGTAGCAGGAATGAGGGGGGGGGGGCAAGGAAAGACAGCATCCGCTTGGTTTGGTTCACATTTCTGCTGCTGTGGTATCTTGCTGTTCACGCACAGGCCTGTGGCCTTTGCCCGCAAAGCAATTGAGATCTTAACTCTTCTAATAAAATAGCACACGGACTGCAAAGTGGGTTCGAAGGTCTCTAATTTTAAAGTCTTGGGAATGAGTGAGTTGCTGAACCATTTTCATAGGTGACTGAGGGGATATTCAGCTAGGATCTCACTGCTGCGTGTGGGATCTTACTGTGCAATCAATACTGCTGTCAGTGTCTACAATGCAACAATGATGTAGAAACAGAGAAATCCACTATGTGAAACTCTGAACTCAATAATGAAAGTGGATTTTTGGGGATCTCCCTGTGCACAGGTTGCCTGCCGAGTTCACAAAATTAACAATAGTGGGGTCACTTTTAGAATGTATCCATTCACTGTAAAGTAATTTTGATGGCGTGGAATTAAAGTCCCTTAACCTGAAGCGGGTCTAATTCTGGAATGGAGCCTGTATTTTAGGCTGAGGACATAAATGTGAGGGTGAAATGAAATCCGCAGGGGGCCATTTGAATTCAGTTTGCTGTGGTTGTGATTGTTGGATTCCTGTCTGTGAACCCCTCCTTCTCTCTCTCTCTCTTTCTCTCTCTCTCTCTCTCTCTCCTTCCCAACTACTGGGATGAGAGAGAATTACAGAAAGAGTGTGGGCTGGGGGGTGATGGAGATTAAAGAGATGGAGAAAGACAGAGAGGGAGGCAGTGAAAAAGAGTGTCTTCTCTCTATTTCTGCCTTCTTTCCATTCTTGTCTCTCTCTCTCTGTCTCCCCAGCGTTCTGCCGATATCTGTCCATCTCTCTCCACCTTCTTCGTGTCTCTATAAACCTTCAATCATTGAAAACCATCCCACAAACTGCAATGGGGAGCCTCCAGCACACCTTTCCGAGGATTCATTGATTTGGGTAAGGAATAAAAATAAATGCAGGGAGGGTGATTTTTAAAAAAGTCCCCTCATGGACCGGGCAGTGGTTTCTCAGTTTAAAGAGGAGTTTAACTCTTCTGAGCGCGGATGTGTCTCCAGGACTCAGAATACCCGTGCTGTTCAGGGGTTGGGGTGTGGTGAAGGAAGATGGACGAACGAATATAGCAGTCAAAGGAAAGAATATGTCCCCCACCCCCTGCGCACCTGCATGTCCCACCGTGACAGGATCACATTGCTGTGTGTGGGATCCTGCTGTGCACCAATGGCCTGCAGCCTTTCCTGAACTGTCAACTTAGTGAGCACACACAATTAAAATAAACTGGCTCACTGAGTGTGAAGCAGTCGGGAGGGGGTGAGGGAGTGGGTCCGAAATGAAGAGGCCGCAGCCTGGGTACAGGTTTGTCCTCAATGGTGGTGTTTGTGTTTTCGACAGAGCGGTGGGGTTGGAAGGATTTCTGAGGGGGGTAATGGGGTTAAATATCCCTGTCTCTGTCCCTCCAGCTTTCTATCTATCTCTTTCCAATCATTTTTTTGTATATTGAACCTTCTAATAAATGGGTTTGGGAATCCCAAGGTGATTTGTAGTTATTTCAGTTGGGGGGGATAGGTTGGTTAAGGGGGGAGGGGAGGTCAGTGGGGGGTCCCCTGTCCCTCTCGCTCCCTCATGCTCTGTCTGGGAGGTTTCGGGACTGAGTTGTTGATGCTGAGGAATTTTCTGTTTAACTGGGGGCGGAGGCGAGGGAGGTGGATGGGGGGGGTGGGGTGGAGGAGGGGCGGATTTGTTTTTTGTCCCTGCCGTTTAATGCAGCCTCCATGACTAGGCCTCAATGTTGCACCGTGCGAAGCATCTAGGGTTTAGTGGATGTGGGGAAGCATGTTGAATGGAGTTTATTGAGGACTTGCCTGAGTATCTCTCTCTGTCTCTCTCTCTGTCTCTGCCTGTCTGTATTCCACCGTTTGAAACTCCGAGAGAGGGAGAGAGAGGCGTGCACACACATTTCCCACTCACTTCAACCCCAATTCTCACTTAAAAGTCGCTTTGTATCTGACCGTACCCAGGTTTGTGTGGGATCCTGCTGTGTACACATGCTCTGCCCTCCCCCTCCCCCCTCCACCTTATAGTCCTCACACCGCCACAGTGTCCAGAAATAGATTGAGGGAAAGGAGGAGGGTGGAGGTAGAGGGAGAGGAAAACCTTTAATTGACTGACTGAGAGGAGGCGACGGGGATGGACCTCTGGAATTACAAATATTAAACATGTCCAGTGTGGTGGAACATGGATTACAAATGGGAAGACAGAAACCTTTCAGAGGACATTCCCTCTGGGCAGCACGGTGACAAAGTGGTTCGCACAGTTGCTTCACAGCTCCAGGATCCCAGATTCGATCCCCGGCCGGGTCACTGTGTGCGGAGTCTGCACGTTCTGCACGTGTCTGCGTGGATTTCCTCCGGGTGCTCCGGTTTCCTCCGGGTGCTCCGGTTTCCTCCCACAGTCCAACGATGTGCGGGTTAGGTTGATTGGCTGTTCTAAATTGCCCTTTGTGTCCAAAAAGTTTAAGTGGAGTTACTGGGTTCTGGGGATAAAGTGGGACAGGCTGGAGGTGTGGGGCTTGGGTAGGCTGCTCTTTCCAAGGGCCGGTGCAGACTCGATGGGCCGAATGGCCTCCTGCACTGTGAATCCTATGATTTCAATTCCGCCCTCACAAAGGGGCTGGAATGAAAAAGGTTGGGATGCGGGGGCGGGGGGCAGTTTAATCTCCCAATCGCACAGTGCCCGTGTTCCACTGTAATTAATGTCACGGTTCCTTGTGAAAGTCCAACCAAACACTTCTGGGTATACCCGGATTTGGGAAGAAACAGAAACCAATGCTGGGAGGTATGGAATACTCGGAGGCCGGTTTGAAAAAGACTCAAGGTCTGGGCAGCTGGTTTCATTGCTATCTGTGTGATCCTGCTGTGCGTCAGTTACCCGGGGCCTTTCCTGAACTGCAACTGGTAACCACCCAATTAAAAGAAGCAACTCAGCTTCACTGAGTGTGAAGGAGTCGGGAGGGGGTGAGGGAGTGGGTCTGAAATGAATAGGCCGCAGCCTGGGTAAAGATTTGTCCTCAATCCCAGTGGTGTCTGTGTTTTAGACAGGGCGGTGGCATTGGAAGGATTTCTGAGGTGGTTTTGTGGTGAAATATCCCTGTCTCTATCTCTCTTTCCAATCTCTCTCCCTTTCCGAACGCGCCCTCTTTCCGAACGCGCCCTCGTTCCGAAGGCCCCCTCGTTCCAATATCTTGTAATAAATGTAAAAGCAAACACCAATGTGATTTGTCGAGAGGTAGAGAGAAAGAGAGGGTGGAGGGAGAGCGAGAGAAAAAGAGAGGGGGTGGGAGATAGACAGAGATATTGTGGAAAAGAGGGCCTGTGAATGGGGGTCCGCTGCGTGCAGTCACGGCCCAGTTACATGTGTTAGAAAGTGCGATTTTCCACAAGCTATAATCCTGAGACGGTCGATTTGAAAATGTCTCTGGAGGGAGAGAACCCGTGAGAGAGAGACAGATCTGAGGGGGAGTAGGGGAAATTCCCTGTCTCTTTCGTCTCCACTCCATCCGTTCTTCCATCCATCCATCCATCCATCCATAGCTTTACTCTGTAACTCACACCGTGCTGTACCTGTCCTGGGAGAGTTTGATGGGGACAGCGTAGCGGGAGCTTTACTTTGTATCTAGCCCCGTGCTGTACCTGTCCTGGGAGTGTTTGATGGGGACAGTGTAGAGGAAGCTTTACTCTGTATCTAGCCCCGTGCTGTACCTGTCCTGGGAGTGTTTGATGGGGACAGTGTATAGGGAGCTTTACTCTGTATCTAACCCAGCGCTGTACCTGTCCTGGGAGTTTTGATAGGGACAGTGTAGCGGGAGCTTTACTCTGTATCTAACCCCGTGCTGTACCTGCCCTGGGAGTGTTTGATGGGGACAGTGCAGAGGGAGCTTTACTCTGTATCTAACCCCGTGCTGTACCTGTACTGCGAGTGTTTGATGGGGACAGTGGAGCGGGAGCTTCACTCTGTATCTAATCCAGTGCTGTACCTGTCCTGGGGATGTTTGATGGGGACAGTGTAGAGGGAGCTTTACTCTGTATCTAGCCTGTGCTGTACCTGTCCTGGGAGAGATTGATGGGGACAGTGTAGAGGGAGCTTCACTCTGTAGAACATGGGGAATCTTTGTTATACTATTCCAGAGGGCTGTGGAAGCTCAATCATTGAGCATGTTCCAGACACAAATCGACTGTGTGTAGTAACATAGGAATTGAGTGTGTGAGAGTCTGGGCTTGCCAAGATCTGTTTGAATGGTGGGTCAGGCTCGATGGGCTGAATGGACTGCATCTGCTCCTAGGTTCCCTTGAGACATAAATGCAAACACACACACTCTCAGATGCACACACGAGCACACACACACAAGCACACACAGAGGTTTACTGAATATCTTTGTCATTTAATACAAATTGACAGAATGCTACACATCCTAGATTGCCAACGACACCAAACATTGGACAGCATTGTAAGCAGCATAGCTGGGAACATCAAATTGCAGACAGGTGTTACTGTTTTGTAAGTAGACACAACTGGTGGACGTGTTTCAGTGTAGGGAAATATAAGACTATGTACTTTTGACTAGGAAATGATAGAACCGTGTTCTTTCTAAATGATGAGAAGATAGAAACAGTGGAAGTTCAAAACGTACAACATTTCTGTGATAGGATTGAGGCATCAGCTAAAATAGTTCTGTTTCAAAATTTAATATAACCTGTCTCTTCTGTAGCAGCTTTCGGAATCTCAGTGGAATTTACCTTTTGCAGTCAAGTGTTAACAAGTGTATGGGAACTGAAGTTTGATTGAGACATTCCTGCATTATGGAAACGTGTGAGATCTATTTAGGGATAGGAAATGGATTGATTATCAAAGGATGCAGTTGTTTGTTAACTACATCAGACTGTGAGGCTTGAATGTTCACAACTTCCATGTGCTGATTGAAAGGACTGATTAACCAAGGCATATTATTCAAATACTTCAGACAAGTCACAAAGCAGCAGGAACAGCGAATACACAACCAGAGACAAGCAGCCACCTTTAATTGGACTTAAACTTCACGTTTCAATATGAAGCGCTGAGCTCATGATTGAAATAAGCAAGAGTTACCCCTGGGATTGTGTGCAATTTGAGTTATGTATTTCCAAATAATAAAAATAAAAACCTGAATGAAAAATTCTTGAATCAGAGGGATTTTGACTCTGTATTTAACCCCAGACAGTATTTGGGTTGTGGGTGTTTGATGGAAAGTGTAGATGAAGCTTTACTCTGAAACAATGGAATTTAGGTTACGGGGTGATTTAATCAATTGCTTCAAAATAATAATTGATATTGTACATTTTGTGTGTGTCTCAGTGTGAGCTCTCAAACATGTACAGATGTCCACATCAACATGGCATAATGTCGTATTAACTGGGACAAGATCTTATAATATAAACAGTGACCGGGGTCAACTGCAGTGATCACTGGGAAAGGTGCTAATGTGTTCTCAATAGCGATTATGGAAGAGAACCGTTATATATGACAAGCTAATATTCACAATGCCATTCTCTAATGCAGTAATATTTCAGACAGTGTACAGCAGCATTTACAGCTACTGATGCTGCCAGGAATGGAGCCTGTATTTTAGGCAGATACATACATATGAGGGTGAAATAAAATCAGCAGGGGGCCATTTGAATTCAGTTTGCTGTGGTTGTGATTGTTAGATTCCTGTGTCTGACCCTCTCTCTCTCTCTCTCTCTTCTTCCCAACTACAGGGTTGAGAAAAGAGAGAGAGAGAGAGAGAGAGAGAAGTACAGAAAGAGTGTGGGGCTGGGGGGTGATTGAGATTAGAGAGAGGGAGAAAGACCGAGGAGGGAGGTAGTGAAAAAGAGGCTTTCTCTCCATTGCTGCCTCTTTCCATTCTTGTCTCTCTCTCTCTGTCTCCCCAGCATTCTGCGATATCTGTCCATCTCTCTCCAGCTTTTTCGTGTCTCTATAAACCTTCAATCAATGAAAACCATCCTACAAACTGCAATGGGGAGCCTCCAGCACACCTTCCCGGGGAATCCTTGATTTGGGAAAAGATAATAAATAAATGCTGTGAGGTCGATTTTAAAAAGTCCCCTCGTGGACCGGGCAGTGGGTTTCCCAGTTTAAAGAGGGGAGTTTAACTTTCTGAGGGCGGATGTGTCTCCAGACTCGGAATACCCGTGCTGTTCAGGGGTTGGGGTCGTGGCGAGGGGAGATGGAAGAAAGAATATAGCAGTCAAGGGAAGGAACATGTCCCCCACCCCCTGCTGACCTGCCTGTCCCACCCTGACAGGATCACATTGCTGTGTGTAGGATCCTGCTGTGCACCAATGGCCTGCAGCCTTTCCTGAACTGTCAAATTAGTGACCACGCAGAATTTAAAATTAAACTGGCTCACTGAGTGTGAAGCAGTCGGGATGGGGTGAGGGAGTGGGTCTGAAATGAATAGGCCGCAGCCTGGGAACAAGTTTGTCCTCAATGGTGGTGTTTGTGTTTTAGACAGAGCGGTGGGGTTGGAAGGATTTCTGAGGGGTGGGTTTGGGGTTAAACATCCCTGTCTCTGTCCCTCCAGCTTTCTATCTCTCCCATTCCAATAATTTATTTGTGTATTGAATCTTCTAATAAATGGGTTTGAGAATCCCAAGCTGATTTGTGGTTATTTTATTTGGGGGGGGGGCGATGAGGGGAGGGGAGGGGAGGGGGGAGGAGGAATAGGAAGGAGGGGAGGGGAGGGGAGGGGGGAGGAGGAAGAGGAAGGAGAGGAGGGGGGAGGAGGAAGGAGAGGGGGGATGGAGGAGGAAGGAGAGGGGGGAGGAGGAAGGAGAGGGGGGGGAGGAGGAAGGAGAGGGGGGGGAGGAGGAAGGAGAGGGGGGGGAGGAGGAAGGAGAGGGGGGGGAGGAGGAAGGAGAGGGGGGGGGAGGAGGAAGGAGAGGGGGGGGGAGGAGGAAGGAGGGGGGGGGGGGAGGAGGAAGGAGAGGGGGGGGAGGAGGAAGGAGAGGGGGGGGAGGAGGAAGGAGAGGGGGGGGGAGGAGGAAGGAGAGGGGGGGGGAGGAGGAAGGAGAGGGGGGGGAGGAGGAAGGAGAGGGGGGGGAGGAGGAAGGAGAGGGGGGGAGGAGGAAGGAGAGGGGGGGAGGAGGAAGGAGAGGGGGGGGGAGGAGAAGGAGAGGGGGGGGAGGAGGAAGGAGAGGGGGGGGGAGGAGGAAGGAGAGGGGGGGGGAGGAGGAAGGAGAGGGGGGGGAGGAGGAAGGAGAGGGGGGGAGGAGGAAGGAGAGGGGGGGGAGGAGGAAGGAGAGGGGGGGGGAGGAGGAAGGAGAGGGGGGGGAGGAGGAAGGAGAGGGGGGGGAGGAGGAAGGAGAGGGGGGGGAGGAGGAAGGAGGAGGGGGGGGAGGAGGAAGGAGAGGGGGGGGAGGAGGAAGGAGAGGGGGGGGAGGAGGAAGGAGAGGGGGGGGAGGAGGAAGGAGAGGGGGGGGGGAGGAGGAAGGAGAGGGGGGGGAGGAGGAAGGAGAGGGGGGGGAGGAGGAAGGAGAGGGGGGGGAGGAGGAAGGAGAGGGGGGGGAGGAGGAAGGAGAGGGGGGGGAGGAGGAAGGAGAGGGGGGGGAGGAGGAAGGAGAGGGGGGGGAGGAGGAAGGAGAGGGGGGGGAGGAGGAAGGAGAGGGGGGGGAGGAGGAAGGAGAGGGGGGGGAGGAGGAAGGAGAGGGGGGGGAGGAGGAAGGAGGGGGGGGGGAGGAGGAAGGAGAGGGGGGGGGGGAGGAGGAAGGAGAGGAGGGGGGGGGGGGAGGAGGAAGGAGAGGGGAGGGGGGGCGGAGGAGGAAGGAGAGGGGAGGGGGGGGGAGGAGGAAGGAGAGGGGAGGGGGGGGGAGGAGGAAGGAGAGGGGAGGGGGGGGGAGGAGGAAGGAGAGGGGGGGAGAGGAGGAAGGAGAGGGGGGGAGGAGGAAGGAGAGGGGGGGAGGAGGAAGGAGAGGGGGGGAGAGGAGAGGAAAAGAGGGGAGAAGGAAAAGAGGGGACTTCAACCCCAATCCGCACTTAAAAATCGCTTTGTATCTGGCCATACCCAGGTTTGTGTGGGATCCTGCTGTGTACACATACTCTGCCCTCCCCCCTCCCCCTCCCTCCCTCCTCCACCTGATAGCCCTCACAGCGCCACAGTGTCCGGAAATAGATTGAGGGAAAGAGGAGGGTGGGGCTAGTGGGAGAGAAAAATCTTTAATTGGCTGACTGAGAGGAGGCGACGGGGATGGATCTCTGGAATTACAAATATTAAACATGTCCAGTGTGGTGGGACATGTATTACAAACGGGAAGACAGAAACCTTTCAGAGGACATTCCCTCTGGGCAGCACGGTGGCACAGTGCTTAGCACAGTTGCTTCACAGCTCCAGGGTCCCAGGTTCGATCCCCGGCTGGGTCACTGTCTGCGGGTTCTGCACGTGTGTGCGTGGGTTTCCTCTGGGTGCTCCGGTTTCCTCCCACAGTCCAAAGATGTGCGGGTTAGATGGATTGGCTGTTCTAAATTGCCCTTCGTGTCCAAAAAGTTTAAGTGGGGTTACTGGGTTCTGGGGCTAAAGTGGGACAGGCTGGAGGTGTGGGGCTTGGGTGGGGTGCTCTTCCTAAGAGCCGGTGCAGACTCGATGGGCTAAATGGCCTCCTTCTGCACTGTAAATTCTATGATTTCAATTCCGCCCTCACAAAGGGGCTGGAATGAAAAAGGCTGCGATTGGGGGGCGGGGGTGCAGTTTAATCTCCCAATCGCACAGTGCCCGTGTTTTACTGTAATTAATGTCACGGTTCCTTGTGAAAGTCCAATCAAACACTTCTGGGTACACCCTGATTTGGGAAAAAAAAGAAACAAATGCTGGGAGGTATGGAATGCTCGGAGGGCCGTTTGAAAATGTCTCCCAGGGTCTGGGGCAGCTGGTTTCAGTGCTATCTGTAGGATCCTGCTGTGTGTCAGTTACCCGGGGCCTTTCCTGAACTGCAACTCGTAACCACCCAATTAAACAAAGCAAAAGATGGGGACAGTGTAGAGGGAGCTTTACTCTGTATCTAACCCCATGCTGTACCTGTCCTGGGAGTGTTTGATGGGGACAGTGTAGAGGGAGCTTTACTCTGTATCTAACCCCGTGCTCTACCTGTCCTGGGAGTGTTTGATGGGGACAGTGTAGAGGCAGCTTTACTCTGTATCTAACCCCATGCTGTACCTGTCCTGGGAGTGTTTGATGGGGACAGTGTAGAGGGAGCTTTACTCTGTATCTAACCCCTGCTGTACCTGTCCTGGGGGTTTTTGATGGGGACAGTGTAGAGGGAGCTTTACTCTGTATCTATCCCCGTGCTGTATCGGTCCCGGGAGTGTTTGATGGGGACATTGTAGAGTTTGCTTTACTCTGTATCTAACCCTGCGCTGTATCTGTCCTGGAGTGTTTGATGGGGATGGTGTAGAGGGAGCTTTACGCAGTATCTAGCTCCCTGCTGTACCTGTCCTTTGAGTGTTTGATAGGGACAGAGTAGATGGAGCTTTACTCTGTATCTAACCCCGTGCTGTACCCCACGTTTGAGTGTTTGATGGGGACACTATAGAGGGATGTGCAACTTGTAACTAACCCCATGATGTACCTTTGCTGGCAGTGTTAAATGTAATTTCAAATTCTCAAATGAATATATTTTGTTAGCCTCTCCATCTCTGTATCTCTGCTCTCTCTATCTAAACCCATGTTGTACCTGTCCTGGTAGTGTTTGATTGGTACAGTGTATAGGGAGCTTTATTCTGTATCGAACTCCATGCTGTACCTGTCCTGGGAGTTTTTAATGCTGACAGTGTGGATCTGTTGCTGTGCCCTGAAGTAACATGATCATAGACAGGACACATGCCTCTGACCTCTCCTGTGAAGTCACATCTTTAGCAAACCATCGCAGCGAACAGACTGAAAACATTCATGACAGAAAGTCAGGGGGTAGGTCTGTACACCCATCTCGGAGGAGATCTCAACCAATACTGTTTCTAATCATTTCCCAATAGTATTTGAACTCCGCACTGGCTGAGGCCTGTTCTGCAGGCTTCACCCAGGGTGAGTTGTGTCTGGTTATTACCCTGACTGAGGTGTAATTTTAATATCTGAGGGATAGTGAGTGAGGGAGGCAGACAGAAATATAAATGAGTGAGGGACCGAGAGACAGAGAGAAACATAAGGGAATGGGCCAATTGTCATCTTTTTTTAGCCTCTGGTTGAAAGCTGTACCATTTTTGTGTTTGATCATTGCTGAGAGTTTGTGTAACAGAAAAGCGGATCCTGGGATCTCGCTATATCAAATAGTGTCACGTTTTCCTGTCTTTCAGTTAACTTTCTCCCTCTTTTCCCCAGAAATTTGAATTTTGAAGACTGCAATGAAGGCAGGAATCTTTGGACAAGGGCTATTCTCCAGAGGACAATTGGATGGACTGAGGCCTACTCCACAGGCCGCACTCACGTGTGTTGTCTCTTTATTGACGCCCCGGCCTTGCACTTAGACACAAACATATTGACTCTTTGGTGGGTGACAAAGAGCGAATTAAAAATCTGTAATATGAAGCTGTCTAAATTTTGTTTATGAACCCAAAATAACCGGGGTTCTTTAAAATCTGGGTGTCCCGAAAGGCAGGGGGGGTTTGATTTCATTGCCTGAGCCCCGTTCACTCTCCATATATCCTGTTGGCTATTTTAAACGACACAACACTGCTGACTGCACCTTCTGGGATCTTTCTGTGTACCAATGGATTTTGTTTTAAAAAGGGTTTTCTTAGTTCCAAGAGGCAGAGGCAGTTTAACTCTTTCCGAGGATTGAAGGGAGTTCTTTAGACTTGGTCAAATCCCCACACACAGGTTGATGGGAGAGGAAGGGCTTTACATCCAGGGGGGAATAGGGCTCGTAGCAGGAGTGAGAGGGGGCGGGAAGAGGAAAGACAGCATCCCGCCTGGTTCGGTTCACATTGCTGCTGCTGTGGGATCTTGCTGTTCACGCACAGGCTTGTGGCCTTTGCCCGCAAAGCAATTGAGATCACAGCTCTTAAAATAAAAAAGCACACGGACTGCAAAGTGGGTTCGAAGGTCTCAAATTTTAAAGTCATGGGAATGAGGGAGTTGCTGAACTGTTTTCACAGACGACTGAGGAAGATATTCAGCCAGGATCACATTGTTGCATGTGGGATCTTACTGTGCAATCAATACTTCCGTCAGTGTGTACAATGCCGCAATGATGGAGAAACAGAGAGAAAGAGAGAGATAGAGAAATCCACGATGTGAAATTCTGAACTCAATAATGAAAGTGTTATCATTTTTGGGATCTCTCTGTGCACAGGTTGCCTGCAGAATTCACAAAATTAGCAACAGTGGGGTCACTTTTAAAATCAATCCATTGATGGCGTGGAATTACAGTCCCTTAACTTGAAGTGCGTATAATTCTGGAATGAAGCCTGTATTTTAGGCCGACTCATAAATATGAGGGTGAAATGAAATCAGCAGGGGGCCATTTGAATTCAGTTTGCTGTGGTTGTGATTCTGAGATTCCTGTGTCTGACTCTCTCTCTCTCTCTCTCTGGGGGTGATGGAGGTTAGAGAGGGAGAAAGACAGAGGGAGGTATTGAAAAGAGGCTTTCTCTCCCTTTCTGCCTTCTTTCCATTCTTGTATCTCTCTCTCTCTCTCTGTCTCCCCAGCGTTCTGCCGATATCTGTCCATCTCTCTCCAGCTTCTTTGTGTCTCTATAAACCTTCAATCATTGAAAACCATCCCACAAACTGCAATGGGGAGCCTCCAGCACACCTTCCTGGTATTCCTTGATTTGGGAAAAGAATAGATACGAATGCTGGGAGGGCGATTTTAAAAAGTCCCCGCATGGACCGGGCAGTGGGTTTCCCAGTTAGAAGAGGGGAGTTTACCTTTCAGAGGGCGGATGTGTCTCCAGACTCGGAATACCAGTGCTGTTAAGGGGTTGGCGTGGTGGTGAAGGGAGATGGGAGAAAGAATATAGCAGTCAAGGGAAGGAACATGTCCCCCACCCCCTGCTCACCTGCCTGTCCCACACTGACAGGATCACATTGCTGTGTGTGGGATCCTGCTGTGTCACTTGTCTGAAGTATTTGAATAATAGGCCTTGGTTAATCAATCCTTTCTCTCAGCACATGGAAGTTGTGAACATTCAAGCCTCACAGTCTGATGTAGTTAACAAACAACTGCATCCTTTGATAATCAATCCATTTCCTATCCCTAAATAGATCGGACAGATTTCCAGAATACAGGAATATCTCAATCAAACTTCAGTTCCCATACACTTGTTAACACTTGACTGCAAAAGGTAAATTCCACAGAGATTCCGAAAGCTTCCACAGAAGAGACAGGTTATATTAAATTTTGAAACAGAACTATTTTAGCTGATGCCTCAATCCTATCACCCAGAAATGTTGTACGTTTTGAACTTCCACTGTTTCTATCTTCTCATCATTTATAAAGAACACGGTTCTATCCTTTCCAAGTCAAAAGTGCATTATCTTATATTTCCCTACACTGAAACATGTCCACCAGTTGTGTCTACTTACAAAACATTAATATCTATCTGCAGTTTGATGTTCCCAGCTATGCTGCTTACAATGCTGTCTAATGTTTGGTGTCGTTGGCAAACTGGGATGTGTAGCATTCGATCAAATTGTCTTAAATGACGAAGATATTCAGTAAACCACTGTGTGCATGCGTGTGTGTGTATCTGAGAGTGTGTGTTTGCATTTAAGACACAAAGGAACATAGGAGCAGATGCAGCCCATTCAGCCCATCGAGCCTGACCCACCATTCAAACAGATCTTGGCAAGACCAGACTCACGCACACTCACACACTCATTCCTATGTTACTACACACAGTCGATTTGTGTCTGGTACATGCTCAATGATTGAGCTTCCAAAGCCCTCTGGAATAGTATAACAAAGATTCCCCATGTTCTACAGAGTGAAGCTCCCTCTACACTGTCCCCGTCAAACACTCCCAGGACAGGTACAGCACGGGGTTAGATACAGAGTAAAGCTCCCTCTACACTGTCCCCATCAAACACTCCCAGGACAGGTACAGCACGGGGTTAGATACAGAGTAAAGCTCACTCTACACTGTCCCCATCAAACACTCCCAGGACAGGTACAGCACGGGGTAAGATACAGAGTAAAGCTCCCTCTACACTGTCCCCATCAAACAGTCGCAGGACAGGTACAGTGTGGTGTTAGATACAGAGTAAAGCTCACTCTACACTGTCCTCATCAAACACTCCCAGGACTGGTACAGCACGGGATTAGACACAAAGCTCCCTCTACACTGCCCACATCAAATACTCCCAGGACAGATACAACATTGGATTCGATACAAAGTGAAGCTCCCTCTACACTGTCCCCATCAAACACTCCCGGTACCGATACAGCACGGGGTTAGATACAGAGTAAAGCTACCCACAACCTGCACTGCCTGTGCTCCTCCCACCCCCCCCCACCCCCCGCCCCCACATCCAGCACTGACAGTGCTCCTCACCCCCCTGCCAGCACTGCCAGTGCTCCCCGCCCAGCCCCATAGTCTGCACTACCAGTGCACCCCCACACCCTCACAGCCAGCACTGCCAGTGCCCTCCCCACAGCCAGCGCTGCCAGTGCTCCTGACAAATTCCAAATTTCTTTACCCGTCAGTCTGGCCTCAATAAAAGTCGAGATGGATTTGCAGGTACAGCATTAGTTATTTTATTTGACTTGCAAGTCTTTCTCAATTGACAGCAAGTACAAAGCACATCTTGCTTCGTACACCTCTGGAATCAACTGAGTCTGTAGGACAAAGAGATCTCTACTAATAACACAACTGGCATCAAGTTTCACATACACGATTCCCATAGGTCATCCTATACCCCTCCTGACCTAGCCATACACTCTAATTGGCTCACTTCCAATCCCTTCCTCTGGCCCCTATTACCCAGCATCCTTTTCTCCTCCTTTGGTGGACACACCTCTTCCTGCTTTGCCATGCGGTCTGAAATCCTTTGTCTGTGAACTCACCAGAATGAGACTGGCCTATCTCTACATTGCAGTAACTAATATCTCTAAAGTAACTATTTTAGATCACATTCGTCATTTCCTCCTATTATCATTCCATGATAACCGAACTATCAATCCATAGCTACGGTCCCTCATCTAAAAGGATCCGTCGCTGCATTTCCAATTCCTGGCATAGCCGCCCCCCCCTCATCTGCTGCATCCTCATGGATTTTGACAGCCAAGATTTTAGGGGCGTTGATGTGTTCCAGTGCACCCCGCATTCTACCCATCACGCATTTAAGGATGGCTGGGCCCACAAAGATGCAGCCGATAGCCACCACTAAATACATGGCCATTTTTATCAACCAGTCCTTCCAACCTCCAAATCCCCAGTTACCCCAAGCGCCAGGATCCCGCATTCCGTCCAGGTGATCCCGTATGTGATCCATAAATTTAGTGATGTTAGCGGTCAAGTCCTGAACTCCCATGATACACTTGCCCTGTACTATGGCGCATACCCCACCCTCATGGGCCAGAAGATAGTCAAGAGCATACCGGTTCTGCATTGCAAACAACCTCAGCTGAGACAATTCCTTGGTTATTGCCCCGAGGGCTCCCAAGGTTTCATTTCCCAAGATGGCAAGGCCACAAATAAAATAATTCCTATTGCTGACAGCCAAGGAACCCCCCACACCTCCCAGTGTCAAGACGCTCAGAATCCCCCACCCAGCTGAGTGGCCCCGGTTGGGTGCGAGAACCTGAGGTTTTTTCCAGTTCTCGCAGAATTCAGCTGAGACTGCCCGGCGTGCTCGCTGATTATGCAGCATCCACGCCGAGCGGCAGGCGACAGTGGTCGGTACTAGAGTCCCAATAGCAATTTGGCGGAGAAATGGGGGTGACAAAACATTGGTCGCTGTGCCATTAAATAAAAAGTAGTGTCCTTGCTCCGTGTGCAGGCTAGCATCACAATCAGTATATCGGTTGCGTAAGGATCCCCCAGTAGCCCAGTTTATCCAGCTTCGAAACTCCCATTCGGGCCGCCTAGCAATGCGGAAAGCCCTAGTCCCAACAGTGATATGAGAGACATTCGCCCAGCCACAATGGAGCTGGAGGCCGGCGTTCAATGGAACGCAGGTGGTGTTGTAACAAACGCATTGGCCAGACGCCTGGGTGATATGACACCTCCTGTCCGTACAGGTGGGGAACAGACATGTTATATTCGTTTCCACCTCTACCAGCAAACAGCCGTATCATTCACTGCTGAAACACTTCTCGTACGACCGGGAATCCCTATTGGGAGCGAAGTGGCTAGGTATATACGCCCTCCACCGTTGCAACCTATCATACTGTGAGTGGGAATTATCCCGAGGAAGGGGAAGGCAAATAGCCGGTGGTGCTGAACCCGGATCGTAAGGAAGAGTGACTTGCTCGGGCAGTGGCTCGGAACGCTGACAATGAACCACCGTTTGGGGAGTGCCCCAAAGCGGTGAAACAGAAAATAACCTAGACCCCGCTGCGGGGTTCAGGTAGCAGACAACCCGTCCGTGGCCATACAAGCGGTGGTAAATCTGGTAGAAGAGATTCATACTACCCGGGTTTTCCTAAGTTTGGCCTTTAACTAAATTAAATGTATCCCCTGATAACCTACGTTCTAACTGTACTTCCCTTCTCACACGCCCCATCCTCTCTCTATTCCCCCTCTCTCTCTCACAACCTCTTCCTACGCTCCCCTGACGGTCTGATGTTACCTTTATCGCACCAATCTTAACACATGCAAAATCAAATTTACATGTACTCCAAAAACAAGGCAATGTCCATATAATGTTCCCTTCCCATCGCCGGGACCGGTGCAATTGCTTCATGAGTCCTGCATTGTCCGTGAACTTGATGACCTTCCATGAGTCGAGACCATGTCCTCGTTTATGGGGGCAGCGAAGAACATCACCTTTGCATAAATGAAATGTCCTTGTAGTTTGGTTGGGGTTACAAATGTAGATAATATTTCCCTTTTCCATGTCCGTCGCGAATAACACGCCAAGCGAGGTGAGGCCGAAGATCACACTGGCGGTGCGTAGCCACCCCATCATGCTCCACACCTGTAAAATAGCACTGAGGAATGGAGGCAGGTTAGTCACCGACCTTTTTACAGTAGTGGAGGTGGACCCAATTTACAGTGATGGAGGTGGACCCAAGCACTCCGCCCCTCCACTTTAACTGCTGTGGGGGTGGTAGGGGAAACTTGGAATGACTCGTCCCATCGCGGCTCCGACCCCTTCCTAGTCCAAATTTTGACCAGGACATAACTACCGGGCTGGACTGAAAGTGAGCTGAGCACTGGGGGCAATGGCTGCTGAGCCGCGCGGACCTGGCCATGGAGCTCCTTGAGCACCTGAGTGAGGGCGAGAACATAGGTGGTCATCTCTTCAGTCATATGGTGAAACCGAACCAGTCTGGAAGCATGCAGGCCCCAGGGAGTTCTAAGAGGCCTGCCATAAAGAATCTCGGCAGGAGAGAGCTAGGCTGGTCCAGCAGGTGTAACCCGCAGCTCTAAGAGGGCAACGGGGAGCAACTCAAGCGATGTCAGTCCCGTGTCCGCTCTTAACTTAGCCAATTTAGTTTTGAGGGTCTGATTGTGTCTCTCAACCAACCCAGCCGCCTGCGGTCTGTAAGCACAGTGTAACTGCTGGCGTATGCCCAACTGGGAGAAAAACTCCTTGTTAATTTGTCCAATAAAATGAGGCCCATTATCAGAACTTAACTGAGCTGGTATACCGTACCGGGGAATGATTTCCCGCATCAAAACTTTAACCACAGTAGCAGCTTTATTATCGATAGTGGGATACGCCTCGACCCATCTGCTGAGCACATCCACAATGACCAAAACATATTTATAACATTGACACCTTTCCAACTCAATGTAATCCAGTTGTAGCGTCTCAAAGGGACCACTGGGCAACGGGGTTTGCCCCATCCCACAAGGGATACCTTTGCCGGTGTTATATTGCTGACAAATCAAACACCGATTACTGATACTCTGGGCCAACCCTTGCATTTTAGGGTGCCACCAAGTGTCCAGCAACAAATCACTAGTCCCCCGAGCCCCACAATGAGTTGCAAAGTGTACACATTCGATGACCCATAAAGCCAGTACATCAGGCATACAAGTCTGATGTGCTGGCGTGGTCCATAAAGAGGAAACAGAATCATATGCACAACCGTTCCCACATTTGTTTATAATTCTCAGGAGCGTCCTCCTGTAACCTTATGACGTCTTGGATGGTTGGCATTGGCTTGTCAGAGGCAGACCTATTTATAGCAGAACGTTTAGTCTGACTTAACATTTTAGTCACCATCACTTGCTGAATTTGCGCGGCTGTCCGCGCTGCACAATCTGCTTGTTCATTACCAACGTCGACTGGGGTCTTACCGTTTGTGTGGGCAGCGCATTTAATGATGGAAATCTGCGCGGGCATAAGGAGGGCCTGTAGTAGGGCATTAACTAATCCCCGGTGGGATATTTGACCACACATAATCATGTCAGGTTGTTCTGATGAAATATCACTCAAATCGTCCCTTATTGTGGTAGTTTCCTGAATCAAGGCTAAACAGCCGTGGCCAGGTGCGTCTTCATGGACAGGAGGACCACTAAGAAAACAGACTGGATTGATAGTGGTACAGTGTTTAAATGTCAGACGTGGATTGTTCAAAAGGTATATCTTATACCTATTCTGACGAGCTGCGGTAACATGCTGAGTCTGCAGTTTCCTCAGTAGTGCGATGACCGAGTGGGAGCGATGCACCGTAATATCCTGTTGGAGAGTGAGAGCATGTAACGGCTGTGCGAAGGCATTGATTGAACGTAAATCCTGTACTAATCAGTACTGGTCTGGCTTGGCTGGTTTAGGCACAGCAAGTATGGGGGTGTTACATTCTGATTGGCAAAGGACCAAAATACCCTGTTGCAACAGCTCTCGGATTAATTTGTCCATCGACGGGGCTGCAGTCGAGTGTTAATTGTTTCAGGGACCTCAAAATATTTTATGGCACAGCCGTCTGGCATGACTTGACGTGCGTACTCTGTTGGATCTGAATGATCCACTGCCCTCCTTACCATAGGCCCCAAATCCCTGGCATGGTACTGGTCGTGGACCTGACGTGTAATATGAGGGCTTACCGAAGCTGACTGTGGCCATAAATGTGGTGGTATTGTAACAGAATCGGCTTTACCTTCTTTTCCCGTGACTGTGGCTGTAACCTTGACTGGCCATTCGGTCCCAATTAATGGCTGGTATTTGTCCTCCAACTCCCTGTTTGTCAAATGCCAGGGTAACGTGGTGCAGTGAATGTTCAATGTCTAACGTCCGCCACTGGGGTGTGATAGAAATATAGCACTGTTTCTCATCCTCCATGATTGGACCGTTACCCCTTCGTCTCCGAACTCTAGCTGTAGCTGGAAGATACACAGTAAATCTCGGGCCAACAATTTACAGTCCAATCCAGTAGTCACTACAACTGATGATCTGCAGACTTATTCTCGTAAGTGACTGTCACAGGTTCAGAAATAGGATACTCACACACCTGTCCTTGGAACCCCGACAAATGCTGCGTGTGGTCAGATAGTGGTAGTCGAAGTACTGATAGCAGAGAAGACATGGCTGCTCCAGTGTCGATTACAAATGGGTGATGTTCATCTCCTATCTGCAGAGAGATAATAGGTTCCCTGACCGATTGGAGAGTCCTTATGACTAAATTAGCTAGTCAATCCTGTGTTGGGAAAGGGTTTGCCTGGGAGAAGTCAGTGTATCTCGTCTGTCCTCCCCTTGGTGGGTACCCCCTCCTTCTGCTGCCTGTCTTTTAAAGGGGCATTCCTGTTGCCAGTGATCTGCACGGCCGCAATTAAAACATGCATTGCTCCCTCTATATCTGCCCCGTCCTCTTCTCCCAGTAGACCAATGGCCCCTCAGAGGGGGTGGCGGTTGTAAAACTGTTGGTGCATACGGTGGGCCATAAAAAGGAGCTGAGGGTCCCTTTGGGTGGGTTTGATATCCTCCCCCTCGCTGATCCACCCACCCAAAGTCACAATATTGGGGCTCCAGCTGGTAAGCCACCGTTTCTGCCGCTGGTTGGGGTCGCAGATCATCCTTTTTCATTACATACTCAGTCTTAATCTTTGTAACTGAGCCTCCTTCCTGGCCTACACCCTCCTTCCAATAAAATCTGACTGCCCTTGCCATCTGAGAAGGGTCGTTCTCTGTCCAATTCATGTTATTACATTTCACGGCAGTAGCCACAGAAGGTGGTAGGCAATGCATTAACATAGCACAATATTGAGGGGAATTCTGACCCTTTGGATATGGCAAGTCGCCTGACTGCCCATGGTAGATTTCATAAAACGTTCCAGAAAATCCTCTGGCTCTTCAATCTTCTTAGGTTTTAGGTCTAAGATAGCAGAAATATTTATGGGCTTTTGAAATGTGCTATTCAACGCATTCAGGATTTGTGTCCGTCTATCGTCGTCTAACGCATGGGCTTGCTGAAGTGTGGCCTGGCTAGCATAATTCAAGTGATTAAGATGATTGCGGTACTCTGCTGGGGTTAGAACCTGCTGGACTAGGGCCCAGAGGTCCCTAGAATCAGCGTGATAAATTGTGATGGTAGTTCTCAGGGAATCCACGAAAGCAGCAGGAGATTTTTTCTATCTGGGATTGTAGCCATAATAGCCATCATCTCACTGGGTGTCCATGGGAAATAAACGTCTATCGTGGGCTGGGCCCCGGCAGTCACTGCGTCAAGGTTTGGTATCTTCCTAATCGGCAACTGTCTCCGAGTCTCACCAGGGGGCACTCTAGCTATTTCCTCTGGTTCTTCCAAGACTTCGACGTCCCTCCCTGTCACTAGAGGGAGTTCTTTCTCTTCAGAATCATCCCTGGCATCTCCCTTTGTTCTCGAAATTTGCGGTTTCCCCTTGGTCTGAAGGGATTTAGGTGGTATGCTTAATTGTTTCTGGTTAGGATCAAGCCCTTCTCTCGCTGTCCGAGATCGGGTCCTAGAGCTAACTGGGCTTGCGGAACAGAGTTCCTCTTCCCCTACTGATCGTGAAGATGGCAAATCGGGGCCCACGCTATCAACCAAAAGGACTGGAGTTACTGGCATGATTGGAATCTGGGGAGCAGTGACTGGATATAAATTATTATACACTGGTGGTTCTGGAATTAGTGCAGACAATGCTACAGGTGCAGTCGGAACTTTTACTGACATTTTTAAATCATCGAATTGATCATTTTCTGTCAATTCAAGGCCAGCCATTGAACTACGTAGCCCATCTTTTGTTTGACTCGTGCCTTTCATGTCTTTACTTGCGCGTTTTTTTTTGAATGCACATTCCTTTTTCAAGACCTGTAATGTTTTTTTTTTTAACCCTGTTCACTAATTGGAATTCCCATTTTAAGGGCATTGTCCTGCCAACTTGATAACATGATCCTATCTCTTTCCTCTTGACAATATTGTCTCCATAATCTAATTAACTCTTTAGCTTTCATACTTTGGCTCTTTCTTTTTTTTTAATATATATAGTTTTTTATTTGCTTATTTATAACCAATGGCAATTGTTCTTTTTACAGTGTTCTTTTAAAACTTAAAATGTTTGAAAATTCAAATTGAATGACTGCAACTTGCAAGCTTAGCTCTGATCTCAACTCCGAACTAAATTTACGATTTGCTCAACACAAACTTGTATAACATTTACAACTTAATTAATTGTTTATTTTAAATATTTTTCTTTTAACAAGTTTTTCTTACATTCTCAAAAATGTTGGCTGCTATCAATGAGGGAGCAGTTAGCTGCGGTGATGTATACCGGAGCAAAGTCAACTGTCATCTCCAGATTTACACTTTTTGAAATGTTGTCAGTGAGTTTCTTTAAGTTTCTATTAATTCACAAATAAAATGAGATAAACATTATTTCAAGTAAGTAAAACTTAAGATTCTGGCAATTTCAATCAATTGCTTTCGAAAATAATAATTTTTATCAAAGAGGTGGAGAAACCCACTGGTTTCCTTTAATTAATTCAAAACGTAACTTTGCTGGAGTTCACTGACTCAAAGGAAAGGTATCCGATTACACTACAGGCTGCTGCTGTTATCACAAGGTCTGAGTGAGAAGCACTGTCTGTCGTCTTTAACTTTGGCTGCTGCTGTTAACCCTTCGAGAGACTTCTGCTTTAACTAACATGCAGCATCCAGTTCTATGGATGTTCTTTGTTATGAAATTTATCCAAGCAATTCCCCACAATCTCAACTAGTCCTCAGAACTGCGTTTTTCGCCACTACAGTCCAAGGGTACAATTTTAGCTTAATCAACTATAGATTTAAAACACTCACACATGGAATTGAATCATCTGTTTTAGATGTCACATCAACCCATAACCTAACCCAAGCCGAATCAGAACTCACACATGGAGTTGAACCATTTTCAGATTTAGATGTCACATCAACCCATAACCTAACCCAAGCTGAATCAGAACTCACACATGGAGTTGAACCATCTGTTTTAGATGTCGCATCAACCCATAACCTAACCCAAGCTGAATCAGAACTCACACATGGAGTTGAACCATCTTCAGATTTAAAAACACTTATTTAACTGAACCCTCATCTGCTGAAGTCACATCAGTCATCAACAACACAATTAACCCTAAACTGAACTATCATTTATGACATCCCATCAGTTTAATTTGCTAATCCCCAGACTGACCTTTGATTTCGTCAAGATGATCTTTCCGTACCAACCGCGAGTGACCAGACTAATCAGACGATAAGATGAGGGGAAAAAGCAATGCGCGGTCATTTTCTAGCTATACATTGTGGGCCCCTTCTTCCCTCTCTCCCTCTTGATAATCAGTCTAATTCTGATTTCGCGGTTGGTCAGAACCGTCTTGAGAAATCCCGGGTTTCCGGCACCAAATGACAAAATACAAATTTCTTTACCCGTCAGTCTGGCCTCAATAAAAGTTGAGATGGATTTGCAGGTACAGCATTAGTTATTTTATTTGGCTTGCAAGCCTTTCTCAATTCACAGCAAGTACAAAGCACATCTTGCTTCGTACACCTCTGGAATCAAGTGAGTCTGTAGGACAAAGAGATCTCTACTAATAACACAAATGGCATCAAGTTTCACAGACACGATTTCCATAGGTCATCCTATACCCCTCCTGACCTAGCCATACACTCTAATTGGCTCACTTCCAATCCCTTCCTCTGGCCCCTATTACCCAGCATCCGATTCTCCTCCTTTGGTGGACACACCTCCTCCTTGCTTTGCCATGCGGTCTGAAATCCTTTGTCTGTGAACTCACCAGGATGAGACTGGCCTATCTCTACATTACAGTCACTAATATCTCTAAAGTAACTATTTTATATCACATTCGTCACAGGCACCCACCACCCTCTGCGTAAAGAACTTTCCACACATATCTCCTTTAAACCTTTCCCCTCTCGTTTAGGAGACTGGTAACAGCAGGAATAAGCTGTTTTTCAGTCTGTTACTGCATGTCCTGAGACTTTTGTACTCCTGCCCGATGTAAGACGTTGGAAGAGTGAGTAAGCCGGGTGGGACGGATCTTTCATTATGCTGTCCGCTTTCCCCAGGCAGCGGGAGGTGTAGATGGAGTCAATGGATGGAAGGCAGGTTCGCGTGATGGACTGGGTGGTGTTCACGTCTCTCTGAAGTTTCTTGCAGTCCTGGGCCGAGCAGTTGCCAGACCAGGCTGTGATGCATCCCGATAGGATGCTTTCTATGGCGCATCTGTAAAAGTTGGTAAGAGTTCATGTGGACATGCTGAATTTCCTTAGTTTCCTGAGTAAGTATAGGCGCTGTTGTTCTTTCTTGTACGTTGCGTCAACGTGGGTGGACCAGGACAGATTCTTGCTGATTTCACACCTAGGAATTTGAAACTGTTAACCATCTCCACCTGGGCCCAGTTGGTGCTGGCAGCGGTATGTACAGCACTTTGCTTCCTGAAGTCAATGATCAGCTCTTTAGTTTTGCTGGTGTTGAGGGAGAGATTGTTGTCGCTGCACCACTCCACTAGATTCTCTATAGCCCTCCTGTTTTCTGACTCATCGTTGTTCGAGATCCGGCCCACTATGGTCACGTCGTCAGCAAACCTTCAGATGTAGTTGGAGCCAGATTTTGCCTCGCAGTCGTGTATGAGTAGGGAGTATAATACGGGGCTAAGGGCACAGCCTTGTGGGCCCCGGTATTCAGAACTATTGTGGAGGAGGTGTTGTTTATTCTTACTGAGTGTGGTCTGTGGGTCAGAAAGTCGAGGATCCAGTTGCAGAGAGAGGAGCCAAGTCCTAGGTTTTAGAGCTTTGATATGAGCTTGGCTGGGATTATGGTGTTGAATGCGGAGCCATGTGTCGGGCCATGGAGATGGCGTCTGCTGTGGACCGGCTGCGGTGATGGGCGAATTGCAGTGGATGTAGGCATTTTGGGAGTATGGAGCTCATGTGTCTCATGACCAACCTCTCGAAGCGCTTCATTACGTTCGATGCCAGAGCCAGTGGACAATTGTCCTCGAGGCACGTTACCCGGCTCTCCTTTGGCACAGGCATGATGGTGGTCTTCTTGAAGCAGGTGGGGATCTCGGAGCGGAGTATGCAGCGGGTGAAGATGTCCTTGAACTAATCTGCCAGCTGGTCCGCGCAGGATCTGAGTGCACGACCAGGGACACCGTCCGGGCCCGTCGCCTTCCGAGGGTTCACTTCTAAGTTCGCCGATCTGATTTAGGAAGGTGTAACGTTGTGTTTGGTGTGACCGGGGCTGCTGGGACAGTCGGCAGCGCTTTGATGGTGTCCTGCACGAACCGAGCATAGAATGCATTGAGCTCATCAGGGAGGGGGCGCTGCTGCTGGACATTCTGTTCAGCTTCGCTTTGTAGCCCGGTATGTTCATTATCCTGTTCCATTGTGAAATCTACTGTTGAAACTGCTCCCAGCCTGTCTTCAGACAGTGTATTCCAGATTATGAGCATCCCCTGTCAGTGTGTATCTAATTCCATTGTGAAACTTTCAATTGAAACTGCTCCCATCTTGTCTTCAGACAGTGTATTCCAGATTCTAACAACTCTGTATTAAATGTCCCAACCGTCTTTGATGAATTATTGTAAATCTTGTTACTATTGCTAGTTCCAGTGGAACCCATTCTGCTCACTCTCTTTAAACTCCTTCCTAATTTGGAGTCCTCTGTGAAATTGCTCTTTACTTTAAACTGATCTACAGATTACAATTCCAGTTCACTAATCCCCATATTTAACTGAAATCCTCCATCCCTGACAACACTCCATTAAATATCCAGCACGGTAGCATGGCGGTTAGCACTGTTGCTTCACAGCCCCAGGATTCCAGGGTTCCAGGTTCGATTCCGGCTTGGGTCACTGTCTGTGCAGAGTCTGCACGTTCTCCCCGTGTCTGCGTGTGTTTCCTCCGGGTGCTCCGGTTTCCGCCCACAGTCCAAATATGTGAAAGGTAGTTGGAATGGCCACGCTAAATTGCCCTTAGTGTCCAAAATTGCCCTTAGTGTTGGGTGGGGTTACTGGGTTATGGGGATGGGTGGAGGTGTGGTCCTTGGGTCGGGTGCTCTTCCCAAGAGCCAGCGTAGACTCGATGGGCCGAATGGCCTCCTTCTGCACTGTAAATTCTATGAAATCCTTTGCTATGTCTCCAAGATCCTCACATCCTTTTGTATATTTAGCGGCAGAACAAGATGCAATTCCTCAGCTATGGACCTCTCTATAAAACTAGTTATAACTCGATAGGCTATTGGCAAAGTGTTAGAAAGTGGGATTCAAATACTCAGGTGGTTGTTTTTGACCTGCCCAGTCCAGATGGGCCGAATGGCCTTTCTGTGCTCTGAACTTCGATGACTCTATGATCCGAACATCCCTCTTTTAGGAGTCTCCGCCTCTATTGCTCAAGTTAAATATCTTCTGAGGTTTTTCCAATCTTATCACCATGACCTTCCAGTGCAAAGTGTAGACATGTACCCGCTCCCTTCCTGTACACTTTTTAAACTTGTCCCGTTTAGTTTATATTTCCTGTCCTCAGCCCTCCTCCCTTATGCATCACCCACACGACAGTGATTTAAATGTACTTTACCCGTGACCCTCCCTTTCACAGATCTGGGAACATGCTGCTGAAGATTGCTGCTACCCTGCTCACTGTGTCATTGCTGAGTGTCTGTCATTTGTGAATGTTGAAATTCTTTCCATTGAAGCCTAACGCAGTGAATTGTATCTTGAAGAGCAATTGTCCTCATGTGGACCCCGAGTGAACATCAATGTCTCCCCCCTCCTGTCTGAATAACTATCATTCATCGTTTCGCTCTGCTTTCTGTTTCTCAGCCAATATCACATTCTCACTGTCACAGACCCTTTAATCCACGGCTTTGGGACTCGATAACAACTCTAATAAATGATACTTGATCACAATATGTTCCAGTACATAAATTCATATCAGTTCCCTCATTAATCCTCCAGTTATTTTGAAATATAACTGCAATAACAACATGCGATGTGTTCCCACGAATGATGCCGTGTTTCTGGTCACATAACACCATTTCCTCGCGAAGGAGCAATATTCCTGTTGCCCAGCCTGACCCCTAGAAATGTCTTGGTGACTATCATAATACTGACTGCTCTGTCCCTCCAGGGTTTATCCCTCTCTCTCCTTTTATAAACAGAATGGGACATTGAAAATGCCCCAGTCTCCTGGAACCACTCAGGTATCAATGAGGATTGAGTATCAGGGTCAGTGTGTCCACTATTTCCACACTCCATCCCTCAGTCACTGTCACACAGCCAATCCAGACCCGGCTAATTTTCTATTTCATTGTGATATAAAAAGTGTTGGATTGAAAGTGGTTTGAAAGGGGTTAACTGAGCCTGTTTGTTTAGTGCCTGTGATTAATGTTTGTCTCTCTGGATCTAACCGTGTCACTGGAGGGTTTGTCTCTGCTATTAATAAGAGATTCCTTTCATTGTGTTATCCCAAACTGTCAGCGGGAGCGTCAATTCCAACACTGCCAGAGATCAGCGCCTCCAGAGAGACCGAGAGGAGGTAGCAGAATCTGGGAACTACCCACAGGACCGTTACAGCAATGGATCAGAATCTGGGAACTACCCACAGGAACGTTACAGCAATGGAGCAGAATCTGGGAACTATCCACAGGAACGTTACAGCAATGGATCAGAATCTGGGAACTACCCACAGGAACGTTACAGCAATGGATCATAATCTGGGAACTATCCACAGGAACGTTACAGCAATGGATCATAATCTGGGAACTATCCACAGGAACGTCACAGCAATGGACAGGAGTTTTTCCGAAGGTCTTGATTGGATTGCTCGAGATCCTTTCCTTTCAGCAGGTTGGATCCAAGCTGTACTCTGGATAATTCAGGCGGGTTATTATCCCCTCCTGGCTGTTGTCGGTGTCCCTGGTAAGTCTCACTATCCAGTTGTTCATTGTATAATCTACTTTAAATGTATTATTGCTCTGATCATTTCCATCTTGGAAAGATTGAATGCATGTTCTTCAGTTCCAGTCACGAATCTCACTCCCTATCCAGTATCCACACACCACTCTCTGGCTGAAATCGGAGACTGGGGTCACAATCTCCGCGCTCCCTTTGACACTGAAATTATTTATATCCAGATGTTCTTTCTATTCCCAATCCTGCCCACTTGCCATCGCCTCATCACAGCCGCAGAATAATACATCATCTGTGTCTGTGTCAAATCCAGACTCGACTATTGCGATTAAATGATTAAATTCTAGTCACCCAATTGATGTTACAAATCTTCATGAAACACAGATCACCCCCAACTCTGCTGTCCATATCCTAACCCACACTCAATACCAGTCACGTACTGTCCCTCTGCTCACTGATCTACATTGGTTCCCAATCTGGCACCATCTCAATATCAATGTTCTCATTCTGTGATTGAAATTCTCCACAGTCTCATACAATAATTTATACCGTTTCCAACGAAAGTGAAAACAGTTAATTTTCACTCCATGTCCAGTTCTGCTATTGGAAAGTTAGTGGAGGTGATGTGGATGGGTTTCTGGAGTTTGTGTTATTGGGAAGTTAGTGGAGGTGATGTGGAGGGGTATCTGGAGGTTGTATTATTGGGAAGTTAGTGGAGCTGATGTGTTTCTGCAGGTTGTGTTATTGGGGAGTTAGTGGAGGTGATGTGGATGGGTTGCTGGAGGTTGTGTTATTGGGAAGTTAGTGGGGGTGATGTGGTTGGGTTTCTGAAGGTTGTGTTATTGGGAAGTTAGTGGAGGTGATCAGGATAGGTTTCTGGTGTTTGGGTCATTAGGAAGATGGTGGAGGTGATGAGAATGGATTTCTGGAGGTTATGTTATTGGGGAGTTAATGGAGGTGATGTGGATGGGTGACTGGAGGTTGTGTTATTATGAAGTTAGTGGATGTGAAGTGAATGTGTTTCTGGAGGTTGTGTTATTGGGAAGTTTGTGGAGGCGAAGTGCATGGGTTTCTGGAGGTTGTGTTGTTGGGAACTTAGTGGAGGTGATGTGGATGCGTTTCCGGAGTTTGTGTTATTGGGAAGTTAGTGGGGGTGATGTGGATGGGTTTCTGGTGGTTGTGTTATTGGGATGTTAGTGGAGGTGATGTGGATGTGTTTCTGGAGGTTGTGTTATTGGGAAGTTAGTGGAGCTGATGGGTTTCTGCAGGTTGTGTTACTGGGAAGTTATTGGAGGTGATATGGATGTGTTTATGGACTTTGTGTTATTGGGATGTTTGTGGATGTGATCAGGATGTTTTTCTGGAGGTTGTATTATTGGGAAGTTAGTTGAGGTGACGTGAATATATTTATGGAGGTTGCGTTATTGGGAAGATATTGGAGATGATGTGAATGGATTTCTGGTTGTTCTGTTATTGAGAAGCTGGTGGAGGTGATCAGGGTGGGTTTCTGGAGGTAGTGTTATTTGGAATTTATGGAGGGGTTTCTGGTGGTTGTGTTATTCGGAAGTTAGTGGTGGTGATGTTGATGGTTTTCTGAATGCTATGTTATTGAGAAGTTAGTGGGGGTGACGTGAATGGTTTTCTGTAGGTTGTGTTATTACGAAGTTAGTAGAGGTGATGTGGATGCGTTTCTGGTGGTTGTGTTAGTGGAGGTGATGAGGATGTGTTTCTGGACGTTGCGTTATTGGGAAGTTTTTGGAGGTGATGAGGATGTGTTTCTGGAGGTTGTGTTATTGTGAAGTGTCATGTGAGAGTACCTTTGAGACATTGATGTTTTAGCAATGTACCTTTAAGAAAACAGTGATGTCAGAGAGTGGGTGGAGCTGTGCTCAGGTCAGCCATTTTGCAGTTTAGTTTTGCAGTTTGGAGGAAAAGGGCTGGATGTGTGTCCGTGTTTGCAGTGAGCTGGATCACTGCCATGAAAGACTATCTCTGGATCATTTGGGTGATTTAAACTCATAATTGCAAAGCCTTTAGCCTGATCTGATTTTGTTTAAAGGTGTTACTTCTCTTGGAAGTTTGAAGGAACATTTTAAGGAATTATTCACTCTTGCAATATTTTCTGAGTTATCTTTGAAGTAAGGGTGTTCAGAGAGCCAATGTTTATTTAAGATGTTAAGTTGACTTATGGAATAAACATTGTTTTGTGTTTAAAAATCCTGGTGACCATAATTGTAATCCCACACCTGGGGAAAAAGCCGTGTGCTCGGAAAAGCAACACATCAATTTAAGGGAGTGGTTGGTTGAACTCCATGATACATTTTGGGGTTCTGAAAACGCCTCGCCCATAACAGAAGATAGTGGAGGTGATGAGAATGGGTATCTGCAGAATCTGGGTCTGTAACATGACCAACAAATGGAGCAAAGTCTGCAGAGAGGGGAAAGGCTGTAAAGAGAGAGGGGGAAGTTCTCTGTACCAGCATCTTGGGGATTTACAAGAACACTTCAACAACTGTGGTACCCGCAATAACGACGCTGAGAGTGTAAACAGTAAAGAAGGCGTTAATAAGCTATGAACTAGACTAGTGCAGGGACGTGTGCTAACTGCTGCACTGCCCACAAGTCGGCCCCTTATATACGGCTCCCAGGTAGGCGGAGCCGGAGGCGGAGTTCCTCCGGGTTCCAAGACCGGTGTTAAGGGGACATCACCTCACATGATGACAAGGGTATAGTGTTACAGTAACCGTTCATCACATTCACCCCCTGTTTAAAAAAGAGCCCGGCGGGGGTGAAGTGCCATCATAGGTCCATCCGGCTCGCTGGCCGGATCATCCTTAGCGACCTCCTCAGTTCGGGCGGTGGTGCGGCGGACACGGACGTCCTGGTTGAGAGTACATCCGGGAGCACGGCGTCGGAGCTTCGGTCCGGGACGGGGCAGGGGAACATGGCGCAGTGAGAATAGGCGGGGCCGGGGTAGCGGTGCCGGCGCAGGCGGGGTGTATTGTAGGGGACGCCTCATGTGCCTCCGGAGAAGAACAGGTCCTGGAGCCGCCAGCCACGGTGGAAGCGAGACCCCGGAGGTAGACTTCCTGGGGAAGAGAAACAATCGGTTGTGAGGGGTCTCATCTGTGGCCATGAAGAGGAGTGACCTAATGTATTGTAAGGCATCGGGCAGGACCTCCTGCCAGCGGGTGGTTGGGAGACTTCTCGACCGCAGGGCCAGAAGGACAGCATTCCACACTGACTCGTTCTCCCTCTCTACTTGCCCGTTTCCCCGCGGGTTATAACTGGTCGTTCTGCTCGAGGCGATGCCTTTGCTGAGCAGACACTGACGCAGTTCATCGCTCATGAACGATGTCCCCCGGTCGCTGTGGATATAAGCGGGGAAACCGAACAGAGTGAAGATGCTGTGCAGTGCCTTAATCATGGTGGCTGAGGTCATGTCGGGGCAGGGAATGGCGAATGGGAAACGGGAGAACTCATCGATCACGGTGAGGAAATAGGCATAACGGTTGGTGGACGGGAGGGGCCTCTTGAAGTCCATGCTCAGTCGCTCAAAGGGGCCCGAGGCCTTTACGAGCCGAACCTTGTCTAGCCGGTAGAAGTGCGGTTTGCACTCCGCACATATCAGGCAGGCCCTGACCATGGCCTTGACCGCCTTGGTTGAGTAAGGTAGGTTGCGGGACTTGATGAAATGGACGAGCCGGGTAACCCCCGGGTGGCAGAGGTCATTGTGGATGGCTTGCAGGCGGTCCTCCTGCGCGTTGGCGCATGTGCAGCGGGACAGGGCATCTGGGGGCTCATTGAGCTCCCCTGGACGATACTTGATATCGTACGTGTAGGTGGAGAGTTCGGTCCTCCACCTCAAAATGTTATCGTTTTTTATTTTGCCCCGTTGCGTGTTATCGAACATATAGGCGACTGACCGTTGGTCGGTGACGAGGGTGATCCTCCTACAGGCTAGGTAGTGCCTCCAGCGCCGCACAACCTCCACAATGGCTCGTGCCTCCTTCTCGACTGCAGAGTGTCGAACCTCGGAGGCGATGAGGGTCCGGGAGAAGAGCGCTACTGGTCTGCCTCCTTGATTGAGGGTAGCAGCCAGGGCGATGTCTGATGCATCGCTCTCTACCTGGAAGGGGATAGTTTTGTCCGCCGCGTGCATGGCGGCCTTGGCGATATCGGCCTTGATGCGACTGAAGGCTAATTGAGCCTCAGTCGAGAGGGGAAAAGTGGTGGTCTTTGAGTGGGCGGACTTTGTCCCCATACTTGGTGACCCACTGGGCGTAGTAGGAGAAGAGCCCCAAGCACCATTTGAGGGCCTTGAGGCTGCGGGGGAGGAAGAGTTCCTTAAGGAGGCGCATGCGGTCGGGGTCGGGACCGAGGACGCCGTCTTCCACGACATAGCCGAGGATGGCTAGCCAGGTTGTGTGGAAAATGCAATTTTCCTCATTATAGGTCAGGTTAAGGTCTCGGGCGGTCTGGAGGAACTTTTCGAGGTCAGCGTCATGGTCCTGCTGGTCATGGCTGCAGATGGTGACATTAGACCATAAGACATAGGAGTGGAAGCAAGGCCATTCGGCCCATTGAGACCACCCCACCATTCAATCGTGGCTGATTTCAACTCCATTTGCCCGCTCTCTCTCCATAGCCCTTAATTCCTCGAGAAATCAAGAATTTATCAACTTCTGTCTTAAAGATACTCAACGTCCCGGCCTCCACCGCCCTCTGTGGCAATGAATTCCACAGACCCACCACTCTCTGGCTGAAGAAATTTCTCCTCATCTCTGTTCTAAAGTGACTCCCTTTTATTCTAAGGCTGTGCCCCCGGGCCCTAGTCTCCACTGCTAATGGAAACAACTTCCCTACGTCCACCCTATCTAAGCCCTTCATTATCTTGTAAGTTTCTATTAGATCTCCCCTCAACCTCCTAAACTCCAATGAATATAATCCCAGGATCCTCAGACGTTCACCGTATGTTAGGCCTACCATTCCTGGGATCATCCGTGTGAATCTCCGCTGGACCCGCTCCAGTGCCAGTATGTCCTTCCTGAGGTGTGGGGTACAAAATTGCTCACAGTATTCTAAATGGGGCCTAACTAATGCTTTATAAAGCTTCAGAAGTACATCCCTGCTTTTATATTCCAAGCCTCTTGTGATGAATGACAACATTGCATTTGCTTTCTTCATTACGGACTCAACCTGCAAGTTTACCTTTAGACAACCCTGGACTAGGACTCCCAAGTCCCTTTGCACTTCAGCATTATGAATTTTGTCACCGTTTAGAAAATAGTCCACGCCTCTATTCTTTTATCCAAAGTGCAAGACCTCGCACTTGCCCACGTTGAATTTCATCAGCCATTTCTTGGACCACTCTCCTAAACTGTCTAAATCTTTCTGCAGCCTCCCCACCCCCTCCATACTACCTGCCCCTCCACCTATCTTTGTATCACCGGCAAACTTTGCCAGAATGCCCCCAGTCCCGTCATCTAGATGTTTAATATATAAAGAGAACAGCTGTGGCCCCAACCCTGAACCCTGCGGGACACCACTCGTCACCGGTTGCCATTCCGAAAAAGAACCTTTTATCCCAACTCTCTGCCTTCTGCCGGACAGCCAATCGTCAATCCATGTTAGTACCTTGCCTCGAATACCATGGGCCCTTACTTTACTCAGCAGTCTCAGCATTGTCCAAGTACGGGTATGTAGCCCGCAAACCGTACTGGTCCACCATTTGGTCTATCGCCCTTTGAACGACGGAGACCCCATTTGTGACACCTAAGGGGACCCTGAGGAAGTGGAAGAGCCGGCCGGCTGCTTCGAAGGCACTATCGGGGCGGTCTTTTGGTCGGATGGGGAGCTGGTGGTAGGCGGATTTGAGGTCGACCGTGGAAAAGACTCGGTATTGGGCGATCCGATTTACCATTTCCGCGATGCGAGGAAGGGGGTACGCATCAAGCTGCGTGAATCGGTTTATCGTCTGACTATAATCCACGACCATCCGTTTCTTCTCCCCAGACCGGACTACCACCACTTGCGCTCTCCAAGGGCTGTTGCTAGCCTCGATGACCCCCTCTCCCAGTAAACGCTGGACCTCTGACTTGATAAAAGCCATATCTTGGGCACTGTAGCGCCGGCTCCTGGTGGCGACTGGCTTACAGTCGGGAGTGAGGTTCGCGAATAGCGAGGGGGGTGCGACTTTCAGTGTCGCAAGGCAGCACACCGTGAGGGGGGGGGGCAAGGGTCCGCCGAACTTCAGTGTCAGGCTTCGGTGGCTGCACTGGAAATCCAGTCCGAGCAGCAGGGGGGCGCAGAGGTGAGGGAGGATATAAAATTTGAAACAGGTGTACTTGGCGCCCTTGATCGAGAGATCCGCGAAGCAGTACCCCGTGATTTGTACTGAGTGGGACCCGGATGCAAGGGCTATGGTTTGGGATGCGGGATGGGTGCGTAGGGAGCAGCACCTTACCGTTTCAGGGTGGATAAAGCTCTCCGTGCTCCCGGAGTCGAAGAGGCATGCAGTGTCGCGCCCGTTGACCTGGACCTGCATCATGGAGTTCTGCAGGTGTTTTGGCCGAGTTTGGTCGAGGGTGATAGCACCCACTCGAGGGTAGTCCGAGTCCTCAGGCGAGTCGGACTCGTAAAATGGCCGCCGCCGTCAGTCGCACGTGTCGGGTTGAGAAGATGGCCGCCGACAAGATGGCCACTCGCATGATTCGCACGAGGCTGATGACGCGTCAGAAGTGGGCGTGTCGGGTCGGTGGGCAGCAGCATTGCGAGACCTGCGGGCCTGAGAGCCTGATTTTCGGGCCGGCTGTTCTTTGTTCTTCTGGCCCCTGGGTCTGGCTGACCCTCGCAAAATGCCCCTTCTTCCCGCAGTCGCTGCAGATCGCGGAGCGTGCTGGGCAGCGTGGGTGTGGATGCTGGCCCTTCCCACAGAAGTAGCACGGTGTGCCCCCATGGTGAGCGGGTCGCCGCGTTGCGCAGGCCTGTAATACAGCTGAGTCTGAGGAAGTCCGGGGGGCTCGCAGAGTCTGCGGGGTACGTACCCAAGTTGTCGGGCCACCACCAGCGAGGAGACGAGCGTTAGCATGTCCTGGAGGTCATTTGCCCCGTTTTCAAGCAGCCGCTGCCGGATGTAGGTCGAGCGGATGCCGGACACGAAAGTGTCCCTGATATGCAGGTTCATATATACTTCCCCTGTCACATCCTGGTGGTCACAGCCCCTGGAAAGCGCGGCGAGTTTCTCAACAAACTCGTCTAGCGATTGCCCCGAGCGCTGCCGGCAGGTAGAGAGCAAGTGACGGGCGTGCACCTCATTGATGGGTTTGACGAACCACTGGCGGAGTAACTCGATCGCTTCCTCATAAGTTGTCGCCTTTGCGAGCGTGGCGGAGATTCTGTGACTCACCCGGGCGTGGAGTAGGCGCAGCTCGCGTGGCCCCAGGATGATGTCTCTGAAAAGTCCAGGTAGGCCTCGAAGCACCGCAGCCAGTATTTAAAAATGTCCTTTGCCTCCGGCGTTCGTGCTTCCAGATTGAGCTTCTCTGGTTTTAGGCCTGTGTCCATCCTGATCCAGTTAAGTCTATTAAATTGTGGTACCCTCAATAACGACGCTGAGAGTGTAAACAGTAAAGGAGGCTTTAATAAACTAAGAACTAGACTGGAGCTGAGACGTGTGCTAACTGCTGCACTGCCCACAAGGCGGCCCCTTATATACGGCTCCCAGAATGGCGGAGCCGGAGGCGGAGTCTCCCAGGGTTCCAAGTCCGGTCTTAAAGGGGACATCACCTTACATGATGACAAGGGTAATGTGTTCCAGTAACCATTCATCACAACAACCCAGTCCTAACCCAGGAGCAAAGTGTGAGGCAAATCTGATATAACAAGGAGCTGGTCACAGATCCGTGTCACCTCCTTCAGCACGGCCTGGAGCCTGACACCAGGCTGTGGATGGTCCTGTCAAATCTGATATAACAAGGTGCTGGTTACAGAACGGTGTCACCTCCTTCAGCACGGCATGGAGCCTGACACCAGGCTGTGGATGGCCCTGTCAAATCTGATACAACAAGGTGCTGGTTACAGAACGGTGTCGCCTCCTTCAGCACGGCCTGGAGCCTGACACCAGGCTGTGGGTGGTCCTGTCAAATCTGATATAACAAGGAACTGGTCACAGAACGGTGTCGGCTCCTTCAGCACGGCCTGGAGCCTGACACCAGGCTGTGGATAGTCCTGTCAAATCTGATACAACAAGGAACTGGTCACAGAACGGTGTCGCCTCCTTCAGCACGGCCTGGAGCCTGACACCAGGCTGTGGGTGGTCCTGTCAAATCTGATATAACAAGGAACTGGTCACAGAACGGTGTCGGCTCCTTCAGCACGGCCTGGAGCCTGACACCAGGCTGTGGGTGGTCCTGTCAAATCTGATATAACAAGGAACTGGTCACAGAACGGTGTCGCCTCCATCAGCACGGCCTGGAGCCTGACACCAGGCTGTGGATGGTCCTGTCAAATCTGATATAACAAGGAGCTGTGAAAGTTTACAAACTCAGCAATAGCATGATGGGAAAAATAGCCAACTTTTGTAACCAAGTTTCAGACAGCTGTGTCAGCTAAGTGCCAAGATCAGAAGAGGGAAAAGAGTGCGTGACCTCAGTAAAACCTGATAACAAAGCCACGATCTAGGAATGTCCTAGTAACACAACCTCCTCATGACCTAGGTCCATCTGCGTCAAGGCATCATGAGGGCAGAGGTAAAAACAAAATAGGAACACGTCTTAAACCCTCTAAAGACAAAATACTGCAAATAAGCCGAGTCAGGGTCTTTCCATGACAACATGTTTGATCAGAAGTTATGACTATTGACATTTTTGAACAAGGTCTGTTTTTGGAAAATAATACAGGTTTTGTATAAATATTGAACGTTTTCTCCATGTCTTTGCGAGCTTGAGAAAGAATAAGCAGTTTTACATTAACAGCTCTCTCTCTCTCTAACCTGTAGCCATCTGCATGCAGACTTTGGTCAATAAAGACAAAGTTATTTATTTCGAAACAGAGTTGTAAATTTGTTTTCCTCACAGTCTTGAAGTAGGAAATTTATTAAAAAACGACACGGCACGGCCTGGAGCCTGACACCAGGCTGTGGATGGTCCTGTCAAATCTGATATAACAAGGAGCTGGTTACAGAACGGTGTCGCCTCCTTCAGCACGGCCTGGAGCCTGACACCAGGCTGTGGATGGGCCTGTCAAATCTGATATAACAAGGTGCTGGTTACAGAACGGTGTCGCCTCCTTCAGCACGGTCTGGAGCCTGACACCAGGCTGTGGATGGTCCTGTCAAATCTGATATAACAAGGAGCTGGTTACAGAACGGTGTCGCCTCCTTCAGCACGGCCTGGAGCCTGACACCAGGCTGTGGATGGTCCTGTCAAATCTGATATAACAAGGTGCTGGTTACAGAACGGTGTCGCCTCCTTCAGCACGGCCTGGAGCCTGACACCAGGCTGTGGATGGTCCTGTCAAATCTGATATAACAAGGAGCTGGTTACAGAACGGTGTCGCCTCCTTCAGCACGGCCTGGAGCCTGACACCAGGCTGTGGATGGTCCTGTCAAATCTGATATAACAAGGTGCTGGTTACTGAACGGTGTCGCCTCCTTCAGCACGGCCTGGAGCCTGACACCAGGCTGTGGATGGTCCTGTCAAATCTGATACAACAAGGTGCTGGTTACAGAACGGTGTCGACTCCTTCAGCTCGGCCTGGAGCCTGACACCAGGCTGTGGGTGGTCCTATCAAATCTGATATAACAAGGAGCTGGTTACAGAACGGTGTCGCCTCCTTCAGCACGGCCTGGAGCCTGATACCAGGCTGTGGATGGTCCTGTCTAATCTGATATAACACGGAGTTGGTTACAGAACGGTGTCGCCTCCTTCAGCACGGCCTGGAGCCTGACACCAGGCTGTGGATGGTCCTGTCAAATCTGATATAACAAGGAGCTGGTTACAGAACGGTGTCGCCTCCTTCAGCACGGCCTGGAGCCTGACACCAGGCTGTGGATGGTCCTGTCAAATCTGATATAACAAGGAGCTGGTTACAGAACGGTGTCGCCTCCTTCAGCACGGCCTGGAGCCTGACACCAGGCTGTGGAATGTCCTGTCAAATCTGATATAACAAGGAGCTGGTTACAGAACGGTGTCGCCTCCTTCAGCACGGCCTGGAGCCTGACACCAGGCTGTGGATGGTCCTGTCAAATCTGATATAACAAGGAGCTGGTTACAGAACGGTGTCGCCTCCTTCAGCACGGCCTGGAGCCTGACACCAGTCTGTGGATGGTCCTGTCAAATCTGATATAACAAGGAGCTGGTTACAGAACGGTGTCGCCTCCTTCAGCACGGCCTGGAGCCTGACACCAGGCTGTGGATGGTCCTGTCAAATCTGATATAACAAGGAGCTGGTTACAGAACGGTGTCGCCTCCTTCATCACGGCCTGGAGCCTGACACCAGGCTGTGGATGGTCCTGTCAAATCTGATATAACAAGGAGTTGGTTACAGAACGGTGTCGCCTCCTTCAGCACGGCCTGGAGCCTGACACCAGGCTATGGATGGTCCTGTCAAATCTGATATAACAAGGAGCTGGTTACAGAACGGTGTCGCCTCCTTCAGCACGGCCTGGAGCCTGACACCAGGCTGTGGATGGTCCTGTCAAATCTGATATAACAAGGAGCTGGTTACAGAACGGTGTCGCCTCCTTCAGCACGGCCTGGAGCCTGACATCAGGCTGTGGATGGTCCTGTCAAATCTGATATAACAAGGAGCTGGTTACAGAACGGTGTCGCCTCCTTCAGCACGGCCTGGAGCCTGACACCAGGCTGTGGATGGTCCTGTCAAATCTGACATAACAAGGAGCTGGTTACAGAACGGAGTCGCCTCCTTCAGCACGGCCTGGAGCCTGACACCAGGCTGTGGATGGTCCTGTCAAATCTGATATAACAAGGAGCTGGTTACAGAACGGTGTCGCCTCCTTCAGCACGGCCTGGAGCCTGACACCAGGCTGTGGATGGTCCTGTCAAATCTGATATAACAAGGAGCTGGTTACAGAACGGTGTCGCCTCCTTCAGCACGGCTTGGAGCCTGACACCAGGCTGTGGATGGTCCTGTCAAATCTGATATAACAAGGAGCTGGTTACAGAACGGTGTCGCCTCCTTCAGCACGGCCTGGAGCCTGACACCAGGCTGTGGATGGTCCTGTCAAATCTGATATAACAAGGAGCTGGTTACAGAACGGTGTCGCCTCCTTCAGCACGGCCTGGAGCCTGACACCAGGCTGTGGATGGTCCTGTCAAATCTGATACAACAAGGTGCTGGTTACAGAACGGTGTCGCCTCCTTCAGCACGGCTTGGAGCCTGACACCAGGCTGTGGATGGTCCTGTCAAAACTGATATAACAAGGAGCTGGTTACAGAACGGTGTCGCCTCCTTCAGCACGGCCTGGAGCCTGACACCAGACTGTGGATGGTCCTGTCAAATCTGATATAACAAGGTGCTGGTTACAGAACGGTGTCGCCTCCTTCAGCACGGCTTGGAGCCTGACACCAGGCTGTGGATGGTCCTGTCAAAACTGATATAACAAGGAGCTGGTTACAGAACGGTGTCGCCTCCTTCAGCACGGCCTGGAGCCTGACACCAGGCTGTGGATGGTCCTGTCAAATCTGATATAACAAGGAGCTGGTTACAGAACGGTGTCGCCTCCTTCAGCACGGCCTGGAACCTGACACCAGGCTGTGGATGGTCCTGTCAAAACTGATATAACAAGGAGCTAGTTACAGAACGGTGTCGCCTCCTTCAGCACGGCCTGGAACCTGACACCAGGCTGTGGATGGTCCTGTCAAAACTGATATAACAAGGAGCTGGTTACAGAACGGTGTCGCCTCCTTCAGCACGGCCTGGAGCCTGACACCAGGCTGTGGATGGTCCTGTCAAATCTGATACAACAAGGTGCTGGTTACAGAACGGTGTCGCCTCCTTCAGCACGGCCTGGAGCCTGACACCAGGCTGTGGATGGTCCTGTCAAATCTGATATAACAAGGAGCTGGTTACAGAACGGTGTCGCCTCCTTCAGCACGGCCTGGAGCCTGACATCAGGCTGTGGATGGTCCTGTCAAATCTGATACAACAAGGTGCTGGTTACAGAACGGTGTCGCCTCCTTCAGCACGGCTTGGAGCCTGACACCAGGCTGTGAATGGGCCTGTCAAATCTGATATAACAAGGTGCTGGTTACAGAACGGTGACGCCTCCTTCAGCACGGCTTGGAGCCTGACACCAGGCTGTGGATGGTCCTGTCAAAACTGATATAACAAGGAGCTGGTTACAGAACGGTGTCGCCTCCTTCAGCACGGCCTGGAGCCTGACACCAGGCTGTGGATGGTCCTGTCAAATCTGATATAACAAGGAGCTGGTTACAGAACGGTGTCGCCTCCTTCAGCACGGCCTGGAACCTGACACCAGGCTGTGGATGGTCCTGTCAAAGCTGATATAACAAGGAGCTGGTTACAGAACGGTGTCGCCTCCTTCAGCACGGCCTGGAACCTGACACCAGGCTGTGGATGGTCCTGTCAAAACTGATATAACAAGGAGCTGGTTACAGAACGGTTTCGCCTCCTTCAGCACGGCCTGGAGCCTGACACCAGGCTGTGGATGGTCCTGTCAAATCTGATACAACAAGGTGCTGGTTACAGAACGGTGTCGCCTCCTTCAGCACGGCCTGGAGCCTTACACCAGGCTGTGGATTGTCCTGTCAAATCTGATATAAAAAGGAGCTGGTTACAGAACGGTGTCGCCTCCTTCAGCACGGCCTGGAGTCTGACACCAGGCTGTGGATGGTCCTGTCAAATCTGATATAACAAGGAGCTGGTTACAGAACGGTGTCGCCTCCTTCAGCACGGCCTGGAGCCTGACACCAGGCTGTGGATGGTCCTGTCAAATCTGATACAACAAGGTGCTGGTTACAGAACGGTGTCGCCTCCTTCAGCATGGCCTGGAGCCTGACACCAGGCTGTGGATGGTCCTGTCAAATCTGATATAACAAGGTGCTGGTTACAGAACGGTGTCGCCTCCTTAAGCACGGCCTGGAGCCTGACACTGGGCTGTGGATGGTCCTGTCAAATCTGATATAACAAGGTGCAGGTTACAGAACGGTGTCGCCTCCTTCAGCACGGCCTGGAGCCTGACACCAGGCTGTGGATGGTCCAGTCAATTCTGATATAACAAGGAGCTGGTTACAGAACGGTGTCGCCTCCTTCAGCACAGCCTGGAGCCTGACACCAGGCTGTGGATGGTCCTGTCAAATCTGGTATATCAAGGAGCTGGTTACAGAAAGGTGTCGCCTCCTTCAGCACGGACTGGAGCCTGACACCAGGCTGTGGATGGTCCTGTCAAATCTGATATAACAAGGTGCTGGTTACAGAACGGTGTCACCTCCTTCAGCACGGCCTGGAGCCTGACACCAGGCTGTGGATGGTCCTGTCAAATCTGATACAACAAGGTGCTGGTTACAGAATGGTGTCGCCTCCTTCAGCACGGCCTGGAGCCTGACACCAGGCTGTGGATTGTCCTGTCAAATCTGATATAACAAGGAGCTAGTTACAGAACGATGTCGCCTCCTTCAGCATGGCCTGGAGCCTGACACCAGGCTGTGGATGGTCCTGTCAAATCTGATACAACAAGGTGCTGGTTACAGAACGGTGTCGCCTCCTTCAGCACGGCCTGGAGCCTGACACCAGGCTGTGGACGGTCCTGTCAAATCTGATATAACAAGGAGCTGGTTACAGAACGGTGTCGCCTCCTTCAGCACGGCCTGGAGCCTGACACCAGGCTGTGGATGGTCCTGTCAAATCTGATACAACAAGGTGCTGGTTACAGAACGGTGTCGCCTCCTTCAGCACGGCCTGGAGCCTGACACCAGGCTGTGGATGGTCCTGTCAAATCTGATATAACAAGGAGCTAGTTACAGAACGATGTCGACTCCTTCAGCACGGCCTGGAGCCTGACACCAGGCTGTGGATTGTCCTGTCAAATCTGATATAACAAGGAGCTAGGTACAGGACGGTGTCGCCTCCTTCAGCACGGCCTGGAGCCTGACACCAAGCTGTGGCTGGTCCTGTCAAATCTGATATAACAAGGAGCTGGTTACAGAACGGTGTCGCCTCCTTCAGCACGGCCTGGAGCCTGACACCAGGCTGTGGATGGTCCTGTCAAATCGGATATAACAAGGAGCAGGTTACAGAACGGTGTCGCCTCCTTCAGCACGGCCTGGAGCCTGACACCAGGCTGTGGATGGGCCTGTCAAATCTGATAAAACAAGGAGCTGGTTACAGAACGGTGTCGCCTATTTCAGCACGGCCTGGAGCCAGACACCAGGCTGTGGATGGTCCTTTCAAATCTGATATTACAAAGAGCTGGTTACAGAACGGTGTCGCCTCCTTCAGCACGGCCTGGAGCCTGACACCAGGCTGTGGATGGTCCTGTCAAATCTGATATAACAAGGTGCTGGTTACAGAACGGTGTCGCCTCCTTCAGCATGACCTGGAGCCTGACACCAGGCTGTGGATGGTCCTGTCAAATCTGATATAACAAGGAGATGTTTACAGAATGGTGTCGCCTCCTTCAGCACGGCCTGGAGCCTGACACCAGGCTGTGGATGGTCCTGTCAAATCTGATATAACAAGGTGCTGGTTACAGAACGGTGTCACCTCCTTCAGCATGGCCTGGAGCCTGACACCAGGCTGTGGATGGTCCTGTCAAATCTGATATAACAAGGAGCTGGTTACAGAACGTTGACGCCTCCTTCAGCACGGCCTGGAGCCTGACACCAGGCTGTGGATGGTCCTGTCAAATCTGATATAACAAGGTGCTGGTTACAGAACGGTGTCGCCTCCTTCAGCACGGCCTGGAGCCTGACACCAGGCTGTGGATGGTCCTGTCAAATCTGAATTAACAAGGTGCTGGTTACAGAACGGTATCGCCTCCTTCAGCACGGCCTGGAGCCTGACACCAGGCTGTGGATGGTCCTGTCAAATCTGATATAACAAGGTTCTGGTTACAGAATGGTGTCGCCTCCTTCAGCACGGCCTGGAGCCTGACACCAGGCTGTGGATGGTCCTGTCAAATCTGATATAACAAGGAGCTGGTTACAGAACGGTGTCGCCTCCTTCAGCACGGCCTGGAGCCTGACACCAGGCTGTGGATGGTCCTGTCAAATCTGATATAACAAGGAGATGTTTACAGAATGGTGTCGCCTCCTTCAGCACTGCCTGGAGCCTGACACCAGGCTGTGGATGGTCCTGTCAAATCTGATACAACAAGGTGCTGGTTACAGAACGGTGTCACCTCCTTCAGCACGGCCTGGAACCTGACACCAGGCTGTGGATGGTCCTGTCAAATCTGATATAACAAGGAGCTGGTTACAGAACGGTGTCGCCTCCTTCAGCACGGCCTGGAGCCTGACACCAGGCTGTGGATGGTCCTGTCAAATCTGATATAACAAGGTGCTGGTTACAGAACGGTGTCGCCTCCTTCAGCACGGCCTGGAGCCTGACACCAGGTTGTGGATGGTCCTGTCAAATCGGATATAACAAGGAGCTGGTTACAGAACGGTGTCACCTCCTTCAGCACGGCCTGGAGCCTGACACCAGGCTGTGGATGGTCCAGTCAAATCTCATATAACAAGGAGATGGTTACAGAACGGTGTCGCCTCCTTCAGCACGGCCTGGAGCCTGACACCAGGCTGTGGATGGTCCTGTCAAATCTGATACAACAAGGTGCTAGTTACAGAACGGTGTCACCTCCTTCAGCACGGCCTGGAGCCTAACACCAGGCTGTGGATGGTCCTGTCAAATCTGATATAACAAGGAGCTGGTTACAGAACGGTGTCGCCTCCTTCAGCACGGCCTGGAGCCTGACACCAGGCTGTGGATGGTCCTGTCAAATCTGATATAACAAGGTGCTGGTTATTGAACTTTGTCGCCTCCTTCAGCACGGACTGGAGCCTGACACCAGGCTGTGGATGATCCTGTCAAATCTGATATAACAAGGAGCTGGTTACAGAACGGTGTCGCCTCCTTCAGCACGGCCTGGAGCCTGACACCAGGCTGTGGATGGTCCTGTCAGATCTGATATAACAAGGTGCTGGTTACAGAACGGTGTCGCCTCCTTCAGCACGGCCTGGAGCCTGACACCAGGTTGTGGATGGTTTCGACAAATCTGATATAACAAGGTGCTGGTTACAGAACGGTGTCGCCTCCTTCAGCACGGCCTGGAGCCTGACACCAGGCTGTGGATGGTACTGTCAAATCTGGTATAACAAGGAGCTGGTTACAGAACGATGTCACCTCCTTCAGCACGGCCTGGAGCCTGACACCAGGCTGTGGATGGTCCTGTCAAATCTGATATAACAAGGAGCTGGTTACAGAACGATGTCACCTCCTTCAGCACGGCCTGGAGCCTGACACCAGGCTGTGGATGGTCCTGCCAAATCTGATATAACAAGGAGCTGGTTACAGAACGGAATTACCTCCTTCAGCACGGTCTGGAGCCTGACACCAGGATGTGGATGGTCCTGTCAAATCTGATACAACAAGGAGCTGGCTACAGAACGGTGTCTCCTCCTTCAGCTGTGAAAGTGTACAAACTCAGCAATAGCATGATGGGAAAAATAGCCAACCTATGTAAGCAAGTGTAAGACAGCTGTGTCAGCAAAGTGCCAAGATCAGAAGAGGGAAAATAGTGCCTGACCTTAGTAAAACCTGAAAGCAAAGCCACGATCTAGGAATGTCCTAATAACACAACCTACTCATGACCTAGGTCCATCTGCGTCAAGGCACCATAAGGGCAGAGGTAAAAACAAAATAGGACCACGTCTTAAACCCTGTAAAGACAAAATACTGCAAATAAGCCGAGTCAGGGTCTTTCCATGACAACATGTTTGATCAGAAGTTATGACGATTGACATTTTTGAACAAGGTCTGTTTTTTGTAAAATAATACAGGTTTTGGATAAATATTGAACGTTTTCTCCATGTCTTTGCGAGCATGAGAAAGAATGAGCAGGTTTACCTGAACAGCTCTCTCTCTCTCTAAACTGTAGCCATCTGCATGCAGACTTTGGTCAATAAAGACAAACTTATTTATTTCGAAACAGAGTTGTAAATTTGTTTTCCTCACAGTCTTGAAGTAGGAAATTTTTTAAAAGACGACACGGCACGGCCTGGAGCCTGACACCAGGCTGTGGATGGTCCTGTCAAATCTGATATAACAAGGAGCTGGTTACAGAACGGTGTCACCTCCTTCAGCACGGCCTGGAGCCTGACACCAGGCTGTGGATGGTCCTGTCAAATCTGATATAACAAGGAGCTGGTTACAGAACGGTGTCGCCTCCTTCAGCACGGCCTGGAGCCTGACACCAGGCTGTGGATGGTCCTGTCAAATCTGATACAACAAGGTGCTGGTTACAGAACGGTGTCACCTCCTTCAGCACGGCCTGGAGCCTGACACCAGGCTGTGGATGGTCCTGTCAAATCTGATATAACAAGGAGCTGGTTACAGAACGGTGTCGCCTCCTTCAGCACGGCCTGGAGCCTGACACCAGGCTGTGGATGGTCCTGTCAAATCTGATACAACAATGTGCTGGTTACAGAACGGTGTCACCTCCTTCAGCACGGCCTGGAGCCTGACACCAGGCTGTGGATGGTCCTGTCAAATCTGATATAACAAGGAGCTGGTTACAGAACGGTGTCGCCTCCTTCAGCACGGCCTGGAGCCTGACACCAGGCTGTGGATGGTCCTGTCAAATCTGATATAACAAGGAGCTGGTTACAGAACGGTGTCACCTCCTTCAGCACGGCCTGGAGCCTGACACCAGGCTGTGGATGATCCTGTCAAATCTGATACAACAAGGAGCTGGTTACAGAACGGTGTCGCCTCCTTCAGCACGGCCTGGAGCCTGACACCAGGCTGTGGATGGTCCTGTCAAATCTGATATAACAAGGTGCTGGTTACAGAACGGTGTCGCCTCCTTCAGCACGGCCTGGAGCCTGACACCAGGCTGTGGATGGTCCTGTCAAATCTGATACAACAAGGAGCTGGTTACAGAACGGTGTCGCCTCCTTCAGCACGGCCTGGAGCCTGACACCAGGCTGTGGATGGTCCTGTCAAATCTGATATAACAAGGTGCTGGTTACAGAACGGTGTCGCCTCCTTCAGCACGGCCTGGAGCCTGACACCAGGCTGTGGATGGTCCTGTCAAATCTGAAATAACAAGGAGCTGGTTACAGAACGGTGTCGCCTCCTTCAGCACGGCCTGGAACCTGACACCAGGCTGTGGATGGGCCTGTCAAATCTGATATAACAAGGAGCTGGTTACAGAACGGTTTCACCTCCTTCAGCACGGCCTGGAGCCTGACACCAGGTTGTGTATGGTCCTGTCAAATCTGATATAACAAGATGCTGGTTACAGAACGGTGTCGCCTCCTTCAGCACGGCCTGGAATCTGACACCAGGCTGTGGATGGTCCTGTCAAATCTGATACAACAAGGTGCTGTTTACAGAACGGTGTCGTTTCCTTCAGCACGGCCCAGAGCCTGACACCAGGCTGTGGATGGTCCTGTCAAATCTGATATAACAAGGAGCTGGTTACAGAACAGTGTCAACTCCTTCAGCACGGCCTGGAGCCTGACACCAGGCTGTGGATGGTCCTGTCAAATCTGATATAACAAGGTGCTGGTTACAAAACGGTGTCGCCTCCTTCAGCACGGCCTGGAGCCTGTCACCAGGCTGTGGATGTGTAAGAATCTTTAATTTATGGGATCTTAACCTGTCGAACCACGCCAAGTTTGGGGGAAGCTTAGTTGATGAATCAAGTCCTGGCGCAATACGACAAGTTATAAGATTTTTACTATTTGTAGACTTTGTTAAGTTGTTCGATTCCTTGTATTATTCGACTGTGTATAGTTGAAGGAATTTATATCATCTCTGCTATTCGGTTATCAGTAGCACTTTGCGAATACTGGAACTCAGCAGAAATTTGCAGTATAAACTCCTCAGGTGCCAAAAAGAATTGTTTTATTTGTAGTCGCTTGATTACAATTTGAAAGTCATTTAAAAGGCAATTTGTAGACAATTCGAAGCTTTCAGAGAAATACAGACATTATCTTTCTTTGCTTAGGCAGACAGCTCGAAAGTAACTTTTAAAAGGTCAAAGTCTGGCAATGAAACATGAAGAGAGAGAGAAAGCTAATCTTCAGCTAAACTCAAACTCAAAGACAAAAGTGGACTAACATCACTGACACAGACTGGTAGACTGACATAACCCCCAAAGACATAAAACTAAAATGGAGACTAGAATCAAAGGCAAAAAACACTAAACTAACATAAAGACAACACAGCACAACACCGCCCCCCCCCAAAGACAATACACCACAGACAACACACTAAAAACTAAACCTAAAAAGACAATACTCACAAAGATAACAAAACCCAAAATGGTGGGGAGAAACTTTTCAGTTATACACTTTCATATCTGTCTTAAGTCATCTAATTACACCCCAATATAATCCTAATTGGTTTGGGTTAGACTCAAACACATTTGATTTGATGGCAAGCCGTCCATCTTCAATGTGCAACATCAGCTTTTCTGACCCAGCTGTTATCTGCATTGTGAACAATGTTGCTGTGTATTCAGTCCCTGTCCTTGACAATTAGCACAAGCAGTGTCAAATTATCTTGCTGTTTTAATGTCATACTGTCTTTGAAAATATGCATTTGCCAGAACAACGGACTTCAGTAAAAGTGAATTATGCTGTATAAATGGGTATTAAAAACTGGGGCTCAACATTTATGCTGAAACAGCTATCTTTTACCTATACTAGTTGTATTTGAAATACTTGGCTTCCACAGGTCACAGAAACAGCTTTTTAATTGGGAGCTCCCAAGGCCACACTGCCTGTCCCCTGCTCACAGGGAATATTGAGCAGTAAATGCTCAAATATATACAGGCACAGAGGTATCTGAAACAGCTTTTTAATTGGGGGCACCCGAGGCCACACTGCCTGTCCCCTGCTCCCAGCGATTATTGAGCAGTAAATGGTCAAATATATACAGGCACAGAGGTCACAGAAACAGCTTTTTAATTGGGAGCTCCCAAGGCCACACTGCCTGTCCCCTGCTCACAGGGAATATTGAGCAGTAAATGCTCAAATATATACAGGCACAGAGGTCTCTGAAACAGCTTTTAATTGGCGGCTACCAAGGCCAAACTGCCTGTCCCCTGCTGCCAGGGATTATTGAGAAGTAAATGGTTAACTACATACAGGCACAGAGGTCTCTGAATCAGAAGAGGGAAAATAGTGCCTGACCTTAGTAAAACCTGAAAGCAAAGCCACGATCTAGGAATGTCCTAATAACACAACCTACTCATGACCTAGGTCCATCTGCGTCAAGGCACCATGAGGGCAGAGGTAAAAACAAAATAGGACCACGTCTTAAACCCTGTAAAGACAAAATACTGCAAATAAGCCGAGTCAGGGTCTTTCCATGACAACATGTTTGATCAGAAGTTATGACTATTGACATTTTTGAACAAGGTCTGTTTTTTGTAAAATAATACAGGTTTTGGATAAATATTGAACGTTTTCTCCATGTCTTTGCGAGCATGAGAAAGAATGAGCAGGTTTACCTGAACAGCTCTCGCTCTCTCTAAACTGTAGCCATCTGCATGCAGACTTTGGTCAATAAAGACAAAGTTATTTATTTCGAAACAGAGTTGTAAATTTGTTTTCCTCACAGTCTTGAAGTAGGAAATTTTTTAAAAGACGACACGGCACGGCCTGGAGCCTGACACCAGGCTGTGGATGGTCCTGTCAAATCTGATATAACAAGGAGCTGGTTACAGAACGGTGTCGCCTCCTTCAGCACGGCCTGGAGCCTGACACCAGGCTGTGGATGGTCCTGTCAAATCTGATACAACAAGGTGCTGGTTACAGAACGGTGTCACCTCCTTCAGCACGGCCTGGAGCCTGACACCAGGCTGTGGATGGTCCTGTCAAATCTGATATAACAAGGAGCTGGTTACAGAACGGTGTCGCCTCCTTCAGCACGGCCTGGAGCCTGACACCAGGCTGTGGATGGTCCTGTCAAATCTGATATAACAAGGAGCTGGTTTCGGAACGGTGTCGCCTCCTTCAGCACGGCCTGGAGCCTGACACCAGGCTGTGGATGGTCCTGTCAAATCTGATACAACAAGGTGCTGGTTACAGAACGGTGTCACCTCCTTCAGCACGGCCTGGAGCCTGACACCAGGCTGTGGATGGTCCTGTCAAATCTGATATAACAAGGAGCTGGTTACAGAACGGTGTCGCCTCCTTCAGCACGGCCTGGAGCCTGACACCAGGCTGTGGATGGTCCTGTCAAATCTGATATAACAAGGAGCTGGTTACAGAACGGTGTCGCCTCCTTCAGCACGGCCTGGAGCCTGACACCAGGCTGTGGATGGTCCTGTCAAATCTGATATAACAAGGAGCTGGTTACAGAACGGTGTCGCCTCCTTCAGCACGGCCTGGAGCCTGACACCAGGCTGTGGATGGTCCTGTCAAATCTGATACAACAAGGTGCTGGTTACAGAACGGTGTCACCTCCTTCAGCACGGCCTGGAGCCTGACACCAGGCTGTGGATGGTCCTGTCAAATCTGATATAACAAGGAGCTGGTTACAGAACGGTGTCGCCTCCTTCAGCACGGCCTGGAGCCTGACACCAGGCTGTGGATGGTGCTGTCAAATCTGATATAACAAGGTGCTGGTTACAGAACGGTGTCGCCTCCTTCAGCACGGCCTGGAACCTGACACCAGGCTGTGGATGGGCCTGTCAAATCTGATATAACAAGGAGCTGGTTACAGAACGGTGTCACCTCCTTCAGCACGGCCTGGAGCCTGACACCAGGCTGTGTATGGTCCTGTCAAATCTGATATAACAAGATGCTGGTTACAGAACGGTGTCGCCTCCTTCAGCACGGCCTGGAATCTGACACCAGGCTGTGGATGGTCCTGTCAAATCTGATACAACAAGGTGCTGTTTACAGAACGGTGTCGTTTCCTTCAGCACGGCCCAGAGCCTGACACCAGGCTGTGGATGGTCCTGTCAAATCTGATATAACAAGGAGCTGGTTACAGAACAGTGTCAACTCCTTCAGCACGGCCTGGAGCCTGACACCAGGCTGTGGATGGTCCTGTCAAATCTGATATAACAAGGTGCTGGTTACAAAACGGTGTCGCCTCCTTCAGCACGGCCTGGAGCCTGACACCAGGCTGTGGATGTGTAAGAATCTTTATTTTATGGGATCTTAACCTGTCGAACCACGCCAAGTTTGGGGGAAGCTTAGTTGATGAATCAAGTCCTGGCGCAATACGACAAGTTATAAGATTTTTACTATTTATAGACTTTGTTAAGTTGTTCGATTCCTTGTATTATTCGACTGTGTATAGTTGAAGGAATTTATATCATCTCTGCTATTCGGTTATCAGTAGCACTTTGCGAATACTGGAACTCAGCAGAAATTTGCAGTATAAACTCCTCAGGTGCCAAAAAGAATTGTTTTATTTGTAGTCGCTTGATTACAATTTGAAAGTCATTTAAAAGGCAATTTGTAGACAATTCGAAGCTTTCAGAGAATTACAGACATTATCTTTCTTTGCTTAGGCAGACAGCTCGAAAGTAACTTTTAAAAGGTCAAAGTCTGGCAATGAAACATGAAGAGAGAGAGAAAGCTAATCTTCAGCTAAACTCAAACTCAAAGTCAAAAGTGGACTAACATCACTGACACAGACTGGTAGACTGACATAACCCCCAAAGACATAAAACTAAAATGGAGACTAGAATCAAAGGCAAAAAACACTAAACTAACATAAAGACAACACAGCACAACACCGCCCCCCCCCAAAGACAATACACCACAGACAACACACTAAAAACTAAACCTAAAAAGACAATACTCACAAAGATAACAAAACCCAAAATGGTGGGGAGAAACTTTTCAGTTATACACTTTCATATCTGTCTTAAGTCATCTAATTACACCCCAATATAATCCTAATTGGTTTGGGTTAGACTCAAACACATTTGATTTGATGGCAAGCCGTCCATCTTCAATGTGCAATATCAGCTTTTCTGACCCAGCTGTTATCTGCATTGTGAACAATGTTGCTGTGTATTCAGTCCCTGTCCTTGACAATTAGCACAAGCAGTGTCAAATTATCTTGCTGTTTTAATGTCATACTGTCTTTGAAAATATGCATTTGCCAGAACAACGGACTTCAGTAAAAGTGAATTATGCTGTATAAATGGGTATTAAAAACTGGGGCTCAACATTTATGCTGAAACAGCTATCTTTTACCTATACTAGTTGTATTCGAAATACTTGGCTTCCACAGGTCACAGAAACAGCTTTTTAATTGGGAGCTCCCAAGGCCACACTGCCTGTCCCCTGCTCACAGGGAATATTGAGCAGTAAATGCTCAAATATATACAGGCACAGAGGTCTCTGAAACAGCTTTTTAATTAGGGGCACCCGAGGCCACACTGCCTGTCCCCTGCTCCCAGCGATTATTGAGCAGTAAATGGTCAAATATATACAGGCACAGAGGTCACAGAAACAGCTTTTTAATTGGGAGCTCCCGAGGGCACACTGCCTGTCCCCTGCTCACAGGGAATATTGAGCAGTAAATGCTCAAATATATACAGGCACAGAGGTCTCTGAAACAGCTTTTAATTGGGGCTCCCGAGGCCACACTGCCTGTCCCATGATCCGAGGGAACATTGAGCATTAAATGGTTAACTATATACAGCATAGAGGTCTCTGAAACAGCTTTTTAATTGGCGGCTACCAAGGCCAAACTGCCTGTCCCCTGCTCCCAGGGATTATTGAGAAGTAAATGGTTAACTACATACAGGCACAGAGGTCTCTGAAACAGCTTTTTAATTGGGGGCTCCCGGACCACACTGCCTGTCCCCTGCTCCCAGGGATTATTGAGCAGTATATGGTTATCCATATACAGCACAGAGCTCTCCGAAACAGCTTTTTAATTGGGAGCTCCCGGACCTCACTGCCTGTCCCCGGCTCCCTGGGATTATTGAGCAGTAAATGGTCAAATATATACAGGCACAGAGGTCACTGAAACAGCGTTTTCATTGGGGGCTCCCGGACCGCACTGCCTGCCCCTGCTCCCAGCGATTATTGAACAGTAAATGGTCAAATATATACAGGCACAGAGATCACTGAAACAGCTTTTTAATTGGGAGCTCCCGAGGCCACACCGCCTGTCCCCTGCTCCCCGGGATTACTGAGCTGTAAATGGTTCACTATATTAAGGCACAGAGGTCACTGAAACATCTTTTTAATTGGGAGCTCCCAAGGCCACACTGCCTGTCCCCTGTTCCTAGGGCATATTGAGCAGTAAATGGTTAACTGATACAGGCACAGAGGTCTCTGAAACAGCTTTTTAATTGGGGGCTCCCGAGGCCACACTGCCTGTCCCCTGCTCCCAGGGATTATTGAGCAGTAAATGGTTAACTATATACAGGCACAGAGGTCTGTGAAAAAGCGTTTTAATTGGGGGCTCCCGAGGCCAAACTGCCTGTCCCCTACTCCCAGGGATTATTGAGCAGTAAATGGTTAACTATATACAGGCACAGAGGTCTCTGAAACAGCTTTTTAATTGGGTGCTCCCGATGCCACACTGCATGTCACCTGCTCCCAGGGATTATTGAGCAGTAAATGGTTAACTATCTACAGGCACAGAGGTCTTTGAAACAGATTTTTAATTGCTATCTCCCGAGGCCGCACTGCCTGTCCCCTGGTTTTAGGTATTATTGAGCAGTAAATGGTTTACTATATACAGCACAGAGGTCTCTGAAACAGCTTTTTAATTGGGGGCTCCCGGACCACACCGCCTGTCCCCTGCACCCAGGGATTATTGAGCAATAAATGGTGAATTATATACAGCACAGAGGTCACTGAAACAGCTTTTTAATTGGGAGCTCACAGGCCACACTTCCTGTCCCCTGCTCCCAGGGATTATTGAGCAATAAATGGTGAACTATAAACAGCACAGAGGTCTCTGAAACAGCATCTGAATTGGGGTCTCCCGGACCACACTGCCTGTTCCCTGCTCCCTGGGATTATTGAGCAGGAATATGGTTAACTATATACAGCACAGAGCTCTCTGAAACAGCTTTTTAATTGGGGGCTTCCGGACCGCACTGCCTGTCCCCTGCGCCCAGCGATTATTGAGCAGTATATGGTTATCCATATACAGCACAGAGCTCTCTGAAACAGCTTTTTAATTGGGAGCTCCCGGACCTCACTGCCTGTCCCCGGCTCCCTGGGATTATTGAGCAGTAAATGGTCAAATATATACAGGCACAGATGTCACTGAAACAGCTTTTTCATTGGGGCCTCCCGGGCCGCACTGCCTGCCCCTGGTCCCAGGGATTATTGAGCAGAAAATGGTTAACGAGAACAGCATAGAGGTCTCTGAAACAGCTTTTAATTGGGGCTCCCGAGGCCACACTGCCTGTCCCATGCTCCGAGGGAACATTGAGCAGTAAATGGTTAACTATATACAGCACAGATGTCTCTGAAACAGCTTTTTAATTGGGGGCTGCCAAGGCCATACTGCCTGTCCCCTGCTCCCAGGGATTATTGAGAAGTAAATGGTTAACTCTAGACAGGCACAGGGGTCTCTGAAACAGCTTTTTAATTGGGAGCTCCCAGACCACACTGCCTGTCCCCTGCTCCCACGGATTATTGAGCAGTAAATGGTTAACTGTATAGAGGCACAGAGGTCTCTGAAACAGCTTTTTAATTGGTATCTCCCGAGGCCACACTTACTGTCCCCTGATCCTAGGGATTATTGAGAGGAGGTAAATGGTTAACTACATACAGCACAGAGGCCTCTGAAACAGCTTCTGAATTAGCGGCTCCCGGACCACACTGCCTGTTCCTTGCTACCAGGGATTATTGAGCAGTAAATAGTTAACTATATACAGCACAGAGCTCTCTGAAACAGCTTTTTAATTGGGAGCTCCCGGACCTCACTTCCTGTCCCCGGCTCCCTGGGATTATTGAGCAGTAAATGGTCAAATATATACAGGCACAGAGGTCACTGAAACAGCTTTTTCATTGGGGGCTCCCGGACCGCACTGCCTGCCCCTGCTCCCAGCGATTATTGAACAGTAAATGGTCAAATATATACAGGCACAGAGATCACTGAAACAGCTTTTTAATTGGGAGCTCCCGAGGCCACACCGCCTGTCCCCTGCTCCCCGGGATTACTGAGCAGTAAATGGTTAACTATACACAGCACAGAGGTCTCTGAAACAGCTTTTTAATTGGGGGCTCCCGAGGCCACACTGCCTGTCCCCTGCTCCCAGGAATTATTGAGCAGTAAATGGTTAACTATATACAGGCACAGAGGTCTGTGAAAAAGCGTTTTAATTGGGGGCTCCCGAGGCCAAACTGCCTGTCCCCTGCTCCCAGGGATTATTGAGCAGTAAATGGTTAACTATATACAGGCACAGAGTTCTCTGAAACATCTTTTTAATTGGGTGCTCCCGATGCCACACTGCCTGTCACCTGCTCCAAGGGATTATTGAGCAGTAAATAGTTAACCATATACAGAGAGGTCTCTGACATATCTTTTTAATAGGGGGATCCCGGACCGCACTGCCTGTCCCCTGCTCCCAGCGATTATTGAGCAGTAAATGGTCAAATAAACACAGGCACAGAGGTCTTTGAAACAGATTTTTAATTGCTATCTCCCGAGGCCGCACTGCCTGTCCCCTGGTTTTAGGTATTATTGAGCAGTAAATGGTTTACTATATACAGCACAGAGGTCTCTGAAACAGCTTTTTAATTGGGGGCTCCCGGACCACACCGCCTGTCCCCTGCACCCAGGGATTATTGAGCAATAAATGGTGAATTATATACAACACAGAGGTCACTGAAACAGCTTTTTAATTGGGAGCTCACAGGCCACACTTCCTGTCCCCTGCTCCCAGGGATTACTGAGCAATAAATGGTGAACTATATACAGCACAGAGGTCTTTGAAACAGCATCTGAATTGGGGTCTCCCGGACCACACTGCCTGTTCCCTGCTCCCTGGGATTATTGAGCAGGAATATGGTTAACTATATACAGCACAGAGTTCGCTGAAACAGCTTTTTAATTGGGGGAATCCGGACCGCACTGCCTGTCCCCTGCGCCCAGCGATTATTGAGCAGTAAATGGTCAAAATATATACAGGCACAGAGGTCACTGAAACAGCTTTTTAATTGGGAGCTCCCAAGGCCACACTGCCTGTACCCTGCTCACAGGGAATATTGAGCAGTAAATGCTCAAATATATACAGGCACAGAGGTCTCTGAAGCAGCTTTTTAGTTGGGGGCACCCGAGGCCACACTGCCTGTCCCCTGCTCCCAGGGATTATTGAGCAGAAAATGGTTAACGAGAACAGCATAGAGGTCTCTGAAACAGCTTTTAATTGGGGCTCCCGAGGCCACACTGCCTGTCCCATGCTCCGAGGGAACATTGAGCAGTAAATGGTTAACTATATACAGCACAGATGTCTCTGAAACAGCTTTTTAATTGGGGGCTACCAAGGCCATACTGCCTGTCCCCTGCTCCCAGGGATTATTGAGAAGTAAATGGTTAACTCTAGACAGGCACAGGGGTCTCTGAAACAGCTTTTTAATTGGGAGCTCCCAGACCACACTGCCTGTTCCCTGCTCCCACGGATTATTGAGCAGTAAATGGTTAACTGTATAGAGGCACAGAGGTCTCTGAAACAGCTTTTTAATTGGTATCTCCCGAGGCCACACTTACTGTCCCCTGATCCTAGGGATTATTGAGAGGAAGTAAATGGTTAACT